>NW_026571095.1:20210434-20285434 GCF_026225935.1 Boleophthalmus pectinirostris
TTTAATTTAACAGGTAAGATGTTGAAATATAGATGAATTTTCTGTTAAGTTGGAAAACGTTTGTTAGACAACCTATTAGAAGAGAGGCTGCCATCACTGTCAAAGTTTACAGCACTGATGTATTTTCCAGCATTTCTGTTGCTAAATAGGCTGTGGTGTGTGATATTTGTTGTGTTCTCTGCTGCCAATGCCATACCATTTTAAGTGTATATACCATACATTTTGCATGATGTTGCCTTTGTTAAGTTTAGATCATTTAGTCAGTAGCTTTAAGGAAACGATCTTATATTTTAGAAGTTTGGACTCTCAGCTCTCATCAACATAAATAGAACAATTTTACAAATGTCATCATAATATGTTAATAGAAATAGATCCTTAATTATCAGTCAAGGGACACAGAAAGATCTTGTTGTAAATCTTGTTATACTTGGCCCTGATTGATTGACACAAATGCTTCAACAACTAAATATAAATGTAACTGAGTATAAAATACAACAAAATGCTTCTATATAATGAATATGACGATAATTTGTCAAGAAAACAGAGTATGATCATGTAGTGTACTTGAACAAAACAAGATGAAATGTGATTAAAAATATCACTAATCACGAATACACAAACACATTTCCCCACAGTGAGTTCGCATTTACTGGAAGCATTGCATTTTGGGAGGTAATGTCTGGGTGTAATGTACAGGGCATCAGGACGACCCATTAGCAAAAGAGCTTTGTTTGAAATGTGATCGGCTACAGTCTGTCATGAGTCAATCAGCATCCTCTGGGGACATTTCTTCACCCTCTTCACACCCCTCACCCTCCTCACCCCTCACCCCTCTGTCCCAAACACACCTATGACGGGATGCTCTGTCATCACCTGTTTATGGGGCACCTAGCAACACAAATAGTGGACACACAAGATGACCAATGATTGAGACTTTGAATCTTCTAATTTCAAATGATATTTTTACAAACAGAGATTAAATAATAGGAAAAGGTTGACCTTTTGATAGAGAATATTTCCAAATAATGTGTATTTTTATCATGGCCCCAAATGTATTACTATGGTGACATTTTAATTTAGTAATATCACTGTCATCTACTATATAAGTAATAAAAAATAAGTGGTTGAAGCTCTACTAAACATAGAGAAATAGACTGAATGTTGTGACATTTTGTTTTAGCCATAAAGTCACCTCAAAATGATCCTTATGGAGAGAGATGAAGTTCGATGGGACAGATGCTGCCTCACCAAAATGTCATCACTGCTCTAACACAATATGACCAGTAAGTTTCATTTTAGTTTTGACCTGTTGTTATATAACTCAATCATGTGATTTTATGCAGTATATTAGTATTTTTGTCTAATTGTTGTTATAGGTGCCTTGCTGATGCTCTTATTGTTGATCAAACCCCAAAGTGTATCCTCTTTCCCATCATGCCCTGCTTCATGTGTGGTCTGTTCTGAGGAGGCTATCATCTGCCAAAGACTCACTTCAATTATTGGTAACTTTATTTTACACTCTATATAAACATCATTTGCACTTTGTCTTTACTTTAGTTTACTTTAGTTCACTTTTTCTAAGAAATATTCAAACACAAAATCCACCTGCAAGTCCACATATTTGCTATATTTATTTCAGTGCATTGCCTCTTTTTCCAAGTCACTTTAACCTATGAAAGATATTCATTTGTAGCCATGTAATAATATTGTCTTGGGTAAGGATGTTGGTTTATGTTTGATTTTGGTATTCAAGGAGATTTTATGTAAAATGTGAATATATATATTATTTTAACTAGTGGGATGTGTTCTCATATTTAAAATAAGTATATCTTTGCATCTCCATGCAGCCGCTCCGCAGACAACTCAGGCTTTGCTGCTGACTGAGGGCTCCATCTCCACAATTCAACCGGGAGCTCTATCGGACCTCAGTAACGTCACTGTCATCAGTCAGTACCATGACCTGCATGTGTATTTATGATGCAATGGCATTGGTATTGCAATTGCAGAAAAATATATAATTTACAGATAAAATGTATAAATATTACCTTATTATAGGTTTTTCCTTATTCATCGTTTATAAAGAATGTTTCACAGTCCTAGGACAGAATAAATTCATACTAAACTAAGTCAATTCTTATCTATCATTTAAATACATTCTCCATTGTCCAGGTTTAAGCCACAACCGTATCTCTGCTTTGGATCTAAACTCCTTCAGAAACATGCCTCTTCTCCAGACTTTACTATTGGACCACAACCTTCTGACCCTCCAGGCTTTAGAAGGGGGAGCTCTGACTAATCTGACCCAGCTAGAGGTCCTTGCACTGGGTAACAACCACATCAACACGGTGGGCTTCTTGGTTGCAGATTTTGCCTTTTACTGACTCTATTTACAAATATTGATTGTTTTTTTGTTTTTGGTCAATTTAGATCAACGCTGACTTGTTCAAAGGCACAAGAGCTCTACGGATTTTGAAAATGGAGGGAAACCAGATAACACGATTGGATTCTGGTTCTTTTCCACTGATGGGTCTTCGTTTTTTGGAAAGTCTGGATCTGTCTGATAATTTTATTGATTATCTCGACAAAAACAGGTTCATATATATACATACACACTATTTTGTATACTTTCTCATACTACGGTTATTAAAACTAGATGCTCATTTGAAAAAGCTCAAATGGTGAAAAACAAAATCACACAAATAAACCAAAATATGACCTTCTCTGAATAGGATTATCAGAAGTGTTGAAAATCTGTTTCTAATTGATATTAAAACTAGCCGCAACACTAGACACACATTTGAGCAGTTTTCAATACCAAAAAAAGTCACATTGACAGGACAGAAATGAACTTTTCCTGAATACGAAGCTGAGGTGTAACAAGACAAGTATAAAACCATGTAGACTATATCCCCAAGGAACATTATGGAACCTACCTGGACGACTGAGAGATTACACATATATAAGGTCACAGGATAATATAAAAGTACTATTATTTAATATTGGAAACTACATTCTATTCTATCAATGTTCACAGTTTCTTGTCCCATCTTGATCTATCTTATCATCATTGTGGTATTGCAACGGGTATTCAGTGTCAAGTCTATTTTTTTCTATCAAAAATGAGATTGAAACTTTAGTATCATGACCACACTACTCCTGAATAGTAGTTTTACAATTATCTTGACCTATATCAGCACTCATTTAAGATCACATAATAGTCAATAATGACTCTTATTTTGTGGTGATATTTATGTTTATTTATTATCATTATGATATAAAATTATTACATAAAAATTAGTTTCAAATAAAAACTCTGTTTCTTAGTTTTGAAATGGAAAATATAGTATTGTGAAATTACCATTATAGGGCCAACTGAGTCTAAATATTTAATAAATATTAGTATAGTTTAAACCAGAAATATAGTTTAAATACAAAATTCTTAATGAAATCCAAAGTCAATATACCTGGCCTAGAGAAATGGGTACAGGTCATGGATGTAGGAAAATCATAAAAATTCCATGGAAAATTCTGCTTTTGAATGATTAATATTGCCTTGTGTTTCCAGTTTCCGTGGTTTGATTTCTCTAACAACATTGGACTTATCGAGGAACCGTCTCCAGAGCGCTCCCTATGAGGCGTTCTCATACCTGACGTGGTTGAACACTCTGAATTTAGACCTGAACTTGTGGAACTGCTCCTGTCAGCTGCTGGAGCTGGCTACTTTCCTCTCCTCGTTCATACAGGAGCCAGATAAGGTGAAAGGACACTTCAATGCCCCCTGCCATTTTATTAAGTAATTACTACATTATTCACAATAATCAAAGAATAAAAATAGCCCCACAGTTTACATTGTGGCTATCTTAAGCTCATATAAATAACAGCCACATTGTGCAACTGCATTTTATTTTTAACAAACAAACAATGTATACAAAGTACACATGACAAAATTAGTCAAAATAAAAATAATCAAGACATGGAAGTAGAATGTTCTTTCCTATTGAGAAGAGATTACAATTTGATATTTTATTTATACCACATGCACATATTTATTAGGGATGTGCTGATCTAATACTAGTTTTATATATCAGCTTCAAAACCAATACTATAAAATATGCAGATCAGTTCTCAGCTTTCAAACATCAGTTCAGCCGATATCCTGATTAGGCATATTAACTCTTAATTCAAACTTAATAAGTTTGAAATAAGAAAGTCTCAGAATGTTTATTGAATTTTTACTTGCACAAAGCTGTTCTGTAGTTACTTCAGGGATAAATAACAACTGCATAACATATTTGAATCAGTTTTGTCTTATTTAATTTTTGTTTATAGAAAATAAATGCTGTTTTTCGTCTCTGCACTAGTATTGGTTGATATCGGCTATCAGCAAATGCTTAAAGCTATAGTATTGAAATTATCATTGAAACTAAAAAAGCTGGATCAGGCCATCCTTAATATTTGTATACATAAAATCTATGAAAGCCAAACTTGAAACACCGGTGCTTTGTGTCCTTTAGACTTTGTATAACGGGCGTAGGATGGTGTGTGTCAGTGCTGATAATCCTGCAGTGACCACAGTTTTGGAGCTCACGGAGGCCAACTGTGTCCCATCCAATCAGAACATCACAGTGAGAGTAGACACCAGGGGCAGCATCACCCCTCAGCTCTACGTCCGGGATCTCGCCATCACTGGAGCAGTCTGCTTCGCTGGTAACACTAGACATTTATTTAATTTTGCAGACAATTTCATGTCAGTCCATCACCAATGCAGTCAATAATGTTTTTTTATTACACCTCACACATGACAAAGCGTCTAAAATCAAAAATACTACTTGTTTTTCAGGTGGTGTCGGTTTGACTTTGCTGATAGTCTTGATCTACTTTAAAATTTCCAAGAAGAAGAAGATACGAGAACAAAAAGACCAAGAAGAAGTCAAAGAAGAAGCAGGAAGCACAGTGTCCAACCACAATAGAAACCATATTGATCTGTCTGTAAAACGAAAGGACTTTATTAATGGGAATGACACAATGGACGCTCCTGTTGGACCTAGAACAGAAGGTAATGGTGCTCAGTTTCGCTGTCCTGAATGCAGAGGAGATGAACATGGCCAAAATCCTGTCAGATGGGAAAGAATGAATGGAAGAGTGGAAACTTTGGATGACAGAGAGAGACAAAGGATAAGAGTAGAAGAAGATAGGAGAAGGACTGGCCCGCAGCAAAGAATCATGGGAAGGGAAGCAATGAACAGGCATTTAGTTGGTAATAACATTGACATTGAAGAACAGAACAGACAGGATTTGCTACATTGTGGGAGCTGCCATAGGACATACAGGCCAAATCAAATGGACCATAACGTAAGACAAACAAGATTCCCTCCAAGAAGTACTTCAGTTATGTACGGCTTCCAACAACAAAGACCTGGTGACTGGGGAAGGAACAACTTTGATTTTGACTTGAGAAATTTGAAAAGAGAAACTCGCAATGTTACTTTTGCTTTGGACAGTCCAAGAAGAGGTCAAGGAGATGACGGAGAAAGCGAGGAAAACACATCTCCGAGACAGAAGGACGGACAGCAAGACAGGAGGAGCAAACTTCAAGCCAACAGGCCAATTAAGGTTAAACTCAATTTGAACCCTCTACGAAAAAGTAAAGTTCATCCAAAAAAGAAAGAGGATGAGAAAGGAAGTCCTAGAAAAAGTAAAGGCAAAAGTAACGACAAGGATCGTCGAAAGAAGTCCAAAAAGTCTAAAGATGAGAAGAAAGAAAAAAAGCCCAGTGAACAAAATACAGGACAAGAAATTGTAGCTCAAATTATCCCTCCAAATCCGATGGCACATATGCAAGGTTTCTTAGGGGCTCAGTTCCGGGGAGGGGGTATGCTTTTGGGGAATCGTACAACCAACCTACTTGGTTCATCAGGACCTCAGTTACCTACCAGTAGTCTACCATTCCAAGCAGGTAATTTAATGGCGCAAGGGAAGCCAATGTTTCCAACAAGTGCTGTGGGCTCGAATTTAAATTTGAGCGGACCTAGTATGGGTCCTAGTGGTACCCCTACAATGGCACTCATGAATAGCCCGAATCTATCTTTAGCTGATGCCATACAGCTAAATCAACCTAATCTTAGTACTGGATCTTTACAAGCTTCACCAGCTACTCTACAGGCAAACATCACACAAGCTAGCACCACTACTTTACAGGCTAGTGCTAACACATTTCCATCTAATGTTGTAGCTCTACAACCAAATACAGTTGTGCAGTTTCGTAGCAGTAGTAGTAGTAGCACAAAACAAACCAGCTCTACCACTCTGCCTGCTAATGCAACATCTCAAACTAGCAGTACTGCAAAACAAACTAGTCCTACTACTTTGTCAGCCAATTCTTCTTCGCAAAATCTTCAAGCCCTTGCTACATTAGCGCCTCCTTCTTCCTCAACCCCTTCAGAAGCCCAGTCCGGTTCAAAGTCATCACCGAAAAGTTCACCAAGAGGAAAACCCAAGAGTGTCCAAGAACCAGTGCCACAAAGCAACAATAAAACAAATACAGGAACATCAGAAACACCATCATCGCCACGTAAAGGAAGTCAAGTATCAAACATTACTGACAGTTCTCAAAATGTGGTACTCCAAAATACACCCACTGCAACAATTGTTAAAAATATGTCAAATGCAAGCTTGGCAGAGTCAGTACATGGAGAAGCGATGGGCATTGTAACTCAAGAAGAGCTACATACAGGGGGAATAATGGCTATAGGTGGCACACAAGGAGCAGATGTGTCCATATCAAATGACCACCATCCCACTGAGTCTATGGACAACATTGTATCCACAACACTCATCCAACAAGAATACCTGTCTGAAGATGAAGGCACTTCACCAAAAAGGAAACTAAGACTGGTGATCCCAGAGAAAGCAACTAACAGACCTCTAACTGCACTGGAAAGGAAAATACGATGATGTTTTAATTGTTTTTCCATCAACAATCAATCATTATTAATCATTATTTCACTGTAGTGTGATGTTCGGGGGAAGTGACACATGGTTAAATCTAAAATAATGTAACTCTATGTTAATAAGAACTACCTCTGAACCATGCTATTATCTGGATTGACAGACACAAACTGAAACAGGGAATTGGGACACTGCATTAAAGCTGATACATATTGTGATTGGTTAACAGATATAATACAATTAGAAAGTGTCATTTTTACTGAAATGTTAACAAAATATTTTTCCATACAACTTCCTGTTATAGGTTTCCAATTGAGAGCATTTCACTACATATTATATTTTGGCAACGGTCGCCATTTTTCATCTTTCTAAAACTCATGGATATTGGCACAACAAACAAAAATACACAGCAGGATTTAGTTACTGTATGATGTTCAATGTTCATGTTCACAGTGTAACCTATATTTTAAAATACAAATGTAATTATAGTACAGTAATACATAATATTTTCATTGTTCCAGGTATGACTTTGAGCAGTAATGAACCTAAACAGACAGTGACTTTGACCTGCTCACTGAGCTGTTGTATTGAGTTTCTGTCTTGGCATCGGGATGGATATTCGCAGTGTGTTGGGTTACAGCTGTCTCCCTCTAAATGCATCTACTGTGGGTTCGACTTACACTTAACAAACCTTTATTGAACGACTTTATTCACTGATTGCACAGGACTTGTCAATACTGTGTTACAAATCATGTGCATTTTCATAATATGTTGCAGAAATCAATTAAGTATGGATAAAATGCATGTTTGATCTTGTAAAAATCATTTTCACCTTGTATATACGTGGTACTTTTTACATGTATGTATTTATTTATAGTTTTGTGTATTGTTGTCTATTTTTCTATGGCTGTAAAGTTCATTTATACCATGTTTTTCAAAACAGATTAAACTGTAATGTCACTGAAATATCTTTTCATTATGTTTCAGACGAGCTGCACATAAAACCTACTGCACACGTCCATTCCTGATAGCAGGGTTGAATCTCAGCACTAATTATTTTACCTCTAGGGGGCAGTATTGCTCTGTAGCCCCTTTATTTGGTACAGATTCCATATTGGTGGTATCTCTGATATGTACAAACTCAAACTGCAGGATTTCTTGGAACCATTAGGGGGCAGTGTGTATCCGAAGAGTAGCTACCAATTATATTAAATGGAAAAATGCAATTACAGTCCAACATATGTATGATTTATTGCACTCAGACCTCTGTGAAACTGCATCGGCTTATTTCACATCCATTATGTCAATTTGTGATACACTTCAATTATAGGTAGGATGTTTTTCTTTGTCTGTAGAAATGACCAAATCTGCACTGTGTCTATTGTATAAGATGATTAATTTAAAACCATTGACTACTTTTTTAACTTGAACAAAGGCACAGTGTTTTGTAAAGAAACTGGCTCATTAAATAAGACTGGGTTAGACAATATACAAACAACAGCCATTTTGAAAAGACCTCGGCCACACCACCAACAAGTTGTTTTTGTTTCCCTGTGTGTGACCTCAGGCATTTCTGTGAGATGCAAATGCACTTTCACACAACTCCTCTTTTTTAACCAATACACATTAAATTAAAATGGAAATTACTTGTTAGTGTATTAGACTCGTACTTACTTGTATTTGATTACTTTACATTCTTCAAAATAGACCACCCTCTTTCATTTAAAAATACTCATATGTTTTAAGTGGCATTTAAGAGTGCAATAGTCAGAAAGTGAGGCCAGTATTGTGCATCTCTGCAATAACTACATGTACACCAAAAATCTCATCATTAGCTGATTTCTGGAGTTATCAGATAATTGAAATGCCATGTAAATCTAAAAATGCTCACATATGATGCAGGTAATCTGGTTTCTTTCTGATTGTTCATACTTATGCAGGTTTTGACAGGAAAATTATACAAAAAAGGGCAAACTAAGAGAAAGTGACGGAAAGAGTTATTTTTAAAATAAAATTGTGCTTTACAGATTTCTTCTCTGCATATATCTGATCTAAACATTCTCCTTATCTGATTTTTACTGGCCATGTAAATTTACCCAGTGAAAATGTTAGATATTTATTTCATAGCTTCGCACTATTATCAGTAATTGTCTATTAAAGCTAATTGTCAATTAGTTTTAGCAATACTTTTGAGAATAGACCTGGACAGTGGTAACCTCAGTGCTGTTGATAAGAACCTTGTTTTCCTCAACCTTACTAAACTTTGCCCAGGTAAACTTTTGATTGACATTTGACACTATTAGATACGGAGCAGCCAATAGAAAATAGCAATTAAAGGAAGCGTATTTTTATTGGCAATTTAGGACTAGTTATAAAAATATAAACTACTATAATGGGGTTTGCATGTTATGAAATTGTTGTTAGTTGCACACTTTATATATTATACAAATAACATAACAATAGCGGTGGAGAAGCCCAATACTGAAGCACATATAAGTTAGTTTCTGCTTGTTAGAAGAAACCAAGAACCAAGCTGGTAGGTACATTGTGCAAGATAGTGAATTATGTATGTGATAGAAAAAACATGATGGCACATTCACTTCCAACATTATTGTCAGGGAAATATTCTTCTATTAGACTGGCAGGTGGGTCTGGCGTTACGTCTGTGATAGGAAAACTACAGTAGACCATGTTTTTACAGGGTTAGAAATGAAAAGTTTTGAATATTGTCCAAAGTAAATTAAGTATTGTGCTTGTCAGGGCAGGAGGATGCTAAAGTTGGATGTACCAGAAAGGAAACATACACAAAGATTTATGAATGTAGTGAAACTTGGCATAAGGTATTGCTATGAGAGAAGAGAGGATGTATTTTTAGGGCTTTCATAAAGTAAAAAGTGAATTCAATACTCTTATTGACAATATAATAATAACTTTGGATGTATTTGGTGTAATGTTTTCACCCATCATAATAAGCCCTGATCTACAGTGTAGACCTGAATGCACAAATTAAAAGTATTCCTCCCTTTTGTTTCCAACTTGTTTTCACTAAAATGGGATCTCGTAGTTCATTGTGTCACTGCTGTGTTAAAGGTGAGCCGTACATGAGCTTGGAAATAAACCAAAATATGCAAAATAAATATATAAATAAAAATCAAAGAGGCAGGCTTTGGAGTAAATGACTGCACATCAATGCAGCACTGACTTTATTCTCAAACACATTATTATTAGATTCTAAAAATAAGAAAATCTTCATGGTTGTTGTTAAACCCAGAGTCCTTTCATCTGCCTCAAAAACACATTAATACAAAGAGATACAGAGCCAGAGAGTTAGACGTCTCTCATCATTATTATGGTTAACACTAAAACAAAAACGTGATTAAAAACATTAAAATTACAGCCAACCCAGCAACAGTTATAGTTTCTTAAATAGTCTCTTTGCACAGAAGAGAAAAGAGATGACAAAAGCAGCCCATGCATTCAGTCTCTCATTAACACTTCACACACTCGCCACATTTGGATCAGAATCAATATCGACATATGCCAGGAGGAGGAGCTGTCATGGTACAAAGCTGTTTTTTCTGCAAAAGAAAATAATAGTTTGATATTTTATTGTTTCAAGGACTAAAATACAGTGGGTTTGTGAACAGTGCGAGTTGTTTTAATGAGAGATTATTCACAGTCAGTGCCTGGTTAGAAGGAAAACAGCTTGAGGTGCAGTTCAACCCCTTGTCTGATACGACAACCAGCCAAAACAATATGACATGTCATTGAAATGAGAAGTCACACCAGTCTTTTCTTTGTGGTGGTCCCAAGTTATAAAGGAGTAAGAGTGGAGGTTGTGTCACAGTTGGGCATCTGACTTTGTAATTGTCAAAATGTTTTGGTTGGTCACTGTATTATTCTTTATTTTGTTATTTCTCCTCAAAATGACAATATGCTCTTTGCGTCTTATGGCAACAAAAATATTTCCATATATTTAAAGAAACAGTAATTTAAACTATTGCTGTAAAATACTACAGCAACAAATTTTCAACAAAGAATTCACTGGCCTCAATCGACAGTTAAAACATTTATGATACAACATTTTACAACTGCTCTTGGGAGCATTTGGGACATATGGTGAAAAACACCATCTCTACATAAAGGTATTTGAAGGGCAGACAGGGAGTTAATAAACAAGAGAATTTCATGGTAAGGGTATAATATTTACAAATAGTTTTAAAGTTTGCCTCATTGGAAAACACCTTAAATGTATGTGGATAGTACAGGTTAAAACATGCAGGAGCTGGTGGAAATTAGAACTATTTTGGTAACTGTGGTGCGTATAAAAAGACTGATCCAAGTTTGTAGGTATAGTAAATCAATGATGTCCCCCATACACAAATCAGGCATCACCTTTACTACTAAGTGCGTCACCTATCGACCACTAAAAACAATGAAAAGCCAATAAGAGCTGCCGTCTTGGAGATGCTCCAACTCAAGGCATCCAACCATCACAATTTTGGCTGTGGT
Source organism: Boleophthalmus pectinirostris (assembly GCF_026225935.1). Classification (NCBI taxonomy): domain Eukaryota; kingdom Metazoa; phylum Chordata; class Actinopteri; order Gobiiformes; family Gobiidae; genus Boleophthalmus; species Boleophthalmus pectinirostris. The sequence continues at coordinate 20,221,895 of NW_026571095.1, forward strand.
CCTGCTTCTTACACTTGAAGGACAAAATATTCATTTGTTGCCTAATATGTCCACCAAATCTTAGGTTTCATAATTCGTAAATGCCCTGATCTTATGCCAAATCTGTGCTTTTTGGGATACCATTAAATTCATAAAGCATCAGTCTACCCCAGGGCAGCTGAGGCTAGAGGAGTATCTTACCATCACCAAGTATGGACTGAATGTATAATGCAAAGTAAAGCGTTATATAAATCCAATGCATTACTATTTTTACCAAAAAGCTGGTTTAGTCCTGTATGATCTGCATTAACCATTATTAGTTTACAAGTCCCAGTTAAAATCAAGGTGGTCTCTTTTCATTTTGGGATTTGTTGGCAGGTGCTGTGCTCCGTAGGCTGGTCTGGGGTCAGTTTGAGGGTGGAGGTTTTCGTGGTGTGGCAGTAAAAAGGGCTTGGTTGAAGTTTGGCATCACTTTGTTTGATGTGGGATTAACTCAGGAACAGAGGCTTGTCTCTCTGAAGACCCCTGGAGACGCACAGCACATTAGAATATCGTTAGAATGAGTAAACAGACATAGCAGGAGGTAGAAAGTAACCAGATACTAAGTCATTTACTAAAGGTGAACTTCTCAAGTGTAAGTAAGGTGAGTAGTGGTAGTAGAAGTAATAGTAGCAGTAGTAGTACTAGCAGAATTCTGAGTTGAACTGAATTCAATTTAGGACATTGCAGAAGATACCTTAATTTCATACAGGCTAAAGAAATTACCAACACATTTCAATTATATTATACTCCACTCCACACCCCAGGCTTTGTAGCTGGAGTTAATTTTTATGTTTATTCATTATTCAATATTTTACTAGAACAGAAAAGTATACAACTCATTTTAATATTTTCTATCAAAGCAAGCAAGAAGGCAAAACACAAAAGTCTAAACCTCAGCATTAATGTAAAACATGTCTTCTACCCAGGCACATATCTTAATCCTGAATTATCTGAATTATAGCTGTATTCCGGTCACCCACTCGGATCAATATCTCCCTCATTTCTAAAAGCCTAACCTCATCCAGGCTCCATTACCTACCCGTTGCCATGGTAATCGGTGCTCCAGTCGAGGGACGGGTGGTGGCTGGGCGTATGCCGTCCGAGCTGGTGGTAGTCCACTGATGATGACATCACAGGTGCAGTGCTCAGCATCCCTCCTCCCATTGGCTGATAATCAGACTGAAGAGACGGGGGATAGCCCTGAGGAAAAGTAAAATGTTATTAAGTATTTTGCAACAAAGTTTCATGCATGTCTGTCATGTTACACTGCTAGCAAGGGGTGGGTATTATTATGACAAAAATGCACCATATAGATCAATCACAATATTTTTATTTCAACATTCAATACATATTTAATGAAATTTAATCCAAAGTCTGAACACTGCTCCAAACCATGTATTTATGAACTGAGTTTTGGGCTCTCAATTCTCAGTCTCAAATAAAATTAAGTAGAGCTGTGCAATTAAAGTACTACCGCTGCATACTTACTAACATATTTCATACATCACTTACTGTTGTAACTATTATTACTGGACGTATGTATGTTAAAATCAGTGTTTTCTTTAAGATCACTATTAAGCCTAACAACTACTGAACTACTGTACATGTGTAGTTAGCAATAAAGCCCAGCTCTTATCCACATTTAAACTTAAAAACATCAACTTTTAATACATTTGTCAACTGGACAAAAGTTTATTTTGGTTGAATATGTTTCGCAGCTCATCCAAGCTGCTTCTTCAGTTCAGTTATACAACAGGTTATAAGACAGAGAAGTCAAAAATAGGACATCACAAAATATAGAAACCATTACTACACTTCAGAAGAAGAAGAACCAGCAGCTTTTGGATGAACTGCGAAAACATATTCAACCAAAATAAACTTTTGAACAAACAAACTGAATTTCTTCTTTTACCATGGATTCTACCTGGATGACTGAGGGATTGTACACACAAATTTCAATAAACTTCATATTTTGTGGGTACATTTTGAAGTCAATCAAAACTTGGAAAAAAAAACTCTAAACCAAAGTTTGCATTTGAATGTACGAACAGACAAATAAAAAACAGTAGCGCCCTATTTATCACACTTTAGTAAATACGCCCCAGGTGTTTGAATGATTACATAATACGCCGTTTATGTGCAATTAAACATAAAATAATGACAAACTAAGTGAAAGGATGCAGATGCACTTTTAGCGGTAGCATCGGTAATTATGTTGAGGAGATGTTATTATTACTATTACCCCAGTGAGTATAGATATATGTAGGGGTGGGGGGAATGGGTGCGTGTGGTTTTTGAAAAGGAAGTTAATCTGAGTGTCGCGAGTGAAAGAGGAGAAAGGCCCCGGACAGCAGGTGGTTGGGTGCTCCCTCCCTCCTCCTCTACCTCACCTATTCATCCATTGTTGGGCAAATTCTTCTCCTTCACTATTTCACAAAGACAGCATCTGCCTCTTTTGTCTCCCCTCTCTCCCCCTCTTGCTCTCCCCCTCCCCCAGCCCTTCTCACTCTTCCCCAAAAAGAAAAAAAAGTTTGAAATAAGCTCCTCTATCGTCATATATGTATAATTTTTTTTTTTTTTGGAGGGGGGGCATTTTTAAGGAAAGGATTTTAAGAAAGTGGAAATCTGAATGCAGATTTCCAATGGAAAGATACAATAGTATGTAAAAGTCCAATTTGTTATGTTATGTTTAAGATAAATATTTGCAAATTCATAGCAACCTTTAAAGCATAAAATTAATATTAATTGATCAAAATATGTTCTCTCTTTCATTGTCATTGTGCAAAACAAACAAACTCCCCAGGGATGTGTAACTAAAATGGCACAAAGGCTGAGTGGGTGATTGATTAACTCATTGATTGACTGACTGACATCCTTGAATGGCAATATAATGAGCCTAATGTATTTAAAAGACACATGGTGAACAGTATCTATTATCTAAATTAACTCACTATTACAAGTGTTTACTGATGCTTATCCATATCTAAGCATCTTTTGTCAATTGAATAAAGTACCAGAGTCACAGCTATAGAGGCACTATTTTACTTCTAAATACCGTATCATAGTTTGGTTGTTGTAGTAGTTGTATTTTCATCACATACTAGACTAAAAATTGATTTAATTGTCATTATTGATAAGTCCAACTCACTGCTACATTACAGATGTTTTCTTTCCAAAAAATCAATGGCCAATTCTTAATGCAGGAAATAAACGATTATCTCTGGTTCATTGTTTCCACTTTTATTGATAGGTGTCTTGTGTAGAATAACTTTGTGTGGACGTAAAACATGTTTATGGTGCTTATAAGTAGTCCAGTAAAGTTTAACAAAAATAAAACTATGTGTAAACTAAACTATCTAATAGCCAAATAGCACTGTTGTAAATTGTCAAAATAACCATTAACTATATTAACGGTTTATAATTTAGTCCTGTAGACATTGAATGATTCACACTCATCATTTCAAATTGCCAATATATTTTTTAATATTCTATACGTACCTGTCCCATGGCCGACGTGTGGCTCATGCCCATGTTGTGTCCCGTGAGCTGCTGGTGCTGGTGGGGACTGTGCAGCCCCCCGAGGTGCGCCTGTCCGTGGAGAGGAGGGCTGACCTGGAGAGGGGGAGTGGGTGCTCCTGCCACCCCACCCAGAGCACCCTGGTGTGGGCCGCTGGGCCGTGGGACAGTCCCTCTGGATGACAACAGCTGGGGGTGCATGTGGCTGTGGGGTGGGTGTGGATACATGTACATGCCTGGGTGCTGAGGGGGAGGGAGGGCATGGGGCAGGGAGCCAGAGGAAGGGTGCTGCCCCGGGTGAACCGGGTACACTGGAGGTTTGGGGGTGAACATTGAGGTAGAGGAGGATGAGGGAGGAGTGGAGGAAGAGTGGGAGGGTTTCATCTCTGAAGGGTCGTTGTAACTCTGCAAGGCATAGAAAACAAATTTAGAAATGTAAATAATAATGACTGTCAACCAAGTTCAATATGAATAAGGGCCATAAATCGATGTGTATCTTGTCTATGTTACAATGTTTGTTTCTATGTTGCTGCTGCCGAACTTTGAATTTCCTTTGAGATCAATAAAATATATATCTCTATCTCTATCTTACAGTTTAGAATTGATAATATCTACAAAAAAACTTAAAAAACAAAGACATCTGTACATTATCAATTTTACCTACTTGTGCCATTATAAATTACAAAGTGAGTCAAGTTGATTTAACAACATTTTACAACATATTTGTGATGTGGCTTACCTGTGAGACCAAACTAGCCCTGTAGGCGGCCAGTTGTTTCAGATATTCCTTTTTGGCTGTCTCTGTCCTCTTCTTGTACACCTAAAACATAAATAACCGACAACCATTATACAGCTGTTATAACATCATGTGTGTAGTGATAATAAATCTTAAAAAGGACCTACCTGTTTCTGCTCCTCTCCCAGGCCGTCCCACATGGAGGCTACGATCTTGGACACCTCCCCGAATGTAGCATTGGGGTTTTGGGCCTTGATATTGGCTTGAGTGTCCCGGAAAAACAAGGCGTAGGCTGACACAGGTTTGACTGGCTCGTTGGGGTCCTTCCTCTTCTTCTTCTTTGGTGTTTTGGGTTTCTTCATATCCATTCCTGCTGGCCTCTTCTCTCCACTAACCTGTGACATAATAAAACATGGATTATTAAAAATTACAGATACATTTGTTAAAAATTCTTGACACCAATTTTACACCCAAAAGCCAAAGGTTCAAAATGAGAGAATTGACTTTGCTACCTGTACTTGCAAAGTTAGTTCTAACTTAATTTGTGCTGGATACTACAGAACAGACTTTATGTTACACTCAAATATACATACCATATTTTAAGCAAACAAAAATAACTATCAATTGACCGATCCAGGATATTGGCTGAGGCTTAGATCAATCAATTTCAGAGTTTATATACATTATTAACTGGCTGTTTGGCCTGTGGCGTTTCATTCAGTTTACACAACTCTTTTTGAAGAATATCTTTAAGAGTACATAACTGATACATGTTATTATATATTTGTCTTTTCATTGGTATTATTGTTTCATATGGCAGATACTTAGCCAAAGTATCAATACACAGACATCAGAACTGGAAAAGCTAGAAATAACCCTACTGATATGTAAGTTAAAGAATGTAATTGTCAGATTTAGCTAACAGCAAAAATTGAGGCAGTTTTTTGTTTGTTTGTTCAATACTTTCCCAGGTAAGTCAATTGAGAACACCTTTATCAAGTTGGTACATTCAAATATATCCATAAGGAATACAAACCCACAAACCCAATTTAAAGTTGCCTTGTCATAATAAAATTCAACTGCTTAAACGTACAGAGCATTATAAAAGTTGAGCTGAACATAATAAAAGGTGAAAGCACTGTTTTACTTGTTTACTGGCGAGGTCTGCCTGACTTACACATCAGAGACAAAGACTCTTGAGCAAATGTGCCGCGGGTAATGGTGTCTGTTGTGTTGCCGCGGGTGATATCGTTTCCATTTACTTCTTCAATGCATAGGAAATGTGGTGATAAAGTTGTGCGGCATTATTCAGCCCGTAATGTGATGGTTTCATTTCACCGTAATACGAACAGTCAGTTTAGCATTGTTTTTCCGTGAGACACAAAAACACTGGGAGCTGATTTCCATCTCGTTCGTATTCACCGAGAATGGCTCTGTTATGACACTGGGTATTAACATAATGATTGTCTACGATACACACTTCTATACACAAGTACATGTTTATGCAGTGAGGAAAGTAAGTATACTGCTTAAGTTTAAGATGTTTCATTTAATTATTTCATTTCAGTTTCATTTGAGTTTATCATTCACCCGTCCTCTCGGATTTAATCACAAAACCTACATGCCTTGGACACTAGAAAGTACAATGGACAGAAAATGTATCGATAGTCATATCAGTAGTGGTAGTTCTGTCAATGGTATGTTAGCTGACTTATTGGATATATATAAACCACAGTAGAAAGAAGAAAGCACTGAGTAAGTTTAATCTCCCATTTAAATATGAAGGCTTTGTATGCATAGTTAATCTTGTGAGTTCCCTTTGGATTAGATCATAAAGATTTTCTCGCTCCCTTTGAGTCAACTAATTGCTGCATAGGGCATGACTTTAACAAACCAAAAAATTCTTCAGTCTACTACAGCTCCACTAAGCAACCACTATGCCACATAACCCTTACCACAAATATCCTCCACTGTTTCAAAGGTTATTCAGTATAGTTTTGGATATATAGCAAAGTATTTACTGCACATCTAAAAGAATGAAAATGCATTTTTAGATTATTTGAGTCACTAAAAAATTATGCTTCAGGTCTACTTGTTCTTTTTCCTTTGCATCTTACTAATTCAATCACCCATTTGACCTCAAACTGTTACTTTAATTTAAAATAAAATGTTATAGGGTGAAAGCAATCTTTATTGTAACTGTTGCTGCTCCTACTACTTTCCACTTTTTACTACGTTCACTAATAATAAAACTCCTTGTCTGACCATAGTAAAATTGGACAAAATTTGGTCTCACTCAGTTCGATTACCACAAGGCTAGATATTACTCATAACTTTCTGGTTGATTCATTTAATCTAACGGTTTGATGTTTACCCTGAGAGTCTCCTCGCTCTCGTCCTCATGAGCAGAGCTAGAGGGTGACGGCGTTGCAGATTTACTTCCTGGAGGTGACGGAGAATTGTGGGTAATGTTCCTGTTTGGGCCGAGCTGTGATGGGTTGATGGTGGACAGTTGGTTTTGCTGGCTCATTGCTGATTGGCTCCTTGGGCCCAGAGCAGCTTCGATTGGCTGCTGACTGGTGGTGAAACGCGAATCGGAATTCACCATCTGCTGCATCTGTGGAAAAAGATGAAGATATGACTTATTTATGTTCTATAGATGAAAAATCTGCAAAGAAATGTACTATGTTACTTAAAGGTGCACTATGAAATTTGTCTCTTCGGGGATGTTATTGCTTTGCCTGGAATATAGAGAGGGTTTCAATGGTGGGTCAACTATCTTACAGTCAATAAGTTTTTAATTTCAAAAAAATACCTTGAAAATGTGCGTTATGGCTTAGTAGCATAATATAAATTGTAATATAAGGCATTATTTAATATCATACTGTGGAACTTTTCAGGCAAAACATCTGCATGAGGACAAGCTGGTGGATGGACATCAGAAAGGTTAAAGAATTTATTTGAGCAACTTTATTAAATGTATGCTTTTACCAATATATCACCAATATATTCCATAGGAGGTAAATAGCTAAATATTTTAAACTTATTTGACATAAATGGTATTTTGAGTTTTGATTTAAAGAAATTATTTTTGCCATTCATTGTTATAGATCTGCAAACCTGAAACCCCTGTATTTTGTAATATTTAATTTACTGAAAACTTTATACATGCTCAAATCTGCTCAAATAAGTTTATGTTTTATGCTGGTATAGCTCATTATATATTGACAGCTTACTGACGTTACTCTAGGCAATGAAAAAAACAATAGATCATTCCTTTTGGTGTGTCTCTGAATCCAAGGACCTATTTTTACAAAAACAATGTTATTGAAACTCATGATTAAAAAAATGCATATATTCAAAGACTAGATATTTTATATATTATATATTATAGAATGTTGCAACAAGAAGACAGACAGTACAATCTCAAATACACTTCCCTCCACGAGGCTGATGATGATGTTCTTATAGAGTATAGAGACATGGTATACAACTTTAAGAGTACAAAATACGACAGTGGTCACAGGTGCAGAGGGGAGATTGAAGCCTTTAGTTTATTCCAGTGTGAATCATCTTTAATGTGTCAGAAAATAGTTTATGCTGGAAATAAAGTGACCAGACAGAACCATCCATTGTTTTACAGCAGCACCTGAGTCACAGATGCAAATGTTTTATAGAAAATGTCAGAAAGACGTAGCTTGTGTAGAGAGACAGGGCCTATCTATTTATGTACTGTACCTCTATATCTTTCTCTAAGTATCAAACTAATCTAACAAATAATATACAGTACTTCTAATGATAACCAGGTCTATGTAATTTACTACAAGAAGTACAGGCATTAAAGGTACACTATGTAACTTCTCTCAGTGAGGGCCCCCCACCTGTTTATTTCCACTATGGCATTAAACTTACCGACTTCTATAGAGACTAGGAGATGCCATCAGGCCAAGTTACAGGTCAGGTCTGTGGAGCGGTAATCTCACTACTAGTAAGAATATGTTTGTTTTTAAAAGTACTTTTGAACAATAAAGGCCTGTAATTGAATAACTGCCTGATAAGTATGTTCAATACCTGTAAAACATTTCAGGCAAAGCATCTCCATGGTAGCTCACCCACCAATAGAAAAAATACTTAGTGCAGCTTTAAATACATCCAGCAAACACTAATCATTTGTACAATTCCAATTCCATGATCATTTAACAATACTGAAAAATATAATATACTGCCTTGTGTTGCTATTTGCCCTATCTTATAACAATTAAAATATTCATTGAAATCTTCAGGTAATTTGTCTGTTATGTATCATTTAGGGCCCACTCAGATGTGTCATTAGTCAAAGATTTTCGGTCCAATTTCTGAGGAAAACAAAAGTTAGAACCTCAACTCTGAACTCTGAACACCCAATTTGCCAAATGTGAAAAGTGAGTACTTTAGAGCAGGGTTGATAGTTTCTTATCGGATGTGGTCTCGATTTGATGCCCCTCTCTAGAAGATGTTACTGAACTCTTTAGGGGCTGCAGTCTCTGTGGTATTTAAACGGAACGAAGAGTGACATTTTTGAACATGGAAAGAGGTTTGAGGCTGATGCTCAAACCGGTGGAAACAGTCAAAAATAATAATTGTGGTTTTGGCGTTGGTCGGGTCAAGGCTTTGGTAAATGTCAAATCAATGCTTGTTAGTCATTTTCATCGCAAATGGTTTACAAGTGAAATTCACAGGGGCAAAGATATTCACAGGTTCACATACTGTACTTTAGTTTGTTTATCTAATAAAATAAATATGCTAAAAGGCATAATATATATTTATGCAGTTCAGGATTCATAAGGTTCATAATATATAACAATTAGTTCATTTTCTTTCATTATGTAGAAAATATGTAAATATTCTAATATGAATGTGTATTTGTGTGTTTGTATAATGTTGTATATTGTGAATTCAAGCTCTTTAGATGTTACTATAAATCCAATGCATTATTGCGAATTAATTAATATATCTCATTACACACTAAGTAACAGCAAAAGCAAAAACTTCAAAATACTATTAGCACTACTACAAAGTACAGGGCAGATTTGAAATGTCATTACATTGAGATTCGATGATAACGTGGGAAACCAAAAACGTGCTGCTGACTAATGCCTCACTCGTGTGACTGATGTGATCTTAGGTTAATTAAGTTGTGGTTGTGACCGACTACATTTCAAAATGAATCTGCTCCAACTCAGAATACTCAGAGATCTCAATGTCCTAAACCAAAACACACATTTTTACTTTAGGTTCATATTTTTATGGGAACAGACACATTCAAGAACGGACCATTTTCACACTGGAAATAAGGTTTTGGCAAGTGAAAATTTTAATCAAAGATGCTGCTAAACAACTTTAACCAAAGAAAAAATCTAAGCTATGCAAACAAACTAAAAATCCATCCTTCAGCAAGACAATTCTGTGGTTTCACAATTCATTCACTATTTTTGAGATACTTGAACCAAGAAATGTACACAGAGTTTTAGCACATGTCTGATGGATCACCATAATATTGTTTCCCTAATAACATTTTCTCTTCTTGTTAAAGTTATTTTAGTGACTGGAATTTAATTTTTTCTGTTAATGTATATTTGACTGGTTAATTATATTATCTGCCCAAGAGAGTCTTGCAAACACACTGAAATGTAGATTTACTAGTAAAATTTAAACCTTATTATTTTCTTTTGAATTCATAAAATCCAATTAGATAAGATTCGCACAGTTAATAGAAACACTAACTTATGTTTCAGTAAATAAAATACACCCCATGTACATCGACCTACTATATAATATAAACAGGCCCTGCCCCTTTAGGTCGAGCTGAGCGGTTGCCTGGTAACCGTAATTCTTGAACCGACAGTAAATGTTCAGAGAAATAAAACAGAGATGGAGGGAGAGGAGGAGGTATCAGGCTTGTACAGAGAAGAGAGAGAGGAAGAGAGTGAAAAGGTATGACTATAAACAGGTAACAACAGTGTATTGTATTAGAAAATGTAGAGGAAACGGGAGTCTAAAAAGGGGGTAAAGTTTGTAAACAATATGCCTCTAAGAAAATAAGGGCCCTAAGTCAATGAGGAAGACTTAAAATATATATGTTTAAACAGAGACATTTGCATTGGTCAATAAATATGAGCAATAGATCAAGCTATATTTTTATTACCCCAATTTTCAGGTTAATAATAAGAAAATAAAATCTATTTGGAAAACAACACCCCATCAATTTCATGTGAGAACATATTTACACCTTATTTTGCCAATAATTGAAGTGCATTGTGAGAAAATGTGACCAATCCACAAAATCCACAACAAGAAGTGTTGGTAAAGACTATTGTAGCCCATACTGACATGAAGTCTTCATAACTTAAGACGAGAATCAAAATCCACACCAAACACAAATCATTTTGTTCTTGTCCTTAACTCAACCTTTCAACATTTTGTCTACGATCTGTTTTACATAACAGACAAAACCAAATCCACCAAACATCTAACCACATGAATGGCGCAAAGGCAAAGCTACAAAGTAGGCCTGTCGTGATAATTACTAAATCAGCTTATCGTTCAATATATGTTAGATGGAACAATAGTTTTGGGCTCAATATTTATCATAGGTACTTTTTCTTTCTACTAATGGGGAATCTTCTGTATTTTTGGAATTCGAAAATATCTGAGCTGTAGAGAGTTGAATAAGTAACTCATTATAGATAAAAAAAATAACTTAAGTGTTTTATTCTGGTATTTATTTATTGCAGTTCACGTTTTTAACCATATTATACATTTAGAATACTTTTTGTGGGATAATGTGTCATAAAATTTGTTTCAGTACTATTGTTTATCGTCTATATTTTCTTCTACAATATATAATACTTAAAAATTTGTTATGGTGACAGGCAAAAACAGAACAAACTTCTGTACGTGTTAAAAAGAGTTGCTAAAAACAATTTGGGAGATATTTCTATTTGATATGACCTAACAGAAACAGACTGAAAGAGCAGAAGTGGGAGGTGAGAAAGTTTCATTTTTAAGTAAAACGAAGTGACTGATGATTTACACTGAGCCACATCTGAATGTCAGCACTAAAAGCAACATTTTCACTTTACAGCGAAATGAAGATTTTAAATATAAGGAAAATGTCACGTCGACTCAGCTCCAAGATTGGCCTTCAAAAAACACTGCCCCGAGCAACAACCTGTTTCTCACAGCGCTCACAGAAACATATAAGAGAGTACGGTTCAAATACATCCATCTTCTGTTCTGTCAGCTAAAAAAAAAACTCATATCAAGCATTTGACAAAAAGTGCTCTCTGTCTTTTGGCTAAATCTAAACATGCACTATAAAACTTGTTGTATATCATGCTCGTTCCTATTCATTGTGGTCTGTGGTTAATTAATTTATCTCTCAACTCAAATTCATTATCCCAGATTTTCAATTTTTATAAAACTTTATATAAAAAACCTCAAGAAATTTGTATTTAAATGTGTTTTTCTTGTGGTATTTTAAGTAATAAAGTAAAATTTGTCTTTCCCCAGTCCAAATATATTGTAAAAGCAGCTCTTCGGATCAAAATGACACCACTGTGTGCTGTCTGCATCTAATTATAAAACATTTTATTGGCAGAACACCAGACAATAACGCTGGTGCGCTGTGCGCATCCTAGTTGTCAGCAAAACTCTGGTCTGCCCTCTGAAAGTTGTGAAAAGCACTTATAAATTCATCAGTGTGCATTAAGAAACTGAGGAATAAGTCTGGACCACTACAAACAATTAAAATTTTAGTTAGTAATATTGGGCATAGGACCTCATTTCCTAGTGAGCCAGAGTGTTGGAAACATGGAGACACTTTTAAAAATATTCCATCCAGTCCTTTTATTTGCAGAAGTCACTGGTGCTAGGCTAGTGCATGTATACATATATCAGTCCGCCGCTGCCAAGCTTTCTTTCAGGAACTACAACTCTCTGCTGCTGCTGCTCAGACATAAATCCTTCAAATGCAAGGTTGGTTTTAATACTAAAATTATTCTATCAGCACAGACATTTACATTGACAGTCTGGTGTAATAACAGATTTTCTTCAGGTGCTTTGTGGAGTGGTTTTTAGTGGCAGGATAACTATGACCATTGACATGCGCTAGCCTAGCACCAGCGACCTCTGCGAATACAAGGACTGGATGGAATATTTTAAAAAGTGTCTCCACACGTCTCCAACACTCTGGCTAATGAGGAAATGAGGTCCTATGTCCAAAAAGAACTCAACACAGTGTCCCTGAACTCACCACAGACAGGGTGCTGGTCATTGGGCCTCCTTCTGGGCTGTACGTTCGGCTGTCTTGTCCCGGGTTCATCCTGGTCATCTCCATGCTCTGCAGCTGGTATGGGTGGTGTGGTCCCGATCCAGGAGGGGGATCCAGGGGGTGGTACTGTCCTGGGCCAGGGGGGGTCTCGTGGGGCAGATGTGAGGGCATCATGTGCTCTGGCAGAGTGGGAGGAGTCAGGGGCGGGATGTTGTAGTCATCGTCACCAACTGGATAGGACTGGAAGAGAAATGGGCAACATTTTTGGTTAATGCATTTTGTAAAACATGGCATTGAATACAAAATGTTTATATTGTATTGGAGTGAATCTATATTAAATTGTTTTATACTGGTCTCTGTGTAGTCAATTTGCTCATTTTTTATGCTGATTTTCGAAGTATTTACTATTTCATGTATATTTTTTACTGTAATACAAATATCAGGCAAATTAAGCAGAATAGATTAAGATCAGGCACATTAATCAGATTTTGTGAGCAACATCTGAAGATTTACTAGACCAACTCTAGGTTACCCTTGAGCATGAAGTAGTATTCCAGTGTTCCTCCATAGTAGAGTCTGTTATGTCTACCACTTCTGAAGCTTTTCTGGCTTTTATATGAGAGCATTGGGTTGTGCAAAGTATTTGTGGTTTGTAACACTTTTATTCTTCTACTTGCTGATAAGTAAAAATAAGGGAAATTTCTCTAAAAGGCGTATCATTAATAAGATCTTACAGTGTTTTGTATGGGATTTTGTGGTTGTTGAAACAGCTACATGAAAATGAAACTCTATTGAAGATCTTTGGTAGATTTCCTCACCTCTTAAAGATAACAGTTGATGAAATAACCACAGACAGTGCAATATGTCCGCAAAAAAAAAAAAGTTCAAATAGAAACATTGCAGCTGCAGTTTTTTTTTTGTCTTACAAACCTTTGTCAGCATTTTTTTTAAATCTGTTGTAGTGTACACTAAAACTGAAAAACACACTGCAAAAGACCAAGTTGGCCCATTTCTGAATAATTTTAAGTTTAAGACCATGTAATAATATTTAAGAAACTATTATTTAGTGTTGAAAATGCCTTTCTATTCTATAAAAATAGTGTTAATCTTCAATGTAGTTACTGAAATTATCATATCGACTCTATTCCTAATAATAATAACTATAACTATTGTCTTTACAGTATGTTTTTTCATGGACAATGGTGCTACCGATTGTTTAGAATTAAGAGAAACCAATGGCCAATAAGTTCTGCTGATATTTTTAGGTTGATATATAGAGTCAATATTGAGTTCCCCAAATTCTATTATTTATTTTACTACAAGCTCACCCACAGCCTTTTTTTCTTTTTTCCTTTATTATTATTATTATTTTTTACCACAAACCTATATTAGAGAGCTGTGTATTCATGTTTTCTGCAGTTATCTCTTCTCACTAGTGTTAAATAAAGCTTTATGTTGACCTTTTAGGTAGGCAGCAGGTTGGCCGATAGCCAAAATGCTAAAAAGTGCAAACATTGGCCCAGTATATCAGCCAACCAATATATCGGTCTACCTCTACTTTACATTACAACTTGATCCCCAAAGCTGACACCCAAATATTAATATAAAACCACAGACAGTTTCAATGAATTTGTATAGTACTACTCAACTCAAATATTTTTTCAGTTTAGATGCTATGACTTACACTATGCCACTGAAACTAAAATGATCACCTGAGTAGTTAATGCTTATATTTCTGTTACCTGCAAGTCATATAATTCTAACTACGAGAACTATATTTGGATTGTCACTCTCAAATATACAACATAAAATGCATTAACACTATCCTCTTTGGGATGAATGGTGACTGTATGCTAATGAATTTTATAAGACAAATGGTGTGGACAGAGAAAGATGAGAGTGAGGGAAAAGTATCTTGGACTAATCTGACAGAGGGGAGGTTTTATAGACACTGACAGCGTTTCTGCTTCGATGGACACACCAGCTCCTAGTTCACTCTTCATCTCCTTATAGTCATCCTCCTCTAATCTTATCCTCCATTTCTCTCTCATCTCTCACTCTTTTCCCCATCTCTCTTTACTCTTGTTCTGTCCCTCTCTTGGCCCTCTATTTCTCTTTGTTGCCTTTGCTCTTAAACCCAAAGCAATATTCAATCAGCAGTGATATGTGATAACTAAGAATAATGCATTTTGTATAAGCTATGAAATATGTTAACAGTCAGGATGATTTTTTAAAATGTGCAAAGCCCTTGTCATATATTACATTTTGCATTTACTCTTTCGCTCTAGTTAAAGAGGGTGGCTATATACTTTGCTAGTCTCAGCTGCCCTGGGTCTAACTAATGACCCAGGGCTAATGAAAACATAGATGCCAGTCTTTGCCAAAGGTCCCTCCAAAAACCACCGATCACACAATCAAGCCTTCACACAGGCAAGGTGGCAAAGCATGAACTAACTAAATGAGATTCAAACCATTAATCTTGTAGTTATAGTGACTGCTCAACCACCTAAGCTACTGTCGCCCATGCACATACCATGCACATCAAGACTAAAAATCTAAGGCTACACTTTGAACAGAAGGCGCAAAAGTGGCGTTGAGTGTTCACTTTTTATTCCACGTTTAGACAAGCGTTTTCAGGAGGAAATCTGTGTGCATACGGTGACATGAAAGTGTGTGGAATTCGACTGGGTATGCATGCTGTCTGGCTCGCCTGTGACAAACTGGTGCATCCAGAATTTGACAGAGGTGATTGCAGATCCTTCTCTGTTCACTAATAGTATCTCTGCATATTCTGTACATTTGTTGGGATGCTTCCAGTAAGTTTATTAGAGCTGTCAGAGCAGCTTGAAGGTCCGACACATGGAAATGATCTGACATGTTTGTTTCTATGTATGTATGTGACATAAATGTGTATGCGACCTGAACACATCTGACCAGAGTTTTGCGTCTTGGGCAATGTAGACGGAAACACTACAGCAAAGCGTATTCAACTTTTCCACTCTGGAGGGTGGTTTCAGATTTTTGGGTTTTTAAGCCCTAAAAACCTCATCACCATCTAAACGAAAGGCACTTCCGATAAAATATTTTGTTGTTTTTACCAGCAAGCGTTCTCCTGTAAACAGGCCCTAATAGTCTCAGTGCTCATCCAAAACAAAAAGAAGTACTGGGCAATATGCAAAATAAAACCACTGAACAATCATTTTTTCCTTATATTTTTAAGTTGTCTTATTAAATACTAAAAGTACACATTAACTCCTCCAACTTAGATTATTCAAAGTTCATGCTTTTACTAACAGGGGCTTGACTGTGGACCTCTTCATTAAAAAGATGTAAGCCCATCATTGTCAGTTAGAACAGACTGAATCCTGATTGAGCTTGATCTCAATTAAAATTTGATCTTATTGCTCTGCCACAACCTGTAACCAAGCCATCGATTTTTGTATTATGTTGGCCAGTAAGGAAATACAGTCTATAAATGTAAATACAGCCGATTGTTTTCATTTAGGGTATTCTTCTTGAGTATGTACAATAGTGGGCCTGTTCTGGTTGTGTTCATGGAAAGATCTTAATACTACATGATGTATTTGTTGACACGGATATTTCATACATGAGATAGAGTTCATGTGCCTCTGCCTCATTCCCTTATATGGTCGTACTGTATAGTGACCTATTTCTATGCTGATGACTCAGGGCACTACATGTAAATGGATGAGAACTGCTGACAATGTATTTTCAATGGGACAATAGCTTCTATCATTTCATTGAGAGGTGCAATTAATTTGGCTGCAGTGACAAAGACATAACTGTGTTTTACAATCATGCACACAAGCCAATAAATCTAAATCATGGTGTACTGTACAGCCATGCTTCTTCTGTCCTTCCAATTGGTTATGCTGTTACATTTCCCAAAACATGCACATACTTTCACTCCTGTAATCCGAGTAAACTGTAGTAATGATTGTTTAAAACTGTGCACAGTTTGTAGTGCGCTGTGTTCTGTCACTGCTCATTTTGTTCAGTGTATATATTTTTTACATTAGTTTTATATGAGAAAATCATTATTCCTAATTGCATTTTCTTTCTGTGAATTGTTATATATCAGCCTGCCCAAACACTACAAGAAGAAATGAGTGTTTTCTCCTACCTGTTACAATAGATTTTTCCATTTTTTATTGTACACTATCCATGTATAAATAAAAAAACACTTCATACCATTTGATATTGTGTATTATGAGCTGCTTTGAAAGAAATATTTGTCTTTTTTACGTTTACTTCAGTAATCTTTCATTAAAATACTGTATCAGAAACTGTAGCCACTGCAGCCTAATTCAGTATATTTTCCTCAAAGCTCTGCTAGATTCCTGAGTGTTGTCTGTCTGTCTCTCCATGTTGAACTTGTGCATAAATTACTCTCTCTCCTCTCCCATTCACTCTGTACAATAGTGTTCCCTCTGCACCGGGGGCTTATAGCACAACTAATGTAGTCGGGATTAAGTTCTTTCACAGCAGCGTGTTCACATTTAAAACACTTCCCACCAACTCTCATTTCTGCTCCGAACATTATACTACTATCAGCTTTTGTCGCCACCAAGGACATGCCATATTACTGTATGCCGATATTTCAAGGTCTTTTCAGAACTTGCTGCTATTAGATTTATGATACTTGTGAGAAGGAAGAGAGCTCATATGTGAACATTCATTTGAAGTCATTTTTAACATGTTCTTTTGTACAATTTCTACAATGCAGTGGAAGAAAGACATTGGAGCATAACATTGTAAAAGCTCTAATTAGAAGGGTTTCACATTAAAGTTCAACTATGTAACTTTTCTACTACTTGCTTGTCATCATGAAGTTATTATTGCTTTGCTTTCATTTAATGTAAAACAAATACCCTTAAAACATCTACTCCTACTGCAGGCTTGCCTCTCCACAGATGTAATCTGTAATTTGGTCATCGTCACCTGTATCTCCATGACGATACATATGTTGTGGAACATTGCAGGCAAAGCAATAACATCTCCTAAGAGATATGTACAACAAACAACAATACATAGTTGTGACCATTTGTACTTCCTACCTGCGTTCTAATTTTATTTTTATTGCAAAATTATGTTCCTCCATTACACTGTCAATTATATTGACTCAGTGTCTGGATACATAGAAACCACTATAATTTAGATTAGCAGCTATGTTTGTCAGGATGTTTCTCTGTTTGCGATTATAAAACTTGATTAGCCTGAGCTAGATAGACAGTAATTTTAAAGATCAAGATTAAAAGGGTAGATTGGATGTAACAATGTATATTTAATCAATAATATCAAAGAAGTTGAAGACGTGTACTGTAAAATATTTGCTCAATTGTTTTAACAAGACAGGACTTTCCACTGATTTTTACACCCACCATTCGCCCACACGAAACGGAAATGTTCTCAATACATAAAAACGGTTTTCTTTTCAAACATAAACGAAAGGAACAGCACATACTTAATAATGTCAAGCAGATAGGTTAACTGATGAGAATGAAAGTAGCACCTGGACCCACCTGCAAATGTACAGTCAGGTTTATGTTCTTTTGTATCACAATGGACTGACTATAGGGACTTTTTTTATTATTATAATTTAAAAATGCAATATAGTTGGTGTAACTTGTAACAAGACTTGCCTAATCATTGATAAGTACTAAAATGTGCACATGTACAGAAGATATAAGATAAAATAGAGTGGAAGATTTCTGTAATATTATATCAAATCATGCGGCTAATATCGTTTCAAGAGTCATCTGCTTTCAACCATATGCCATTCATTCAGTACAGAAGTTATAGTAATTTGGTCCTTCTATGTATATATAACATTGACCTACTTTTGGACCCTGACCCAGTTTTTGGACATTTTGCCATTTTGCAAGTGCAAGGGCAATGTTTCAAAGTCATGTTTCATCACCATACTTCAGTCTAAATATATAGGATAGTGTATGTTCAAATAAAACATCTCTATTTGTGAAAAAAATATGACAGTGTAACTTGAAAAGAGGTGGAAATGTACACTTGGCATGGTATCTTTGATAGAAGTTTTCAAATAAGGATATTTTTCTTAGTTGAGACAGCTGACCTGAATGTGAAGGAAGAGGAAATATCCCAACCAGGACTTTCCAACATAGGGCAACTTTCAATTAGTCTGGTCCTCAAAGACCACATACTTTTCCTACACTATTCAAAGATGTGTAATTTTATGCCCAGGTTTCATCTATCCATCTGCAAATTCAGATAGGTGTGACTGATGACCAAATAAAAAAGCCTAATCCAATTGTATAAACATAGTTGCTTAAGAATAAAAAATAAAAGGGAAAAAATAACAACACAGCATTGAATAACACTGTGGACTACAGCAGAATCAGTGAATAAACACTGTTAATCTAGAGTGAAAAAAGTGAAAATTTGCTCTTCTGTTTCCCATGCGTCACTGAAATAAACCTGATTGCACAGCTCTGTCTGGGTTTGGTCTGAGATGCAGTGGAGGTCACCAGACTGACATTCTCTGTAAATAGAAAATACAAAGAGCACCAGACTAGATCTCTATGTCGCTACATCAGTTTTGTAAGCTGTTTATTATCTTGTTCATGAACTAAAGAATTAAGTTGGGTTGGCATGTCAGAAAACATGCAAAACCACAAAACACAACCACAGAAAGCAGAGTTAATAGTTCAAAATTCTCACCCAGGGCAGTCTGTGAGAGTCAGCCATGTTGCCCTCCCTCCTCCAGTTTTGAGAAGCGTTGTTGGGGGGTGTCCCTTTGGTCATAGGAGGCTGCGGCACACGAAACTGTGGGGCGAGACGAACAAAACAATGGTCAACACATCGTCAGGGGTCACGGAGAGGTCAAAGGTGACAGGGAGAGGTCAAGACAAGGAGCAAGGTCACACAAAAGGTTGCATCTGTGCTTTGTCTCTAATAGTGAAGGCTTTTCTTTGGCCACTGAAACGCAGCTAAATGGACTTGACAGAAAGAGAAGAGAAACATGGTAGACATTATGCAGTACTTATTTCACTAATTTGAAGTTTTGTATTGGAAGAAAATAATATTCTTGCAAAGCCGTGGTCTTGAATTGTAAGTAGGTAGTTCATTCAAGTTCTTATCCTGGTTTAGTTATATTATAGACATGGTTCTGTCCTAATTTAGATGCATTTAGTCTAGGTTTAGTCCAGTTTTTTGTGATATTAAAAACAATAAAACACCTCCAATCAATTAATCAGTATAACTTTATTTATCCTTCAATGCAAAGGAGATCATCTGAATGCCATACAGTGGAACATTCCAACTCCACAAGGACAAGAAGGTGGTGGACCCCTCACAGAAAGGTTACAGAGTGCTCCTTGAAATGTTTTACAATCTTTCTGGATTAGTTTTGAATTAGATTTCTGCAGTTCTGGTTTTCCAGCTTTAAAGGGCCCATGTTGCACTATTTTCTGATCTATAGAGTTGTCTTGTTTCATTCATTGTTTCAACACACAAATCCTGCATATTTCGACTATATTCCTCTCTCACCTCTCTCAAATAAAAAAATACTCTGTTCTACCTTGTGATGTCAAAGTGCTCCATTGTGTTTTAAACTCCATACACCGTCACTAGAATCATTTGGATAATTTTAACACTAGAATTGCCAATCTTTTCTGAACTAAAGCTAAAATGCTGCTGTTAAATTGAAAACTACTGCTTCAGGACATCACAAGGTGGAGCGCAGCATTTTGAACTTTGGAGATGTAGACTAATAACAAGGGTTATTCAAACATGTGTGAATGAAACAAAACACAACTCCAGGGATGCTTTTAATGAGTTGATAACATTATAACATGGTTTAAAGCTCACAAGAGTCAATTCTGTCTAATATAGGACTTTAAGTAGGACTCTACATAGGACTTTAAATCTTCTATAGTCCTGGTTTTGTTCAGGTTGTTTTTAGTCATCTTGTATTTCCTTCTGAGTATGAATTAGATTAACATGAACTTTCTATAATAAAGCATCAATTATTGACAGTCTTCAATAATGAATGTTGTTTTTTAATGTTGTGGAGCGGACATTTATTTACAGAAAGAGACAGAGACAGAAAGAGGTACGAGGAAAGAAGAGGGAGGAAGTAGGAGGTAGGAGGGGTGGGGTAGTAAATAAATTGCTTGTTGGTTCCCTAAGCAACTAATCCCTGATAAGAAAAGGTTACATGGAGAGCGGCAAGAGGAAGACAAACATATAAAACTAATCATTCATACAGGACGAGAGGGAGAGAGATTACGTTTAATTTCACTATTTGTCTGGTAAATGGAAAGAGTGGTGTGCTTTTATAACACAATTTTAAAAAACAGACCAACTGACATTAATTTTATCTTATGGTTAATTTTATGAATAACCTAATAATAAAGTTTCCATGGTTACACTACAGAAATGACAAGTTGGAAGATGGGTATTGATGTGTCCCACAGTGGCATCAGGCGTATGTATCTCGATCACACTGTAAAAAGAAATGAACTAAGGGAGTGCGAAGTCATAATTAGAGCAAGTGTCAAATAATGCTCATGGTGCTAGCAGTTATAGGGGTGAATTTTGAGCCTAGTCCACAAGGAAAAGGAATTTATTTACCAAAAAATAGCAAAACACCAGAATCATGTAGCAGGTTAATATGAACATTTTAAGACCAAAATGACAAAGCTCAAGGCAGCAGTTACAGAGAGAGGAGTGACTTTTCCAATGTAAAGTCAACTGGAAACAGTGAGTGGAGTAGGAAGTACCCCCATGAACACTTCCTATTTGGAACACGGCGACTAGAGGGTTAGCTATGTCCATTTATATATACAGTACATGATGTATGATCTAAAAAGAGACAAGAAGACTGCACCAAAATATGTATCTTTCCCATATCATACCTATAAAGCAGTACAATAATACAGAACAACAAAGAAAGCTGCACTTATTCCAAACAGAGCTGCATGTCTAATTTTGTATATCAAATCCTCACCTTATACACTATTCAATTATAATTTCATCAGATGCTTTTATATTCCCTTTACATTGTGGAGCTCTTGTGTAGCCACTGTCCCATTTACATATAAAAAAGCTACATGGACGAGGGTCACACTGAGAGGGATTGGCCACATTCATCACAACAACCTCTGTGACTTTATGGAAGCAATGGTTCTTCAATAATAAAGCCATAAATTCAGTTTCCACACACCACTCCCTTCTCCTTATGACACCACGCAATGAATAAAACATCAAATCATGGATCCCTATATGGAAGAGTATTCTCTATATTGTACCATATGAATAATGTATCCACTGGTGTTTCTTATTAATATGGCCTATAGTGCATACAGGGGTAATGTTCTACTAACAAAACACTACAAAGTACAATAAGGGTCTTGAACAGTTGATTACTACTCTAATAAGAGGGGAGGACTAGTAAACTTACTGTCTAGGGCAATGAAATAAGTTTTAATCAAATCGTGATCCAATTGTTTCAAATAGTCAACAGCCAATTCTCTGGCAATAAAAGCATGCGGTTTGGAGCAGAGTTTGGCTTTTGGAGAAAAACACTGGACTATAATTTTGTGTTGTAATGGCACTGACAAATGCCTGTAATATAATAATCAAATTGGAAATTGTGCTTGATGAAAACAAAATAAATAATCTGAGTATACTTTTAGCAGAAATATGATTCAGTCTTATTTTAAGAAATTAATTTATGTTTCCCCTAACAGAATCTGGAATTTCCCCATTGTTGGACAAATAAACTATTGAATAATGTATTGCATGATATGATTTTGTGAATAAGAAGCAAAAAAAAGTATATTTCAACTGAGTTCAGTTTCACAGTTTGAAGATATCACACATTTAAAGGGCTATGTAAAATCAGTGCTGTTTCACAAATCTGTGCAAGTGTGTCTGACTAAGAGTTGCTAACAAGCTACTTTGATAGTTTTCTTGAATACAGCTACAAAGGTGTTTAGAACTGAAACTAATAAGTGTTTAATAAACTAACATATAGGCCTAAGCATGTTTGGATATGTTTACTACTAGATACTAGAGAAGTTAGGACTGTGCTGTCAAAGAATTTCCAAATAGATAAAAAAAATAATAATAATATGACAAAGAAAGCCACACATATTATATTGTACTGAAAGATCATGCATTGTTATTACACTTTTACTAGACATTCACCACCGCTTTTTCCATCAACTCTAAAATATAACAAACAAAATGTGGGTGATAAAAAACACCATTTCTTTTTTAAGTCATAGTAAATAGTAAATGAATATATTTTTCCATCAGTTCCATCAATAAAACACCTCTAGGTGCCTTTTTTAAAAACCCATTTCTATCTTGGAAAGGTAAATCTCTGGCTGTCTTCACTGCAGCAGTTTGTCCAAGAAAACAGATAGAAAATCATTGTAATGCTTTATGTGCCTGAGGTCCGCAGTAAGTGATATTGATTTGTGAAACTGGATGGGAAGAAAAGTTTGCTTGATGCATCTGGAAATAACTGAAGACAGAAATAGCAAAAGGTGAGCTCAAAGACACGGAAAATAATCTCATAGGAGAATATAGGCTGTGCAGGGAGAGCTAATGATGCAATGAACAGAACATACTTAAGTGAAAGGAGTCAAAATAAGACTAACAACTACAATAATCAATCTGAAATCAATACAGCTTAACATGTTGAAACTAACTAGCCAATATGGATACTTGTTATCAACGAATTTCTGAATGGGCTAAGACATAATGGCAAAAATATGACGGAAATGTCCTAACAAATCACAAACAATATTAAAAACAACACTACAACTACTACTACTACTAAACGATGATCATATCCAAACTATATACTGACATAGTAACATTGTTGTACAGCTGCCTATTTTAATGAATAGTTTTGTCTAAAGTAACTTATTAATTTGACATTTTCTTTTTTAAATCCACTTTGTCTATATGCAAATGTCTGCTTTGCCCCAAACTCTAATAAACATACATAAGCTCGGACTAGGAGCTAGGACTAGTTTTACGGTTGCTTGCAAATTAAGTCAAACCGACAAACTGTTTCGGGTTGGACACCTGTCGTGGACTACTGTATTTGTTGGTGTATACATCTGAGAGGAGGAAAGTTTTGTAAATATTGTTTTATAGGAAGTTATGGATGAACTGGTTTTGCTCGTTTTCGGCCTGATGCTGCGCAGGAAATACACACATGAGCAGGCGATGAGCTGCAAAGAAAAAAGACACTTAAGTACTGCTGTTCGCTCCTATGTAATACAAACTAATAAGTTTGTATTATAATTTACTTTTGTATAATGATTTAAACTTAGATTTGGTTTGATCTTGCTTTCTTATTGGAGTCCCCAAATAACTGTGCACTGATGTACAGGATCAAAAGTCAAATTGGTGAAAGGTCCCAACCCAAACCCAAAGGACACAACTGCACATACTGCAACATAAAATATAATCACCTAACAATTTCATGTATAGATATGATAAAACAATAAGAGAAATTATATGATGATACGATATAACATCTAACAGTGAATAGCACTAGTGTGTTTAGTATTGCATTTGGGCTATACATGACTTATAACAATGTTTTTAATTAACAGTAAGTGAAATGTAATAAAATTCTGCAAAATAATCTATTTAGATATACAATTTACTTTGTGCATGACTCACCTGATTGGCTGATCCAAAGTCCAAGCCTGTCTCTGTCATTCCCAGGAACATGGCGTCTCCGTCCAGCTGAACAGACAGAAAACAACAGACTCAACATACAATAATAAAACAAAGTAAACACGATACAGAGAGGAAATATACTCAGGAGGAGGTTTCATAGTGACAAATACTGTTTGCAAAGACCAAACCTGTTTTATTGTCTTTGAGTCCAAATAATAAAAACCTTTTAATTTCAGGGAGTCGGGCTGTGAAACTAAATAAATAAAATGACTCGAAATGAAATCTCAATGAATTATTGTTAAATTGCATTGGTTTATAATAAAGGGGTCAAAGTTCAAGGGATGCACCAAAGAGTAATGCACTTCTTGGTATAAGAAGAAAGGCTCAGAGAAACTAATATGAATATATTTCATGGAGAGCCCTTGTAGCTTTATTTTCAGCTGCTTTGATGAGGCAACCTTTTTTTATTTTAAGAACAGCTTTGAATGTATGTTCAACTTAGTTTTAATGAAATTCATCTGGTGTCGGTATTGGAACTGAAAAAAAAAAAACTGGATTGATGCAGAATTGTAAGTATGCCTATCTTAAAATAATAAGTTAAAATAAAACCTTTTTCTCTGAAGCAACTTGCTAATAAAATGTAAAACAAATCTTGAAGGAAAAACTTGTCTTTTGTATTGGTTATTGGGGATCAAAAAGCACTACTTTAGTAAAGAAAATATTTTTAATTACAGAACATCAGCAGCATAATATGGATATCAGAGCAAAATATTTAACTGTTATTAAAGGGGTCTTGTGTAACTTTTCTGATGAAGGGTCTACAACCTGCTTGTTTCCATGGAGAAGTTATATCTTTGTTTACACAGTTTGCCATCAAACCAATCTATCTTGCAGATATTAAATTACATGACAAAAAAAGCATGCAAGGTGGGTCACCTCTCCACTTGAACTATTATGTCTTCTTCTCTTCATGTATACGTTCACAGATATATATAGTTTAATGCCATAGAGACAAACAGATGGCAGACCCTCCCCCGGAAAATTACTCCTTTAAACTTAAATTTGAATAAGAAATCTATTTTTATATTCAAGTCTGTCAATGAAGTTTTACTGTAAGCTGAACAATTAAGCAGCCATAATTTACTCATATTATTTACTCACGTCTTGGCTTGGACATAATCATAGTCAATAAACATACAGATAGTTTGAACAGGTGTGCTGAAGCAAAGCTAAGACTTGTTTCTCTCGAAAACATGCAGGTGGACAGAGGCAGGTGGAGCGGTGGCCATACCCCAGCTGTTGAGTCCTATGCAAATGTGGTGTAGGCTTACAGAGTCAACACAAGGCCAAAACAGTGGCGTGGCGTGTGCCTGTAGCAGGAACTTTCAATATACAATGCCTTAAAACATGGCCAACAATAAGAGCAGTAACAGAAATGCTCCCAGCCAAGTGTAAGATTTCTGACGGAGCATTTGATCACAGGAGAGGCAAACAAAGAAGAGGGCACGACCACTGAGCGTATCCACTCAACTTCTAGGGTATTATATTTGAAAAGAATGCCAGACTGGAAAAGCTATTTTAACAAAGCAACCAATGATTTTAATTCACTAATGAAAATGAAAAAAATAGCTTTTTTCATTAGTGCTGAAATCTGTTTAGAGTATTGAGCCTTTGTATAGAAATCGAATTGCATTAAAGTGACCACATTAATCCAGACCATAGCAATGAATAGGCAAGAGTATGTATGAAGCTCTTTTTACAGGCTTCCTGTTTCCAAACAAAACATCAGTATAATTTTAGTAACAGTATCAAGACAAATTATGTTGAATGTTAATGTTAATTAACCAGTGCAAATAACAGACCTGATTACATAAAAAGGGTTAGTTTACGTTTGAAATATTGCTTTTTAAAAAGGTTAAATGTCCCACTCTCCACCTGCACCTACTACTGAGATAAGACTATTAGAGATTAGAGTATTGACAATAGAGTTTATCAATATGAACAGGTGTTAGTGATAATGTGACTGATATAGGTGTATTGTATTATTGATTACACAGTCTATAAGCAACACTAGCAAGCTGCTAACAAGCTCTTATTGACAAGTATTTATCTGGGTTTTAACTAAATTGTCAGTGGTCAGTATGTTTATTTTTACCACCAGAATTAGGATGTTAGAAAAATGCCTCACTGGCTACCATATAAGCCTGCTATATTAGAAAATGTACAAGGCTATTAGGGTTTTTAAATGTAAATAATTGCCGTTACTAAAATTAATGTCATGCTTGAGTGGGAATAATAACATAATATCCATAAGTTGGGCTTCTGGAGTGACAAATTGCAGTCCCATGGCTCATTTGCATTTTGCCATAGACTTTAATGATGATGAATGAAATTATTTAACTTAAGACCAATTCTGATTCAAAATACTAATCCATCCAAGTTGTGACATGTTGCCACTATCAACAAATAATAATATACAGTACTTTTGTTTTGTAGGGCTGCAAGGATCAGTTATTTTTGATAATTGTTAACATACCAAAATACATTTTATGATAAAAACAGCTGCATTATAAAATCTAAACTGCAAATAAGAGCATTTTTACATATTTTATTCTGTGAATACTTGTATCTGGATGACAGTAAAGTCTTAGTGTAAGTCAATAATACATTTTATTTGTATTTTCTATCTAAAAGCCTTAAGTTAAGAGTATTTTTTATCTTGATGACATCTCAGTGTTCAATAGACATTAGGGCAACATGATAAAATACAAATCACAAAGGCAGCAATTTTTGAAGTAAAGTTATTTCTTCTACAAACAACAAAATATCCTGTCTTTCTCCACATAAAACAGCTACAGTCTAGATGTGTAGATACATATTCTGAAATACGTGTGTTAGTTTGTTGATTCATTTTTCAGTCTTCTGGGTGCGTTTAAAATGTTAACTCTGACCAGAATAAGAACGCATAAATTGCAAATCTAATTGTAATGCTTGTCAGAAAAATCGTTTGACTAGTCAACAAATAAAAAAATAATTGTCATCTTTTATAATAATCATTAGTTGAAGCCTTATTTTTAGTAAATCAAAGATGGTTACAGTAGCTTTATATTTTTCAAAGTTGTTCCTGTTGATTTTCTCTTATCTGCAAAGTGCAAATGCATTTTCCATTTGAGAAATAATCCCGGGTTGGGTCGGTCACAGCACTTTGCTTCTTTCTGATCTGAAAAAAACACTCACAGAACAGTAAAGGTGCTTCTTCTCTGTCGAGTTATTCCTAAGTAAAAAAATCACTTTAAAAACCTGAACTTTCCCATCATTTTAGTGTATTTTGAATCAGAAAAGCTTACAGTGAGGAAATAAAAGGATTGCAAGCTTCGTAGTCCAACCAAATTACCCTCTCTCTCTCCCTTTCTCCCCCCTCTCTCTCTCATCTCTGTTCGTGTGTGTGTGTGTGCGCAAAGCTAAGGTTTGAATAACAAGCAGCCAGCTAAGTGGGTCAGGGTTGGTGAAGGGGGAGAGAGAACTGGGGAGAGTCTATTAGGATGACAGACAAGGACAAAGAACGGTAGAAATACAGTGTATCAAGACAAAAAAAAAACTGTACTGAACGACATGTTGGGGAAATAAATATGAGGAATACTGCGTAATATAGTAAGGGTTCATGTAGAGAAAAGCTATTAAGAGAAAACATCTGCCAGTAGCTACACAAGTGCGTACTCACTCAGAGCGCATCGATTTGAACAGAGTGGCTGAGATTTGTTGGAAACGTAATTTATTCTGAAAAATAGGTTGATGCGTTTCACCATGGTTGCATTATAGAATTGGACATGGTGTAACCCTACAGCCATGTGAGCGAATGAGTTTGGTGACCACTGGCTACAGAGGAAGAGAAATGTTAGAATACTTCTTTTAGAGGGATTTGCCAAGGAGATGTAAAAGCTTTCACAAAAATGAAACTTGAATAGGCTATACTTATCACTTTTTTGTAATTACACATCAGTTTATCTGTTTCAGTTTGGTAAATGATCCATCACACTATTGCAAATATTTTGGTTAAGGATATAAACATTTTCTGATAATCTATAATTATGACAGTTCAGGTCACATACTGTAAACTGAAACAAAACAACTAAAAATAATAATATATGTCAATATAAATTACAAATTATAGAAATAAATAAAGATAAATAAAGATATCAGTGAAAATTCAGCAGTTGTGTCTTCCTAACTAGGCTACCATGAGCTTTCAGCTAGACTAAATCCTTAAAAAATACAAACTGTGCAAGTTAATCAACAAAAATAAGTTGTAATCATTCTTAACATAATCAGACAAATTCTCTATCATCAATATTTAAAAGCTAAAGTCAGATTGGTGAGTGAGTGCGGACATGTTTGTAGATTTTCCCAGCAGCGCTCAGTGATTGTTTACCTGTGCCTTATCTCCGTCGCCATGGGAACTATGTAAACCAGGATTTTATTGGTGCAACTGTCTCCTCAACCTCCATCGTGTACTTTTCCAGTTTAAAAGCCTGAGTAATGCCAAACACAGCACATTTGAATAGAGAATCAGATTTGCATGGCCTGGTCCTATTTTACACATACAGAGAAAGCCAGTATAACAGGTTGAGGTGATAAATTTGTGCTTTGTCAACCTCGTGTTTCAGGCCCAAAAATCCTCTGCCAAAGTTATATTAAGTTATGACACAATAGTAGAAATAGTTAGGATTTACAGTCAGATAACACCCATCAAAGCAAAGTTCTGCAAAAAAAAATCAGTAACACTATAATCAAACAGTTATCATATCACAGACAATGCAATTAATTAGAATGTCATCTGCAAACATAATGTGTTCTATTAAAAATGAAGTGAAGTTTGGACTGCTGATACAAACATGTTCTGAAAAATGTAAGGATTTTGGATTTGTTTAGCAGTTGATATTTCAGTACATTCTCATTGTTAATGCTTTTGGACTTGGAAGATTGCACTGTGAACTAAAAACTGATGATGATGAAAACATAAATCACCAATCTAATCTCAATCACAATCTAATCCCCCCTCCCCTCCCCAAAACTGTGCAGCCCTATAAGGAGAGTTTGAAGTATGCAGGTTCAACACGAATAACTGCTACTAGAGTGACAGTTTAATGAAGTCCATGTCCTCCCTTGGTTCTTTACAGCTTGCACTCCCCATCCGAAGGCTTACATGTATCACTTGTATTGGTGGTCAGTTCATATGAATGTGACAGAGAATAAAACTAATAATTATAACTAAAGAATAAAACATGTAACTGATCAGTAATTTGGTCTGCTGTCATTACCTACTTGCCTCCATTGAGTGACTAAGATTAATGACATTCAGTGGAACATTACTGCATTATCGCAATAACATCTCCTTGGAGACAAGCCCGTGACAGACCCTCCACCAGGAAATTTACATTGTGTACGTTCAAAGCACAAAATTTTAAGCATCATTATCAAGGGTATTAAATGACTTTTGAATTAAAAAGCACATTGTGTCTCCTCTGTATCTTCTAATATTGGCCACTAGGGGTGTGCAAAAATATCAAAATATTGATATATCATATTGTTTAATGTGATGATACAGTATTGATGTTATGGGTTGCTGTATTGATCTATCACCAAGAGTATTTTTTGGTATATTTTACTAAATTATTTTGTTACAGCGCTCAATTTTGTTAGCCTGATTCATGAGCCAGTTTCACTTCGTGGAAACCGTCTCACCTCGCAGTATTAGAATTCATTCGCTTGACGATAGGTGGGTACTTTTTTTTATTTAACCAATCGCTGCTATTTGGTTGTGACTTTTCCCAAATCCTGCAAGAAGAAGGACAAAAACGTCTTTCCTCTTCATAAAATTCACCAAACATTCTCTTTGTTCTGGCTTCCTTGTTGACAACACAGAATGTATGGCTCTTCGCTGATTTGCTGATTCGCACTTCCAGGGTTTTTGTGAACCATGTATTCCGATTCTTGACCTAGTTGCTGGAGAGAAATGAAATTGAGTGGAGGCACTAGGTGGCGCCAGCCGGGCTACAGCTTTATTGCTTATTCAGAGAAAGGAAACTCATTTATGCAACACATTTGACATATTCACTCTTTTGATGAGTAAAATGTGCATGTTTCAAATTCACATTGCACAAGAAGTGATTTAACAAATAGTTTTAGTATCACAGCCATGATTTAGCCATTATTTTTTATTGAAAACCGTATTGAATCGATTTGAAATATTTAGCTGTATCGATGAGAAGCGTATAGTATGGTGGACTATGTATCGAGGTATGTATCATATCGGCAACTTCTTAATAGGCAAGGCAAGGCAAGTTTATTTGTATAGCACAATTCGTACACAAAGTAATTCAAAGTGCTTTACAGAATAAGAAATACATTAAAATCATAATAAAAACAAATCAAAACATAAATAATCATGAAGATTAAAATTAAAAAAGAGAGACATAAATTGGAGAGAAGAGTGCGGAATGAAAACCTTTCAGTTATATGCACAGTTAAACAGAAATGTTTGTTTTGTTTTTTCTTAATAATACCCAGCCCTAATGGCCACTCAAATCTATATCACATATACCAGACAAAACATTGCATCCAAAAAACTTCTTGCAGAAAGTTTGGGGTCAAAATGAACAACAGTTAACAAATGTAACAATTCTATTTCAATGTCCCCACTGCAATTAGCACTAACACTACAAACTTATGACTGAATGAAAGTGCTAAAAAAAATACAAGAAAAATCAAAAGTGTTCTGCTTAGGAACCAGTCCAACTTCGTCCTCCACAACTTAATTGATCCAAGCCATTGTCGCTAATACGCTACACGCACACACAGCGAACAATGCAGCGATGATTGCCGCATGCGATTTTGATTGCAATATGTTTGTTTTGGAAAGCAAATCCTGATAATTAGTCTCTTCTGGCAGGGCTCTATCTCCACCCATCTGTTCCAACTGGCACCTCTCCACAAAACGGGAGTCCCTCGTCCCTCCGACCACAGAATTCAACCCAGAGAAAGACTTTGAGCTGCCGGCTACCAGCACTACAAGTCATCCAATCATCTTCAAGATATAGGAATAGTGAAGGAGGGGATATTTTGGGAGGTGGAGTTGGAGGGGGGTACTTGGCAAAGGGGCTTGTCCCAGGATGTGTTTGCCAAACTGGACAGACGGACAGACAGATTGACTGGTTGTGGTTTGATAGATAATTAGATGAGATGCCGACACTTTGGCAAAAAATAACAGGGACAATAGGAAAGATTTGAAGACTGGATGGGTGATGTTGGAATTGGAAGAAAAAATGAATAAAAATTACTTTAAAAGAAGGGTTTTGAAGATTTGTTGGTTTTCTCTCACACTGGAAAAAGTGCAGGTGCCATGATGTAAACTGGTCTTTTTTTGCCCTTATACTTTGCTACTTCTTACTGCCCATTGTTTGATATCATTGACATTGACTGACCCATACTAAACCTACATATAGGCTAAGAGTTAAGAGTTATGATGCAGCAAAAAGACAGAGGGAACTACATGGACTATGATCCTTTGCTCCATTTCAGTGTAGACTACATGAAGAAGTAACAGTTCTAAGCACTTTTAAGTCTTAGTTCTTTGGATTAAGACTTGTCAAGGCATTTTAAGAGGAAAAAGTAGCATATTGACAGTTTTGTTGCCTCCACAGAATATCACAATAAATATTGTACCGTGAGATGTATATCATGAAAATATCGAGAGATTTTGATATTGTTACATCCCTAATCCTGAGCCTCCCCACCATATTGTGAGCTTTCCCACAATATCGCAATAAATATCGTACCGTGAGGTTCATACCGTGATGATATCGTATCTTGAGACTTGAATATCATTACACCCCTATTAGCTTTCGTCATTACCAAAGTGTCCATTGGCTCTTTGTCTCTTAGGTCTCCAACCTAAGCAACCGACTCGGGTCCCCCGCTGTGAAATAAAATTGACAGCTGTAATAATTTTAAGTGGCAAAACATGTTCAATCTCATTTGATAGTTTGTTGTATTATTGTGCCCAACTTCACTAATTTTCATTTTAACAATATTTAAAGGGTCACAAGTTTTTAGAACGCCCCCCACTGAGGAAACTCTTCTTGTTGGCATTGCTTTAGTGATGGTCAATAATAGCTTACAGGGACAGCTTTTGCATTCTTTATATACTTGCATCTAAACAATTACAATAAACAGACAACAAATCAACAAAATTAAGTGTGCAAATCATTAAATCATCCCAAATTTAAGACTCAACTGGTTTAATTTTACCATCTTCAAGAAACTGTGCTGTTTTTGGGTGTTTTACTGAGGCTGACATAAATCTGCTATTCAGTGGGTTCAGCTTCTTTTTACAGGTGACATTTTGAGTACTTTTCAGCATTCAAAAGATGTGATATTTTGTTTTGAATTGTTAACCCGTGGATACCTTCCTTTGAACATAGTCTGTGTATTTACTGCCTGAGGTTGAATGCCGTCAAGCCAATTGTAACACAGCTCAATCCTGTTTTATGTCTTCACTATAACGTCAATTAACAACGCGCATTAACACCGTGCCTCCAGACAAGACAAGCCGTCTTAAGACATGTTTTACAAATCCATTAATATTTTCCTGTAATCCTGACTGACTCAAACTGTTTCTGGGGAGATGACAAAGCTGCCACAAGCGTTTCATTATTTTGTATTTTTTATAGCGTTGTTGAGTGGATTACGTGGTGGAGGCCATGGAGAGGTGCCAGTGAGTTCATTCAGCCAACACGCATAGAGCAGAGTAATCATGATGCAAAGGGCTTATAAGAGCAGCAGGTAAACTCCACAGAGAGGGGGAGGGAGGAGGAGTATGACAGCTGATGTGTGAACTGAATCATTTAGATAGATAAATATCCAGCATAGGCCAATTAATATTTTTGTTTTGGCCAATTTGCTGCCTAAAACAAACACAAAGTTTTCATTAACACACAAAGAGGTAGCTGCCCAAAATGTGACTACACATCTCTCTTAAAAGTTTGTGGTAAAAGGGGGCATGGGGAGGAGTTTGTAGTAGATTTAAATTAATTAATTTGGGGAAAGCGATCAAATTCGGCTCAGAGCTTACTGGCCATTGGTTGCTCCAATATCGTGAAAAAACGTATTTCGATTGATCTCTGGTTGTTATCTCTAAATATTTTAGTATTTTTCCTGATGATGATATTCAGACATTAGATAATATGGAAATTACAGTAAATTGAATTCAAGTTTTGCATAAATCATGAATGAAGTTTCTGTTCTTTTTATTTCAAATCTTTTTGCAGTAATTTTAACTTTTTAGTCTTTATAATAGACAATATACTTGATATTCTAATTGAAATATTATTCATTTTCAATATATTTTCACCTCAATACCTTTAATGGTTAAATATTCAAGGCAAAATTGCACTTGTAAGAAAGTTTCACTCAACTTTT
The DNA here is from genome assembly GCF_026225935.1 of Boleophthalmus pectinirostris. NCBI lineage: Eukaryota > Metazoa > Chordata > Actinopteri > Gobiiformes > Gobiidae > Boleophthalmus > Boleophthalmus pectinirostris. Next base: position 20,255,659 of record NW_026571095.1, read on the forward strand.
AAATCAATTTTGAGATATGCACATTACTGATTTTTTTATTTAAATTTTTGTCAGTTTCACTTACACAACTTAGTCAACTCAATGTCATTACACTGGAAATTGAAATGATCAGTGTCTATAGGTCTAAAATGTGGATCAGTCAGGAAAAGGCCAGTTGAATTTCTCCGACATTTTTCTGTAAACAGTGTCCTCCATTACGCCTTCACACCTGGTCATAATTTATCTTAAACTTGATGATCTCAGTTTCCCTCTCACTTCACAAAGACACACATTTGTGCAGATACCAGACTGACACCACTCAAGTATTTCCTGTTTCTAGTCCATGCAAAAATATATCCAAACAATGAGATTTACCCACTTCCTGTGTGCATTCCTTTCTCTGTACATGCCTTTCTGATTGTATAGCGCTCCATATATAAGATCGGTGGTGCATAAACAAGTCATACTAGTATATTTAATCTAGTGCAGTGTTACAAAGGGTATGGGCATGTTTAAGCCTATAAACCGTTTATATTTGTTAAAGGTGCACTATTTACTTTCTGATGAGGTGTCCAAAACCTGCTTATGTCCATGGAGCTATTACTGCTTTGTCATAAAGTGTATCTAGCATGCCTTTAGTTAATACTGGGAGTTTTATTTTTGAAAAAAGTACACTGAAAATATGCATTCTTACTTTGCTGAGCGGGATCTTCTTTAGGGTTGGGCGGTAATACGTTATTATGGTATCCCATGGTATCAAAAGTAACAACGGCATCAGTTTCATTACTGCAATTAAAAGATCTGCAGCACATAAGGGCCTAATATATTATCATTTATTAATAACTGAATGTGTTTACTCAGCACAAATGAATCTGTGGTTGTATTTTTTATTTAGTGCTATCACGACTTAAAACTAATAGTAGTCTATTACGTTTCTTTTAACAGCGTGGGGAGATGACGTTCGAATGGTTTCATTCCATTGTCACGTGACGCTCATAAGGGAGACCAAGACAAGATGGCAAGTCAGGCCACAAGCGAGTTGGTCCCCCCCAAAAATACTAGTACTTCTACAATTTGGCAGCATTTTGGCATCAGGCGCACATTTGTTTACGTTTTACAGAAACAAAACTTAAAAGCGCATGGCTAATTTGCATACACTTTAAAGCACTGATAAAAACAGCTCGCTCCTTGTGCACTGATGCAGTTCAGCTTCTGTCGAATTAAAGGACACAACTCAGTGGATTACTTGTGTTCTTTCTGCAACAGAGGATGTGTGGCTGACGGTGAGTCTGTTCTTCGTGTATTGCGTTAGAGATGGTTCATGTGAAACTTTTCAGAGATTATAAGTCTGTAGGTCATACACTTAGACCATATAACGGTGCAGCTTTGTAGTTTACCAAAGTCGTACTAAAATGTTTTGGTAATACAGTAATACCGTATGCCCCGGTAAAATCCTGAGAAAGTTTAACGGTATCAAAATTTTGATACTGCCCAACCCTAATCTCCTGTCCACAGATCTGACCTGTAGCTTGTCTTGGTATCCAAGAAGCATGTGGCGAACCCTCCACCCAAGAAGTTACACCTTTAACATGCAGCTTTATTGTATGTTGTGGCCCAGTTTCATTATTATCCAGGAACTGGACCAAGAAAAACATAAGATTATGAGACTTACAGTTATAGACTTTTACTACAAGCACAACAGTCTCCTTTGACAGGGCATCTGATGCAAGAAACTGTGCCAATTCAAAAGACAAAAGTGAACATGTCAGTAATTTGGCCAGAAGCCCTTCCTATAGCAAGCAATCACATATTACTGGAAAAACTCGAAACAGAGGAGAAGAATACAGAATATATATATGAGATGTAATCATTTTTGAAATACCACATTGTGAGACAGCCAAGGTGAAAAATGCAAACCTTTTTGACATATTAAAAGAACATTCAATCTAAAATGAAAAAACATAGGCTATTGTATCCACTCATCTCAATGACTCTTTACAAGGATGATCTTTTCACATTTTTCTGTGTCCTTCGTTCCCAACCTTCGCCGCTGTCTCCCATCAGTCTATTTGCTTTAGAAATACCTCACCCAGCTTTCACAATCATCATGTTTACATTACACCCTGACTCTCTCTCTCCTCTGTCCTACCATCTCTGTTCCTCTTTCTGTCCATTTTATAACATTTTCTTTCACTATGTTTGTATACTCAAGCTGCTCTGCTGTTCAAATGTTAAACCAATTATATGAATCAGAGGCCTCGAAATAACTTTAGCATGAAGTGTTGTGTCTCATTCTACTTAATTTGATGGGCACATTCAGGAGCTGATGTCTATAAATAATACAACGCTGCAATTTACTCTATCTTTACTGAGCAGGAGGTAGCTTTACCACCCTTACTGTAATCTAGTGCTATTGTTATGTCTAGCACTATAAACAAACATATTAGGTAAGAACAATTTGGTTGCAACTTGTTTTTGCAGAATTTTCTGCTATTTTAGAGTTTTGCAAGATCTAAAATTTATGAAATGTTTTGCTTCAAGAACATCCGGTCTTGAAAATTCATCAATCATTGAGCAACAGGGACAGAGATATAAATGTAAATCTGAAATAAGACAAAATAATGCAAGAGTCCCATTCATTCATTCCAGAATGTATTAATAGATGTTTAGGGTAGTTATTTTTTATGCATAAGACTATTTTTTAATTTGTACTCTTTCTGTGTAAGATAGTGATCCATCTCCTTCTCTCCATGTTATACTCTGGCTATCCAGCCCTAGCTTGATTCATCAGACAGTTTCACTTCGTAGAAACCATTTGACCTCGCAGCATTAGAATTCGTTTGCTCGACTGTAGCCGGGTACTTTTTTTATTTAACCAATCGCCGCCATTTGGTCATGACCTATGTAATGTGCTGCTAACTGGTATATTAAGCTTTTCCAAATCCCGTAGGAAGAAGGGCAATTTCCCTTGATAAAATTCACCAAACATTCTCTTTGTTCCAGCTTTAAATCCTTGATCTCTGGAATCGTTGCCAACACAGAATGTATGGCTCTTCATTGACTAGCTGGTGCCCGAACTCGCACTTCCGGGGTTTTTGCAAATTGTCTAGTGTATTCCAATTCCTGACCTAGTCGCTGGAGAGAAATGAAATTAAGTGGAGGCACTAGATGGTGCCAGCCTGGCTAATCCACACAGTATGGCAATAAATGTATTAAGAATCAGTTAACGGCACCAGAGCGTGTTACATGTCAGATCTGTGGAGAGGTGACCTAGTGTAGTTTTTCAAGGTTTGCTGGGGCAATAAAGCACCCATAATTGAATTAATGCAAGATAGAGTTTATGTGTAAGCCCATACTGTGGTCTGGGTAAAGTAATACCATCTCCATGGAGACAAACAGGTCCACCAGAAAAGTAACATATTGCTCCTTTAAATAATTCAAGTCTTAGCAATTTTCTAATTACGACCTGTCAAATCCCAATTTCAGTTGATCATGCAACCCTATTTTGGCAGGTTATTTACCTAAAAAGTACTTTATGGCCAACATTATATTTCCTATAGAAATGAATTGAAATGCATTGGTGGGGGTGATTACTCACCCAGTGTTTGAAGAAAGAATAGAGCGCATACCAATACCATTGAAAACTGGATACCACTTCAGTAAGGCCTTGGCCTTTTTTGCTGTTTTACTACTGAAATACTATTCATGGTGGTGTTACAGATTAGATACATTTGCAGTGAGGTAGAATAGAGGTAGAATAGTTTAGTGTTATTTGTCTGAATGGAACACAAAGATTGCATACAACATCTGTCCATTCCTCACATCTGTAAAGTAAAGGCACACCTCTTTTCCATTTATTTTCACTTGTAAAAAAATCTCGTTTTCAATTCGTGTTTCAATCTCATCACTCCACGCAGTAATACTTGTCTATCAGATCCAGCGAGCCGTGAATCAAAAGACACAGGGAAAAATAGTGCAAACCTTTATGGCCCCACCCCCACAGGCACCAATACATAGCCACATCCAACCCTACCCCCAACTACTCTCTCTCTCTCCTTCTCTCTCCACTCCTCTCCCTACCCCCAACCATGCATCTACATCTCCGTCTTTATGAAAACGCTGCCTGGCATTACTGTACAGCACATTTTAACCCTATAATCTTGTGCAAAAACATAAGAAATCTCACATGAAAACATGCATTGCATGTATGTTTAATACAGGCACTTATAGGCAGAGGTCTATATGGCTGGCTAATGTAGAAAAAGCAAGGATCGATCACACATATGAGTTGTATTGAGTTTCCCCAAATCAGATTTACCAACTGCTAGCATCATTCATTCTACTACTGAAATATTATGTTTTCAAGTCATGCATTTCTCAAACATCAACGCTTGATAGTGCTTCATAGACAGTTATGAAGCACGAATTTCATAAGATGTTGTTTACAAAATAGCACAATATTGAAAACAAAAAGTGTTGACGTTTTGAAAACCAACTTAATCATTTTAAGTAGTTTAAGTAGTTACATGTTAAAACAAAGAGATGAAAATTATTGTTTACTTGACACACTGGTGCCACTAATAATTATCTTATTACACCACACTAATTAAAGGCTGTGATTGGCCTGTTATTTGCAATGTCAGTGTCACTCAGATTGTACTTGCAGGTCAATAGAAGTTGCAAAATCCTATCTGTATTATTAAACAATGGGGAGCCTAAAGGAAAAGCTCAACTTAACCAAAATTTAATTACCTAAATATGAACTTGTACACTTGAGAAGGCTGTCAAAAATCATTGCTAACTAACTGATACTAAATCAAGTCAATCAAAACCAGATACCCATTTAAACAAGCATCAATGCTGAGGGGAAAGTTTTAGAATGGTCTCCATATCATGACATGACATGGGATATTATATAATGCGGTACATTATAGAAACTGCTGGTATTTTGTGTTGAAAATTTCAACTTCATCCTACTTTTTTGAGCACCAGGTCCCAAATGTGTTCACTTCCATATCCCTGTTTTTGTTATTGTTTATGATTTTTTGTTGTTGTACCTGGCTCAAACAAATAAAAAAAATATTTAATCATGTCCAAAATATTTTAAAATATAATTGATGTATTGAAATCTGTATTGATTATCCAGCCACTTCCTTAGTAACAAAAATGCTCTCAAAGCAAGTTTCCTCTGTCATTTCATAATATTATCTGTGATTGAACATAGTTACTGTTTTTTGTTTTTTCAGTTGCAACGTTAAAAGAACATTTAAGATTTAGTTCTAGGAAAAGCAATGAATCGTAATCTATATATACAACATGAAACCCACAACTATGGCACCTTCTTCACTGTTGACAAAACTGAGGTTAAAGTGACACTTGCAATGACGTTTTCACGCTCTTCCACTTCACCAACTGAAACTTGAAAAATAAACTTAAACATATTAAGACTTTTTTATATTTTAACCAAATACTAGATAAAATATGCCAACAGGACTTCGAGATAGATAACAGTTACAAAAAAGTTATGGATTATTGATTAAAATAACAAATAGCTCATACTTTTTACCATTTGGATGCCACTCTCTTTGCTACAAAACACATTTTGTCCTGTGTTTTAGATTCTGTATACTCCAGATAACAACCTTGCAATTATTAAAACAATAGTCAACAATATTTCTTATACTCAATGATGAGTTACAATGATTACAATAGTTGTAGGCCTACAGTCTTTGGTTTAGTTTTGTGTGCAATTTCATTATTCACACATATACAGTATGCTCCACTCTATATCGACAGCTGTAAGTAATTGAATGTGGCTTTGAGACTGGAGGCAGTACATAAAATAGTCCTTATAATTGTGCACATGTGAAAAGCCTCTATATCAAGCTTTGTCAACTTAATTAAATGAACTAGGACTTTCTGCTTAACCACAAGCTTTTTCGTAATCAAACTTTGACATAATACAGCTTACATTCATAGTAAATGGGTTATCAAAGGAGAAAATGCTAAGCAAAATATTAGTTAAAGGATTATTTTTTGCTATTTAAGTAAAACCTCGAAGCCAAGACTGGACTTCGCAATGGGACAAGCTTTTTATAGCACAATCAATGTCCTAATGTAAGGTTTAGATGTACTGAAGATATAATGGGCCCAATGAGGGTCTGTGATCAAATAGAAACCTTTGAGACCCATTATATGAAAAAGTAATGAGTGTATGAGATTACTATAACTTATGCCATTTCAAAGAGACTATAAATATGAGTAGATGAGACCAAGTCTGCTTTCCTCATACTTCATTTTGCCTCTAGAAGAGTGCTTACATAAATTAGCCATGTTATTTTGACATGTTAACATAAAAATCCACTACTGCATTGCATGATACCATAATAGGCAAACTAAGAAAACACTAAGCAAATGAGTTTGGAGAAGGGTAGACACTTGTATAAGTAGTGTAGAGCTGCAACAATGAATCGACTAATCATGACTAATTGACTATATAACATAATCGTGGTTTTGTTTCATCATTTCATCATAATCGTTATCTTCTGGACTACAAAGACTCTAAAACACAATGCATTTAAAAAGTCTCACAAGAAATAATCATTTGACTGGTTGATTAATTGAAAAAACAATCACTGACACTGACTTCTTCAGGAAAAAAAAAACATGTAATTACGATTGATAGTATTATATAAGTATTGTGAAAGGCAATTTATGTTTTAATAGTCGGATTTAGTTCACAGTGCACATTATGTAAACTTCCAGCCTGGAGTTTAAACAACTGAAAGAAGTCTGAAATATGACAAGCTCATCTAATACGCTACAATAATCCTGTGTATTACCGAGGTGTACTTTGGTGGAGGTCTAAACAACACTGCTGTCAAGAAAGTTGAAATTTTGTTGTTTGCAAAAGGAAAGCTGCTTAAATAATTACAGGATTTGTGATTTATGAATGTAATTTATAATTATTATGACCATCCAAATTGCTATTTTGATTAATATTGCAACGCTAGAACACAGTATCTAGCGCTGTACAGAAATAGGTCTCAAAAGCAGCAGTAATGTCATCTTAAATATGGGTGCTGCTTGATGAATATTTTGTTCACTTTAATATTTCTCTTATACGCTATGATTGCGAGTGCATATCTCTGTTGGTTAATACACTTGACCAGACTATCCCAGCCTAATGACATAATTTAGTCATTCATCACTGCCACAGGAGGCAGGTCCCACTGAGTCCAACACCCCACTGTGACAATAGCCCCATGTAAGTCTATACAATCAGCATCAAACATAAGAGGTGCTATGATGACCCCGGGTCGGTCTGTCCATACACAATGTACACCTCTGCGCTCTGATCATGACCTTTGAACTCTTTGGAGGGAAAACTAGACAAGAGACCTCACCTAAAGACACACCAATTAGGCTGGCAGAGACTCAATAGGAGAAATGGCACACATGCATTATAACAAAAAGCATATAGCCTGGACTTGCGTTTTTACCCAATGGACTGCTATTTGAAGATGTTTAAAATTGCTCCTATTTACGGTTAATTACCCTTCAATTAAGTGCGCAGAAACCCTAATTATAAGTTATCATTACCCCTGTGACACTAAGCCTAGACATAAATTGCATGCCTTTGTTAAAATGGGAGGATCTGATGAAAAAGACAAGAAATGGTTACCGTCACTGCCTCCTTAATTAACTGCAGTCTAATAAAGCAATTAATTACAAGTTAATTGGCATGGCACGCACTGATGAAAACACCATCAGAACCCGATAAGGGGTAAATACAACATATTGGAGGTTTCTATTTTACATAAATAGGCCAAATGAGTCCCACCTTGTTGTTCCCAAAGGCCGGGTCCTGGTAGGAGAGTTGCCCCAGCCTGGTGTGGTCTGTGGCTGCCAGTGGCTGAGGGGGAGGCGGGTACACGCTTACATCCATGGTCCACGATACATCCACTTCTAACGCGCGCACACTGCTCGTTCTTCTCCGTGGAAAATGTGATGTTTAATAAAGTTAAATAGTTTTGGATCTTTGAACACGCATTTATTACGTTTCTGAATGAATTAAAGCTGATCTAGGTGAAATTAAGTTTACTCTCTCTGCGCACCGGTTCACGTTGCAGTGGATCAAACTTCCCGGGTAACGCACTTCAGTGAGTCCCGCAAAAAAGACCAAAAAACGCACGGAAAAGCGAAGCCGTTTCCTCGTGTTGTCCGTGTCCCGTGGAGGAGTTTGGGGCAGGGGGTACTGATTGTGCCCGGTATGTCCCGTGGTGGGACTGTAGATTTGGTGCAGCGACCGCGCTCGTGCTCGCTCCGTGGGTGCTGTGCCTCAAACCTCGCGGACAAACTCATACAAAGAGCTCCATCTTCAAGTCAGCGGCATTCAGGCCACACCGGAACACTCACGACCTCTGTCAAAGTAAAAGATTCACGCGCACTTTTTCAACGGAAACGACATTTATTTTGGTAAATGCAGATGCCATGCTGTCATCTCTAATAAAGTTACATATGTGCTATTCAATTATTCGTTTAAACCTGCAATTAAGCGAGAGACTTCATACAAAGAATTGTTGTTGTTTTTTTTTTTTTTTTTATACATTCAGTCACCTGGGCCTGTTTATCCTAATTGGGTTTCTTAAATTATTACTTTGTAAAAAATGTAATCTAATTAGGCAACAGATGGCTAACTATTACACCTAACTACCTAACCATGATAATTTTCCTTTTGTTCTAGAGGAAGGATGGGATATGGAACCAGGCCTGAGTACAATCATTACATTTATTTCATAGTGTGCAAAGCAAAAATATAGTATCTAAACACATAGGCCAATAGTCATCTTTTTTATCTTTCATGAGCTCCTTCTTTTTATTTAGTTTATGCATGACTTTAATTATTCAAAAAAGCAATCCTTAATAATGTTGTAATAAGGTTTTGTAAGAATCTTTTGAGCCAACATTATTCCGGTCCTTTTCTCCTGTTAATACCATTGTATTTCTCTTCATAAACAACCTGTGTAATGTGGCAATAACAACATTGTAATGCAGTAATTGGAATTATGCAATTTCAGGATCATATTCCAAGCTTAGCCTGAATCATAGATGTTGTTTCCAGGTATTTTCAATAAAACTCATGTGAAAACAGTCAGTAGTTGGTTTAATTACAGTAAATAGGACAGAACAGGTGAGTGACACCAGAGCCTTTGAGATAAACAACCTGAGCAGATGAAACACGGTGAAAAGCGCAGTGTGTTTTTAACGACAAAACAAATTTCTATTATGCGAAAAAAACACACAAACAGATGCAGATAAACAAAGAGCAGCTCACCCTCTCTCCGCCCACACAAGCTCTCTCTCTCTCTCTCTCTCTCTCTCTCTCTCTCTCTCTCTCTCTCTCTCTCTCTCTCTCTCTCTCTCTCTCTCTCTCTCTCTCTGCCCACCCCCCGCACCCCGCACCCCCACCCCACACACACACACCTGCACCTGTTCACATAACCATAAATGTATCACAGTAATGTATGCACACAGACACAACCCACAGTAAAAGGTGTTATTGTCATTCAATTTAAATTTGAAGTTATATGTTCTAGCAAAGCATTTTCAGATCTCCACCAGGGAATTAACCCCGTCTTGCATGAAAACAAATCAAGGTTTTTATCCCTAAATGTGGATGTAATATAGGCTAGTGTATTAAGTTGTGACTTAGATTTGAAATGGTATAATATAAGTACCAGAGTTCACTAACCTCAGTACATTCAGTTTTATGATTGTAAAGATTTGTTACTGTACTGACACTGACATGAGGTTGGAGTGCATATTTGTACCTTTATCCTGCAATAGTGCATGATTAATTTCACAGAAAACCAACATTTAGACAGTGTACTGAGACTATATATTCTGAATACTAATTTTGATTGTATTCCCATATAGTTTCTTTTTCATTTGTTGGTATTCAGAATACTACTACTTTTTAAAAATCATGATATTTGACTACACAATTCAGGCTTCAAACTGCACAGAATTAGTAAGAAAAATATAAAATAGCTTTTGTGGTCTCTGCAAGTGTGATTTTTCCTTCTTTGATCAGTGATAAAATGAGTTCAGAACAAACGGAGAACTAAATATAAAGAGGTTGTTAATCCTATGTTGAATGCTTACATTATAATTTGAATGCAACCTTGCGTAAAAGTATTCAAAGTATTCAGAATACAGTAGTCTCACTGGACCATGTATCAGAATACATTACAAAATACATTTTAATGCAGGTATTCAGTATTCTGTAGCTAAACACATTTTCAAAGTATTTTTCACATCACAGAATTCAGAAGTAAGATTTTGACTGTGAAGTATTATCAGAATTTTATCTATGCTTTTGAGCAAACGTTCCACCATATTAACCAACCATTAGGAAGTCAGTTTTTACAAGTACAACCACTTCTCTGGGTTTTTTTATGTATGTCCATTTGATTACTTAAAGCATCTTGTCTAAACATTGAAGGAATGCATTACAAAACATAAACAAGTTGACTCTGTACAACATACTGAGTATGTCTTCCCCCTCTACCGCCTAAACCTCATTCTCTTAAGCATACACCACACTGCAGCCCACACATACATACATACAGTTCTGTCTATGATTACCCTTCCCCCACCAATACACATACATATATAACCACCCCTCCCCTTTGAAAAAAAGGCATAATTCACTTCCACAATTCTCCTCCCCCACGCACTCTTTCTCTATAAAACTCTACACTAGCACACTGCACTAAACCACAACCAATAAAACCCAGCTATGCACTAAAATAGGTTTAAATACACACACCACTAATGCATACGTTACATAGGAGAGAGAAAAAAGTGTCTCGGATTTCCATGTATTTTCCAACATATCTGATGGTAGGAAATTGTAATGTACTGTAGCATTTGAATGATGTCTGTCTCATATGTTGGGGGATTACATTATAGATTCATAGCACTGCAATACACTCCTGGCAAAAAGCAACCAGCGCTTTAGGTGGAAGGGCCCCACAGCTGTGCAGAGGCAAAGCACAAATGTAGACTAACAACAGGATGTGGTGAGATTTGGTGACATTATGGGCAAAAATATCATGATTACACAATTTCATGTTTCTATTACATTGTTAATTCTGATTAATCTACATAAAGTTACTTGCTGACATAATGTACTTTAGGGAGCAGTGCAAATGAGTAGGTTAAAATACTTTTTGTGTAGGAATATTTAAAAGTATATCCCACATGCAGTAACTTTAAGAGGTGTGCTAATGTTTCTGGAAGAGGGTCTGCTACCTGCCTGTCTCCATGGCGATGCTATTGCTTTGCCAGTAATCTTTCCACATATGCCATTAAACATGTGTTGCATTTATGAAATTGCTATTATGGATCAAAAATACCTTGAAACACACAGTTCTTACTGTGAGCATGGTTTTGTCTCTTCACAGATCTGACTTGTAACATGGCCTGGTAGTGTCATCTGCTTTAATGTCATACTGTGGAACATTCCAGACAAAGCAATAACATTCCAGGCAAAGCAATAACATCTCAAAGCAATAAGCAGGTGGGAGACCAGAAAAATTATATAGTGCACCTTAAAATTCTCCAAGCCCTGCATTTCAAGTGTGTGCTGGTTGCAAATGTTCTATGATGGTTTAAGGTAAAATTCAATATAAGAAGACAAAGACAATCCCCTCCTTTGAACATGAAAGTTCATTGACCTTTTGGTGAACTATTGTTGTCACGCTCAGCCTTTATGTGGTAAAGAGACATATGTCTGTTGCAATGTTTTCATCTAAGCAATTGGGGCAATGTAAAATAGACCAAAGGGTCTTATGCTCTTGATTTACATGAATATTTTTCCTGTTTTATAAGTACAACTAAATTCGGCTCGTGTCCTGAATTCAAATCACAAACCAAAAACTCAAATAATCACTGGCACAAAAGTAAAAAACCAAAAACACAGGCTAGGTCCCTGAAAATCTAGAATATTAGAAGCCTACCATTTTCTTAAAGCAGGAACGAAGCATGGAGATTGCAGCTCAAATGGGTTATGTGCATGTCTACACATTGCATTTTTATGTAAACACTTTTACTAAAGCAAACTTCCCTTTTTTGCCACTTGCAACTAAAATGTTCAATCATTTTACTACAAACAATTGTAGACATTACTCATTTACATAATAATCAGCTGGACATTAAGATCAAGTTTTCTTTGACAATTATGCGTAATTTAAATACCAAAAACACACCAATTTACATATAGAGACAGATTTACAGTGTTTGTGATGTCTCTTTGGTCTATTTTTTTCACGTTGTCAGTCACCGGTTCCTCTCCACTGCTTTTCAATTATTCACGTTTGTATGAGGTGCAGCTCCATACATTTAATGACAGGGGCTTTTATTTTGAAAATCTCTTTGTAAATGCCAGATGATGAGAATCTGTCAGGACCTGTCACTTCAGTTCAGCCTGGTTCAACTGGGACCTAAATTCCACTGGGTTATCCATGTATTGGATTAAAACATGATAGTATGGAACACAGCTATAAGATTTACCAAGCCAGTCAGTGTTTTTATTAATAAGGAAAAGGAGCTGTTAAAGGACTTGAATGAATCTTGAAAACAGCTTTATTTTAACAAAAAAATAAATTACAAAAAGTCATTGCCACACAAAACAATTCGAAACTAATGACATCTAGTGGTCACTATGATGGTCATTTTAGGATGTAATTTTATGCTATATCTGTGATCAAGTCATATCTTTATTGCATAGTTAAACATCTCACATAATTGTAATCACAAATTGCAATTAAATTCATTTGAAATTAAATGTTTAAATGTTATTTTATTATTAAATTTTGGTTTCTTAGGTCTACATGTTTATTTTCTATTTCACTATTCACTATGCAGAACAGAACTACATTTCATTGTACATTTTACTATGTATAATTGTGGCATAAATCCACCCATAAAGTTGGCCATTACTTGTACTCAAATAAAAGTTTATCCATAGACTCTTGTGCAACAACAATAACATATTTCCTTTTCATTTGAGTAAAGTGTCTTCTCTCTCTCCCTCACGCTGTATGATCTGACGCTCTCATGTTTGATGTATGTCAAGTCCACTGAATTCATTTGCACATTTTTAGCAGTGGGTTGATGCATCATTCAGGGCTATTTTTCCCTGCTGTCACTGTTTTACACCCAATCTCATCATTATTTCATACAGGGCTATTTATTATGCTACTGTACTGCATACACACACTACAACAGTTTCAGGCTCATACTCTGGGTTTGAGTGACATGTCGAAGATAGATTCAAAGACTAAAATATTGCAAATAAAGTCAAAATAAAGTTAGCTATTTTCTACATATATTAATATCCTGGTCTGTAGCCTATTTTCTATGGTGAGTATATATTTTGTTGTTACATGTTATAAAGTGACTACAACTTTGATTTGTTTTGATGTACATATAAGACATGGCTGAAAAGAATAAATTCATTCATAATTTAAAATGTAGATGGATAGAAAATGGAAAGGGGTCATGCATCCAACCTCATAAACTGTAAGCCTATGGGAATTTGAATATAATATTAATAAGTATACTGCAGATTGAAATGGTTATGGTTTAATTTATGGCCCGTATGAACTCATTTTAAAGAAGCATTACATTTTCTGGTGGAGGGTTCAAAATTTTCTATTCCCCATGGAGATGTTTGCCTGGGCACTGGAATACACACTTTTCCAATACTTTACAAAGATGTAAGTCTGCTGTGCGAGTTAAGATGGGTGTGACTGACAGTCGAATTAGCCAACCAGGGGCATGCATGGTCTGTCAAAATAAATATCACTGCTAATGAGGAAAAAAGAAAGGGAAAATATATCACAGGTGACAGAAAAATAAAAAAACTTTCAGCAGAATGAATGAACAAAACACTAAATTCTGTTAATCTGAGGTGAGAGAAAGTCAGATTCAGTTTGTTCAAAGCGATGTGACTAATGAGCTCTTTCATTTAATATGTGTCACTTAAATAAACAAAACTGGTTTCATATGAATCGGAGTGACAAGGAGAGAGTGGGGACCAAACTTATATCCCTCTGTCATACTTCACACTGTAACTAAAGTGAATTCCTGGTAACAACGTTCACACCAATAAAACAGAAATGTTTGCACATAAAATAATGGCCACATCCCCTATAGCTGTATATCCTCTACTCAAACATAAATATTTCAGTGATACTTTTACCACGCTGGAAAAGTTGTTCTGTGGCTGACAGGCAGAAATTCACTTTTGTTCAGCTTAAAAAAAATGTTAAATGCAGAGTCAACATGAAGGCTTCTTGACAAAATGTTTCCAATAGCTCCAGTTCCTGTTAACAGCCACTTCAGAGGTAAATTTAGACTCTTTTCAAGTCATTAAAATCTGGTGAATTGGAAATCATATCACAAACGGGATGTCTTAGGTTCATTTGCATCTCAAAGGGTCTGTGTGGAGCAAGGTGTGTCTGACTTAACGTGAGCTAAAGGGGTTTGAAGAGATCTGAATGGTCGAGGAAGTGAATCATGTGAGCGGGGCACAGGGCATTTTATTTCCATTGTCTATAGAGATGTATAGCATATTATGTAGGAGCTATTTTGTATGTTTTCTTACAGTTTTATGTCATTATAGGAATAGAAATGCAGCGGATTGAACATTTTAAAAGTATATCAAAATTTAACTTTTTTAAATTTTATTTTTGGCTTGTTAAGCAATACAAAATGTTATACCGACTTAATTGTCTACATAACAACACAACTAAAAGTCGCTACAGGCAATACTGAACATAAATGCTGAGTTGCCATAAGTTTCACAAACACAGGTTATTTCTAGTGTATGCCTTTACTTCTATATTTCTGATGGGATAAGCTTAGGATCCAAAGCCAAAAGTGTGAACTAAACCAGGACTAGATCAGAACAAAACCAAGTCTACATCCAGATGAAACACTCATGACATCATCAACAATCAGGATTGAGAAGTTTATTTTTCATTTCACATACAACGCACTGAAACAAAATTCCAATAATTGGCGTCCAGTAGAAACAATAGTATAAATCCATCATACAAATATGCTTCAGGTAAAACTGATATACATGTACTTGGACTTTGCCACATAAGATAGATCAATAGGACTTCTGAAAGACATTGTTAATTCCTCTCATTATTACAATATAATACAATGCATAATTACACATTAGGACATTATCAGAGCATGGAGGAGGATCTTACTTTGTCTTCAGAGCTACGTTCATGCCCCAGTGGACAGAAGCGTTTAAAAGTGAAATGATGGAGCTCTGACTAATGCGTGTATGTGTGTGTGTGTCATAGAGAGAGAGAGAGAGAGAGAGAGGAGAGCTCATGTTAGTGATGGTGACAGCCTGTCAGCTCCCATAGGACACCAGGACACGACGAGCCCTGTCTGATCAGACAGGAGCACTCATACCAACTTCATCCCAAACAGCAATCACCAGCCAATCGCTACTACGATGAACTTTTACTTACACACTTACACATTAATTTTGGGAAGATATGATAATAACACATAAAAGAGGCCAACACCGTGAAATGAGATATACTGAACAAGAATGCTCAAATCCAGAGGTGGGACCAAGTTGTTGTTTTGCATGTCTCAAGTATTTGAGCTCTTGTCCAAGTCAAGTCCCAAGTCAAATACAGGCAAGTCCAAGTCGAGTCTCGAATCAATGGCCCATAAGTCCAAGTCAAGTCCAACTTGTTTGCTTTGAGCTTCAAGTCATTTCAAGTCCTTAAACCAAAGTACCAAATATAGTTTAGATTTTTGCAATTAATATAACTTTTAGACTAAGTTGTACTTAAAAAGTCATGGTATATTTATCTCTGAGTATTTATATAAGAGTTGTAGAAATGCAGTTTTTTTGCTTTTTAAATGTCTTGACAAAATCTTAGTGTGAATCATCACAGTCAAAATAAAAATAATTAAGATTTAAAAGTGCTTAATAACAGATATTTTGTCAAGTAGTTCTGTGTAGTTCCCTCTGTTTTACTGTATTGTACTGTATATGACTGTATATTACTGTAGTACATTTGAGGACACCATTTAACAGTACTTCATGTACATCCAAAGTACCAAACAGAAGTGGCAGTGGCATGTCCCTGTTTGTTCCTTTAAAATTAAACGCCACATTTATGAACTGTGAAGAGAAAAGTATTTTCTCTTCACAGCATTCTCAAGTCACAGGGATCAAGTCCAAGTCAAGTCTCAAATCCTAAAAACAGTGACTCAAGTCTGACTCAAGTCCAAGTCACGACTTGCAAGTCCCCACCTCTGGTCAAATCTGTTGTGACCCTGTGCGGTGACCCTATCTTGCAATGGGAAAGATATTTAGAGTGACTATTAGAAATAAATATTACTTATTGCATTATTCTCCAGTTGAGTCAAAGTCAAATTTATAGCATAATGGAGAAGAAAACCTACTTTGATTTGATCCACAGATAGGTAATTTGTTCCATTAACTATTATCAGTTGACAAAGGCAGAGAATGTAGCCTGCACTCTTTGGATAAAAAAATAAATAAATACAATCACAACTGCACATACATACAAGGAAATACATGTTTTTCTCATTCTCGATATGCAAAGAAAAATACCACAACATACACAACCTGGCCATTATGTCTGGTTTGTTTTGGTAATGAAGACGAAATCAACAGTACAATTGTCATGTTATTGTGTGCTCTTAGGGTTTTATTCAACAAAAGGCAACTGATCAATTCTAGCCAGGAAAGATATCTCAACATAATACAGAAACAAGTTAATGGAAAATTCAGAACCATTAAAAAGTCAAAAAAGAAGAAGTCAATTTAAATCAAAGCATTTGTATTGTAATATAGAAGAATACAGAGGAGAGGCTGTAGAGATGGGGAGGAATCAGACACATGACCTTTAGATGTGTGGCCTCTTTTGGTCTGCTCTCTATAGAAGGAAATGTCACAATGAGATGACGTTCATCTTAAAGAGTCAATCTTAACACAAAATATGTATTCTCGGGCAAAAAGACAACAGCAAAAGGATTTCAACTTATAATCATTTGGAGTTTCATGTTTCAATTGACTTTATAACATTTTCCATTAGTGTCAGTGCCAGTTATTATATTATTATTGTATCCTGTTTTTATCATTAAGGATATATAAATGACATTACAAAATACATAGGTCAACATGTTCATCTTCTTTTCAATTATTTTATTATTTGTCATGAAATGAAATATTTTAAATCCATATGAAAAGCATAAACCTCAACCAAGGCTGTCCCTCTGCTCTCTTATTGTACAAAAAAAACAAAAACATTTTAACCATGACTGACTGACTGATTTTGAATAAAACATTTATAAGTTACAATTTTAAAAACATTATTTTAGTTCAGGAGTAAATGCCTTGTCCATTGAGACGATCAGATGTAAAATTTCACATTTGCTGCCCTCTTGTGGCTAAAGTCAGCGGAGTAAACCCTAATTAGTGAAGGTACCAAATTATTGCGAGATCCAGATGTTGCAAAATGTATTTCTTTTGAACAACCCATACTGTTTACGTTTAGCAGTTAAAAGCCCAAGCCTGCAAAATACGCCACTTTAAATTTAAAAGGATAGGTCACATCCTCGTGAATCTTTTGCACCATTCATTTTTTATATAAATATTGTGACAACATCCACACATACGATCAATGAGAATTTCCATGTGAATTAGACTAATGATCTACTACTTGTTTTATGAGTTGTCAAATATAGGAACATCTCGTGCAGGTTTGCAGTCCAGTGTGCTGTGCAGCTGAATCTGGCCCAGACTGGTCTCTACATAATTCACTTGAACATTTATGGAGCAATTTGACTGTACTCCATTACAGGGCTATCTATTATGACACTGTATACGCACACACACACACACACACACTCATTCATATAATACGCCTGAATGATCTAACGCAATGACATACAAGAGATTGATCCAAGCTCCTAAACCAGCCACCTTCTTTTATATTTAATACTCTTATATTCTGTAGAGAAGACCAAGTCATTTTTCATACCTACATAAAATATCAAATGTATTCTAGTGCTCATTTGTCATTTAAGTGGTTGTTTGTTGCTAAACCAGTGCAAAAAAGAGCACACACGCAGACTCACGGACAGAGAGACAGAGGGAAAAGAGAAGAGAATTGCAGATAGAGCCAGAGAAATGGAGCGCAGCACATCAATCATTAGGATGATTATTATGGCAGTTGTCATGGCAACGTCCACCCTTCCCCCTTCTCCTCCCTCCTTCCCTAAGTCCTAGCTCCTCTGTCCTCTCTCCTACCCTCCCTCCCTCCCCTATGTCTCCTACTCTCTCAAATCAATTTAAATGCACTTAAATGCCACAGAAAGAAGAAGCATAAAGACAAGAAGAAGGCAGCCATCTTTTAAAACGTGGAATAAACTGAAAAATGGGCACATGCAAAATTGCATTCATACATTTAAATGTATCTTAAGGAGATTATGTATAACAGGCAGTTTTGTTACTTACTTGGGCACCTCATAAAAACCAAATAGGGTGCATTCACACTTGTCCAGGTTTGTTCTGGGTTTGAGCCCTGTTTAGTCCTGATGTAGACTGGGGTGGGTCCTCTTCTTTAGTTTAGTAGTTTAGTCCTGGTGCACTCCAGCATAAGTTCTGACTTTAATCCAATAAATGCTAAAAAAAATTATAAAAAATTTTAAAGAGGACATTATGCTCTTTACTGATGAAGTGTAACATATGTAAATCAGGATTTTAAATGCTGTTCATTGTAACAATGACCTAAAACAACTATTATAGAAATGGGGGCACTGACTTCCTGTTCAAAAGTGATTCTCTGCTGATAATGTAAAATGCACCAGATTATGATTTACAATGTTTTTATTTTCACAAAATGGCTAAATGCAACATTTCTGCACATTTGTGTGTTACATGAAGTCTTAAATTTTAAGTATGGCATTGTGGGTGGGGATGGGGGTTAAGTGAAAACAGAATTGTTTAGTACATTAAAGGCTCAAATACAGTACAATATAAATACAGTACAACTCAGAGTAAGCTTATGGTGAAGGGAAACTATTATAACATGGTTAAAAGTTCTTATTCTACTTGTTGGGGTCGTCAGTATGAAACTACATCTGTGATCATTATTTTACATTTAGTTTATGGAATTAATATAAAATGGTGTGATGACAGAATCGGATCCATTCAATTCCTGCTCAGAACTGCAAAAATATATTGCTGAAAATTTACATTTTAACGTGACCGACAGAATTTAAGTCAGAAGTAAGTAACAGGGTGGAGATAAACGGTAGGTGAAAACAATCATTTTCAGAGCACTCAAGCCTCAAATACATGACAATACAGGATTACTCAGACCTGCATGAATCAATAAAAATATATGTGAACAAGCTAATGATGAGGCAAAATTGTTATAAAATGGTTAAAAGCTCATAAAAGTAGATTTTACATATTATGTCCCCATTAAGTATCATCCATCAAGTAGCCTACATACATCATATAACATTTCTCTCCAATCTCTTCAAGGACTCTTACCTTGACTTGCCTCTTTTTGCCCTCTCCCTGCCCCCTCTCTCTTTCACTATTTTCTATTTTCTCAAATGTGGAGATCGATGGAGCTGATGGGAACATGTAATGACCCTATTATACTGCTCTGTGTGTGTGTTATTTAAAACCAGGGCAGATCTGCAGTTTAAAAGTCCTGCTGCAAGGTTAGCCTGTCGGTCAAGGCCAATGAAGGAAGGTGCGTCTATGGTTCTATTCATTCATGTTATATGAGCTACAACTCCAATGGTGAATGCTGAGGGTAGGAATCAATTTGATAAGTGTATTCAATATCCTTTTAAAATATCCCTTAACCATGCTTTATGTGATATTAAAATTATATTTACTTTTCTGCACCAAATCAATTTCAGTGGAAAATCCTACAACAAAAGTGTCTTTTAACAGCACAAAAAGGGAATGAGAAGAATGAAAATTACTATCATAATGTGGAATTCAGACATTTTACTTTACTTTCCTTTTTACCATGGTTTGATGCTGAATATAGTCACAAGAATTGCTGGAACCCAGTGAACACAATTAGATGATATAGCTCTGGCTTATGCGTATATTGTATTAGTCTATTTATTCGTCTAAGAGCATTCACAGTCCTGGTTTTAGGCCAAGTTTAGTCCACATTGTAGAGCTGATTTGGTCCTTGTTTAGTCCTGGTCCACAATTGGTTCTAAAATTAATCCCAGTTTAGTCCAAATTTAATGTGGCCAATATGTGCAAGAGTGAATGCACCTTATGTGATCGTTACATGTTTGAGATTTTAAAGTGCAAAAGTCTTTATAGATTATTTGTAAAGTATGCGCATAATTACTGTGTGTGTTTCTTCCTCTGGTCCCTCTTCTCCTCTATCTCTGTCTGTCTGTATCGCCCTCACTGTATTTTCTGGGTCTTCGCTCTGACACAATTACACTTCAGCTCTGATCAGCTCCCATGATGCTTCACTGCACCCCAGGAATGATCACACACAGACACGCACCAATACACGAGAGATTTAAAAGTACACGCATCAAAATTCAAACTCAAAATTGATTTTAGAATTTGATTTTAAGCAGCCTTACTTTCTTTACCCTGGTCATCCTTTTCTGTGCTGGCACTGCCTGGAATGAAATTTGGACATAACATAAACAGCATTTAAATAAAATTCACATATCAATAAAACATTGCATGGGATTTATTCTAACTATTTTGAACTATTTATACAATTTGCATCAGTGATATAAGTTTCTTTAAAATTAAACATTATTTTTGGAGTTAAAACTAGTAGGCCTATTGTTCATGCGCATCAGTTCTGCTATTAGCCTACTGCTTTACTTCTACTATTACTACTATCCCATCCCAGGGAGGACAAAGAAAATAGCTTCTTGTCTGCTGTTGATAAAGATGCTTAATATGGCCATTGCCAAGTGCGTAATGATCTTTGGGGTCAGAGCCAGGTCAGGGGTCAGCAGGGTGAACGGGTCAGACAGATGGTCAAGACACTGAGAAATTTACATAAGATATGACATGCATAAAATACTACACATCAGTATCAAATTTAGATGAATAAGCGCAAATAAGTTGATTCTAAATAGCCCACACACTAATTTTAATAACATGTCGGACCTTACATAATTTGGATATGGATGAATTAAGTTCGTTAAACATATTTCTGAGTAAGATTACACAGCAACAGTAGCGGTCTTCCCCTTAGCGCGAGTTTTCACGTATCAACAGATCCCCCTACTGGTCATCATGAAGAACTGCCTTTTGAGTAATGGGACTGAGGGTAGAAAAAATAGCCTGTATCTGCTATAGGATTATCTGCATAAATTGAGAAATACGAAATACACATCTTAAATTAAAATGAAAACCATGTCTTCAATTGAACCTAATGCAACCGCGTATTGGCTTATTTTAGTTTATAGTGTGATGCTGAACTTATAACAGCAGATGGCAGCAGTGTACAATATTGTGTGACTACTAAAGTGACTACATATGCATTTATTTAGCTAAGAATAAAGAGTTTTCCTGTATGGACATCAGTATGCTTACTTTCATATTCTTCTGAGCTACAGAAAAAGTTGCAGGTCTGATGCCCTGGTTGACATAGTTGTCTTAGCATAATATGAACATTGTTAAAATTCCTTAAACCTTCAGTAATTAATTGAGTCTTGAGTACATTTTAGCCACAAAATTCTGAATGGGACAACACAGATTTTTCAGTCCATTAGTGGTTTATTTTGTAACAGTCTGAAATTCTCACAGTTTATTTCTGTTCAGTTTAAAACACAGTGCCTTAAAATGCCATACACATTTCTTATCTTTTAGGAACAACACAACTTTAGATTATATTTTACTATAAAAACATAATAAAGAACAAAATTTAGAAATAAACTAGAAATGCAAATTTAAAAATAACAATATATCTGATGATAAGCATTTAACCCTTTAGTTACAAATATGTTACCCTTACCATATCAGAGCATAGCCAAAACACAACATAAATCGTAATAGCTCTTCAGACATGAAAATATGAAATCGTTATCTGTGATTAGAGACATTTTGTTCGGGGGTCTTTGGTACGTAACCTACAATGTTAAGCATGACAGTAAATAAGTGACATTTGTGGTTTCTGCTTCCTCTGGTTTTGAAACAAACTAAGATAACACAGCATTGATCAAAATGCAAACACTCACAATATGCCACATATGCACAATTAATCATTGCTAAGAACTGAACAATACTTGCACGCAAACTCATTATAAAGATGGAGATGCTTTGTCAGGGGGCCAAGCTGTAGTTCAAGTCTGTCTGCACCTCCTCTTCAGTCCCTATAGACAGAAAAAAATAAATGGTGAATTTAAGGTATAGTGAATAAGCTGAATCTGATTTTTAATAAATGAATTTAGTAGGTAAAGAAGTATCAATGATTTAAAACAGAGCTCAAAATATAGGCCACATCCTCGTAATTAACAGCTATTATCTATCCTGCTAAAATCCACATTTAACTAACAAAAAATTCTAAAATAAAATTGAAAACCATGATTGACTTAGTGTATATGAGATACAAAGATTCCCTTACAAACAAGAGTGATTTGTCATACTAAATAATACATTTACACTAATGTAATATGTTGAAAAGTTCCCACTTCACAATATGCTGACTCTGCCCCAATTGTGGTCATATAATTGTTATAGGTTGTGGTTGTGGTTGTTGTTGTTACTAAAACAAAAACACTTTTCAGTAACTAACACAAACCTTAACCATCTGTGACTTTTGGGTAAAATGCTTTGAACTGTGCTAAAAGCCTCAGTACATATGGTTTGCTCAACGTGTGATGTTTCAGCCCTTTTGTGTGTAATTTTACAGTCTATGCTTATTGTGCAATAACTACAACAATTTTTGATGGATAAGCAAAACGTCCCACTATCATTATCTGGAAGAATTTTGTGAGTACTGCCCACCACAGCAACCAATATATTTAGTCAGTGTAATTGTCTTTGTGGTTGTCCATTTCCAAACACACCAGCATATAACATGGATATAGCCTTGTTGTGGTAGCCTCTGAGTCTGTAGACCGTAGCAGGATAGTCCCTGGTGAGGGTGGTCTTTGATATCACTTACACTCAGAACAATGCCCCTCTGTTCAGTCTCTGTTCTCCTCCTATTCTCCCTCCATCTCCTGATCTTTGCCTCCAACTGGGGTCACAGTGAACTGTCAGTTTATTTAAGTTCAAAATACCAAAAAAGCCATATCTGTTTCTTTGTATGCCCATGTAGCGAATAAATGTTATGCTTAACTAGGGTTGGGAATCACAGAGTTCCTCACGATTTGATATGATACACGATACATAGCTCAAGATATGGCGCTACAAGCAATACTTTATATATTGTGATATATTAATGTTTTTTTAAGAACCAGTTACATTTTAGCAATATTATTTCTTTGTTAAACCACCACTTTTGCAAAGTTAATATTAACTTTCACAAACTGTTCATTTCTTAAGCCTTCACAGTATGGTCTGGATTAAATTTGACCCAGATCAAGAGTCCCTTATAGTAAGTGTCTATACCAGATTTTGAACTACATATCTATTTAATAAATATGTGTAATATATAAATATAATGGTTCAAAGAGCAGGAAGAGCATATTTTTCATATTTTCTTGTTCTTCTTTTGCATGTATGAGACAACTGTGGTGTCCTAAGTGAAAACAAACTTAACATACAAACAAACAAACAAAGTCCTCTCTCCCCCGTGATTGATTTGTGTTCCTTATGAACCTGGGGCATGGGGGAATCTCAAAACAGTTAACTCTTGAACTCTGTCAACACTGTCCCATAAAAATAATACACAGAAACATGGTCTGTACAGTTTCACAGTTTCAAGATTCCTGAAAACTTCCATTTTCCTTCATTTGATTTGAACTGATAGATCTGAAAATCCATCTCAATAGGATTAGCCCACGAACCAGCCCCAGTGTCAAAAAATTTGTAGCATCTGTACAAAACTATAGAATTTCTAATTATTTTCATTTTTGTGTATTTTGGCAAAATTTTGTAAAAGTCATCAAATTTCAGGATTAAAGAATGATGCTTAGGGTATTATTACTACTCTAGAATATCAAAACAGGTCAAATTTGACCCAACTAGTATGTAAGGGTTAAATATGTCGATTTCAATCATCAAAACAGTGAATATGTCAAGTGTATTGCATAAACAATACACTGTCATGGTTCATGTTTTGTAGTGGTTGTAGTTTGTGTTTTATTTTGACATTTGTCCTGTCACCTTGTATTTTTGAGTGTTACTTCCTGTCTTGATTGTTTGCCCCGCCCTAATGTGTTTCACCTGTGTCTATGTGTGTGCATTTATACGCTGTGTTCTCCTCTGCCCTTGGTTGGTCCATTGTCTCTGTCCGAGGGTCTCTGTGTCTCTTGCCATGGCAATTTAGTCTTGAGTTTTGGATTTTTTGATTTGTCATTATATATTTTTGAAGCAGTCCTGCGTTTTGGGTCCTCCCTCTGTTTCCACGTGACATACACTCCTCTAAATAACCAACAAAATTGTTGTGCGGTCACCAAAAAAAATCTAAAAGATACCAATAAATCTCTCACATTGTAGAACAGAGCATTTTGACCTTTGAAGATGTAGACAGACTAATAATAAAGAATTACTCAATGAATGAAACAAAATGCAACTCAACACAACATTTTGCATAATATAAGACTTTTAAAGTAAAGTCATAAAAGAAGCAAAGTAATTTAAAAGAGTAGGCAGCAATTATTGTGTGCTGGTCAGACTAGATGATTAAGACGAAGGTAAAGCCATGTGAACTAACAGAGATATGGTTTGATTTGGCACTGTTACTTGAAAAAAACAGGCTGCATACCTCTGATAAAAGACTTTGTTTCAATTCCAGTATCACACTCCTGCCTTGAGTTCACAAATACCAAATCACACGACTCAGCAATCTACCACTTCAGCAAACACTGGCTACTTCACTTGCTATTGTAATGTGATAATAACTACAGTGGCTACAAGACTGCATTTTATGACTCAAATATTGTCTAAAATTACTTAAATTCAACACATGTACTATAGGTTTATTGGTGTCAGTCTTACTATTATTGAAGCATACTTGATTCTTACCTGCAGCTGGAATTATGGCAAGCTTGAATATGGCATAGTATCAACTCTTAACTTACTCTGAATATAATTGCCATCATAAAGCTACATCAGACAGGATAACTTTCACTTTACATCCAGAAAAGTATTAAGGTAATTTTACAGAATCATTTAACACTCTTGGATGAGATAAAAGTTAATAAAAATCAAAGTACCGGTAGTAACAATTTTCCAACTTTTGCTGAAATGGCTTTTATTAAAACAATATATAGTCTTGGATGACAAACAACCTTCATTCAAAACTTATTGCTAACACTTAAAACTATTACTATTTTCAACTTTAATAAAACAGAATTTAAAACTTTATTTATAATGAGTAAATAGTGTATTAAGAATGATTTAGGTAGTTGGTGTTAGAGTTTTAATTAAGTAGTTACTAAGCCTGAATGAATTAAATGTGAAATGTGTTCATGCTGAGGTTAAATAAGGTCCAAGTATTATATAGAGTGTTACCCTCCAAGCCAACTCATCGTTTCCCAATATAACCCTCGTTTGTTTTGCAGGGACATGCTGTATCTCCTTTTGGTTCAGCTGTAGTCCTTGTGCTGAGGCACCTCTCCATATACAGATCCTGCATATAGGGCCGTCCCAGATTATAACTGGGTTAGATCTTCCAGGGCTTGATCCATTATACTGTCTCTTTACCACATCCAAAATACCTCTGGGACTGTTTCCATTTAAAGTTTATCCCCGATGAGATTATGATCTAAAACATTTCATTTTGTACTAAATTGAAAAAATTGTACTGCTATTGTACTGCTACATTTTGTTAAAGGTTAACTATGTAACTTTTCTGGTGGAGGGTCAACTTCTGGTCTCCATGGAGATGTTATTATCTGTTAGGAATGTTCCACGTTAAGGTTTTGAATGTGCCTATATAGCATGTATTTAAGTATTGTTATTGCTGAAAAACACATTCAAACCTAAATTCTTACTGTGCTCAAACTAGCCTCTCCACAGAGCTGACCTGTAACTTAGTTTGATGGCTGTTTATCTCTATAAACACAAACAAGCTTAATAATACTTTGGAAGAATCTAGACATAGAAACAACATCTTCACTGAGAAAAGCAGGTGGCAGACAGTTGAATGTTTAAGGAAATAATGTTTTAACAAGTTTGTAAGCAAAACACCAAATATTACATTTTAATTGGTAAAACAAAATAATAGATCTAGTACACTAGACTTTAGGAAAATGTAATATTTAATTTTTGCCTGATATGGCAGAGAAACAGCCATAACCTAGGATCAGTAAATGCACATATAAACCATGACATTTTTTAAGGTTTATGTACAGTAATGTAACCTAAATATAATCTCAGTATGTACGATTTAACTATAGCTACTCACTATAAAGTTGTGAGTCTAGCCCTGCACATTGCAACATAAAAGTAATTCCTTGGGAAAAGTCTGTCACTCTTTTTTATTTTCACTTACTATAATAATATCAATAGTCAAATAAGCACTTTTTATACCTTTTACACTTGTTCTGGTGGATCCCCATGCTGTGAGAGGTTGATGGTTTGAATCTGAAGTCACTGGAAGGCTGCTCGGACTGTCCTGTCACTGAGGGGCTGCGTGGGTCTGAAGTTGTCCCCTAATAATCCATCATTCCCCTCGAGTAAATCTGCCCCTTTGGTGTGGGACCGCAACCTTCGAAACTCCTCAATCTGAAAGTAGAAAATACTTCATCTGATTTATTTAATATTGACAAGTAAATTCATATTGCCAGAGGGCACTCAAGTAAAGTTATTCAAACTATTGTATTTGCTGTGCACTTTGCATACCTTTGAGAGTATAATACATTTAAACCATGTGTTTGGTTTTATTTAGTTTTTTATTTTGGATGTTTTTATAGCACTGAAGCACGCAGAAAGAAATGTGGCCACGATGAGCGGGCTTGCATCTCCACAAACCATGGTCTTGAGAAGAGCCTCCTCCTGCTTGTTACCATGGAAATGTTGCCACCTATAATATTCCACAGTATGGCATAAAACTCATCTATGGGTATAACTTTCTGGCATGCCATGCCACTTCCAGAAAGTTAAAATGCTTTAAAATACACACGGAAGTTACTGTATGTAATAGATCTACCGTATTAAAAACCCAGCCTGTCAAAACCACATATTGATTCAAGAGTAAAATTTCAACAAATGTTTGTCTACCTATAAAAATAAACTCTACAGTGAAGGGTAATTTACTACTCCTCATTGACACATATCACCTCCTGCCTGGCAGGAAATGTGGGTGGGGGGGTTTGTGTACATATAACTAGAACTCTGGCATTCAAGGGAGTGTACATCTGTGTAAAGGGCATATTTTACCTTATTACAATTTATCTCCAATCTAATTATCAACACTTCTATGTTAGTAATATTTTTACGCAAATTCACATGAGTATTTCTTTGACATTTGAAACAGACAGTTTATGTCCCCATTACATTTGAGACAAGAAAAGTTAATGTTTAAGATGTCATTGTGTAAGCATTATTATTACTCTTACTAATCTACTAACAGGTTGTATATGCTCCTTTAAATAGCTGAGCTATAAAAAAAGAAGATTGCATCCTACACATACTTCACACATGTTTAAGGACGTATCCCTGGTTGTCAAGGGCAGCATTAATCGGCATGGCAACAGTTACAAGATAAAAACACTACTGAATATTTTCATGTACATCTGCACTGGGAATTAAGTAGATGGACTCTGACTGTGTTAATTATCTAGAACATGTAGATCAAGTAAAGCCTTTTATCATTTGTCATGATACATTGAAAAAATTGTTTAGGATCATGAAAAGTTACCTCAAGCCATGACCTTCTTGCAGTGTGGCGAGATTGCTACTCACTCAGCCTCCAAGCACCCATGACTTACATATCTATGGGTATTAAGCCTTTTCATGTTGCAAGAATAATACTACCATGGTACGCTAGCCTGATCTTTAGCATTTCAAAGGGACAGACTAGGGCACACATAAAATATCACCCTTATCCCTTTTTGTTCAAACAGGTTCTCTTAGCATACAAAGGCTTGATAATATTGGGGTTTATCAGCAGGACATAGCCAAGAATGCAGTGAGGTTAATGTGATTTTTTGTTATTATTAAGGTCCATATTTATTATAACACGTATTTCAATTTGGCTGTAATTGGAGGAGACAGGAGCAACCTGCATGAACAATGATTACTGTAACAACCAATAACTATCAAAGAGCGTAAAATTGGACTTCAGTTGCTAACTGCTTCCTTGAATGGTGTTTTATTGTAATTCCATAAATATCACTTAATTTTGATGAATGTTTAATGGGCAAAGTATGTATATTTTACCTGTATTTGTGAGATGGTGAGGGGGTATCGATAGAGGATCCACGTTACATTTTCACTGCAGGGAGGAGTCGTCAGGGAGCCTTCATACACCCAGTAGTCTCTAAGCAAAGGGTCTGGGGACATAAAAGGATTAAAACTGTCAAACAGCTGCCATACGATTTTAAAAAGTGCCCCTCAAAAACAACAGGATGCAGGGACCCAAGATCTAAAAAGGGTCAAAAAACAAGAAACATCTGGTTGCTAACAAATGAGGTAAAAAGAAGTCAAATAAACAAAGGTATATTTTGTTCCTATTAATCATCTGAAGAGGCAACATGTTCTTACCAGGTAATAGAGTGTTGGGGTTGAAGCAGGGGATTATCTTGCTCTTTCCCTAATTAGAACAAATATTGCATAAGGTTTGTAATCTAGATTGAAAAAGTCCTTTATTTTACCTTGGCCTCTGTCATAAGTAATGTTTAATCTTACCTTGTACTGTAGATCCTGTAATACTTCCGTAATAGCCTTGAGCCCCAGATGTTCTTTACCAATCTGATAAAAGGTCAAAGATAATTACAATTTTGACATCGGGTTTTAAATATAGGTGAGTATGCTGTCTATTTGTGACACATTTAAATGGAGCAGCTGCTAATAATGCTGTGTGGGTTTGTTATGAATTAATTATACATAAATTGGTGAAAGTCTAAATGTTGTCTAAATCCAAACCCAAAATTCTAGTAATAAATAATATATAATCAATATTTTTGAATATGAGGGGTGGCAAGAAATTGACTTTGGATTTAATGGCTAGTAGGGCTATACAGCTATTATATATTGCAGATATCGTGCTGATCATGATGCAAAGTACATGTGCAAAGAATTATTACTATTGTCAATGTCAGTCATTGTTGAAGACTTCAGGAAGTGACCCAACCATAAAAAGAAAACTACAGGTCAAAAACAGGAAACACAGAGGAGTTATTCGTGGAGCAGTTGTGGTCACCCAGGTTATGACTTAAACATAACCTGATGTACCCCTAGTTTTTGTATGCGTCAGTGTGTGAATTAGTAAAGTTTATAATAGATATTAACCTGCACAAATAAGGCTATGATGAGGACCCCATTCTTCTTGCCCAGAGCGTCCTCTAGGTTGTTAAAGAGCGT
>NW_026571095.1:20285934-20565934 GCF_026225935.1 Boleophthalmus pectinirostris
AGTAACAAAAAATATAATTTATTACACATGCTTACTCTCCAGATTGGTTGTAGACATTGAGGGAAAATTGTGATAGTCATGGTCTTTTAACAGTTTTCAGTTTGTCTATGCCACTCTCCACATTCTGATTTCTTTTCTAAATTTGCACTTGACGACATTTATTTCAAAACCTTTACTGTAGGGGGTAAAACCTGGTGCCCCTGTCATTGTACAGTCTACTGCTGTTAACCTGTAGCGCTGCATCTCCTGTCATGACTCCACACACACACCGACGTATTTAGCATCATGGGGCACATTTAGCTCCTTTAGCTCCACCTGCTCCGCCCCTCCGTGCGACACACCCCTGCTGCCGCTGCTGCTGTTGTAATGAATGCACTGTGCTGTCCTGGGGGAGCCCTTCCTCACTTATCCAATCACATAAATAATCCCATCCTACACAGCGCAGCATGCCAGCCCAGGGCACCTCCGATAGAGACCGCGTGTGTTTACATTGATTTTTTTTTTTTTTTTTTTTTTTTTTTGTATCCACCACTACCACTAAGCCCAACCTATATCACCCCTTCATCTCCTCTCCCTGTCTCTCTCTTCCCCTTCTCTTTCTCTTCCCTCATTCTCCACTCTCTTTTTCACTTTCTCTATGCCTTCTCCCTCGCACCCTTCTTCCCTCTCTTCCTCGTCCTCTCTCCCCTCTTTCTCATCTTTCATCTTTCCTTTACCTCTTCTCTCTCTCCCTTTTTCACTGACTGACTGACTCACTCACTCACTCACTCACCCCCTCTTCTCTCTCCCCCCCCCCCCCCCCCCCTCCTTCCCTCTCTCCCTCTTCACTCCCCCTCCCTCTCCCCTCTCTCTCCCAGGGGTTAAGATGAGGGGGAGGTGTGTGTGTGTGCGCGCTATGATTAATTTGTCTCATTAGTGTCCTCTGAAGCCTCCTGATACTGCCGCTGCCTTCGTGCCTGCCTCCCTGTCCATCATTCGCTCCTTACCACCCACCCATCCTCCAGTCACCTCCCCCGCTCACTCCATTTTACCCCCTCTGCCTCTCCCTCATCCCCCCCATCCCCACCCCCCCTGCCCAGCAGCGCAGCGCCTTCATTCATTTCTATACCATCAACCCCCCGCGCTCGTTTGCAGTATATCAACCAGTTATAGCTCATACATATTCATAAGCCCTGGGTCCCGCCTCCCCCTTAGCGACACTCGACAGCCAATCAAATGGCGGGGTTTGTCGTCAGGGTTCGTGGGTGGACACCGCAGTTGATGGGATGCTCCTTAGAGAGACAGATACAGAGAGATTCCTGTAAGCACCTCGTGTCCTTTACTGTACCCAACCATCTTTTCCACTTGTAACCTTTTCCTTAGCCTCCATTTCTCCTCCAACATTTTTTTTTAATTGCCATGTCTAATTTTTCCCATATGTTTTTAGTTTATGTGCTTGACAGTGAACTTTGCTACGGTTACAGTCAGCATCGTCTGAACAAGATGAAGAAATGTTTTTTGGCATTTTACCATAATGACAATTTGAAACGAAACAACCATTATGAATTTTAAGTGTAGTCATTAACCACAAAAATACAACCTTTACCACCTCAGCCATTTTGTACAGAACTCTATTTTTAAGGGTCAGATGTCGTTGAACAATGGGCTGAAAAGCTGTTTTATGACTTCTCTATTAATGTTTTAAAGCTACAGTAATTGAAAACTGGTACTCCCACCACACAAGAACGACTAGCCCGCTTTTACAATGTCTCTTCTGGCTGAAGTTGAAAATGGGCCAATTCTGCCTTTGGAAAATGCAGTAATTTTATTAAACCTGCTTGTCAGAACTCAATAGCCACCTACCATCCAGAGTTTCCATTTTAATACAGTGTTGACAAACTGTGTGTAGACCAAATAGCCAAAAATCTAATCTATATTGTTAACAGTTAAACCAGGTTAAATATTTACATATTTCATAGCATTTATATACATCACAGTAGAAGTAATATTTCATATTATCTTGGTGCTGCACATTTAAAACCTTCATTTTAAACCCCTGGTGCTGTTGTTCTTTTAACATTTGTTTAAGTTTACTATTGGTGGAATACACCAAAATTAAACCAACACTGGACACTACCTTGTAAGATCTCCTGCAGTGTTCAGACATTGAATTGGCATTTTGTATGTTTTCTGTGGATCTATCAATATGAGGTTAAGGAAGGCACCAATGCAATTTGTGGGGCCTCTATAGGGCTGGAAAAACAATCCTATCTCAGATGGCAACGTGATTGTACAAGACCAGCTTCTAAGCTCTACAATATACATTTTATGTATTATATACATGTACGGTACATACATATATACATAAGTACCTATGTACATTTATAGATAGACTTACATACATACATCCGTATGTTTATTTATCTATGTGTGCATGGATGTGTGCATGTATGTGTATATATCTGTTTATGTATGTAAGCTTGTGTGTATGTATTTTATATTTTATTTGTTTATATTATAACACCCTAACTGATGAATAAATGTGTGATTAGCCACTAAGGTACAGGTATGAGTAAGTGATTTCAAAGACAAAAATTTAATTTGAATTAAATATTTGAAGATGGGACACAAGCATTTAAAGTATACCTAGGACAAGTCCAAGGAAATGTCCATGTGGCCAATAAAGCAACACACTATGTTAAAATCAAAGCCAGAGCTCATGTTTATGAAAGTTGAAGTTATTGCTTTGTCTGGAATGTTCCTCAGTATGGCACTGAAGGTACACCTCCATGTTGGCAAGTGGATGCCAGACCCCCCTTCAGAAAAGTTACATAGCGCACCTTTAAATAGACTCCAGTATAATACAACTCTAGAATGAGCTTGATCTTTGTAAATCTGATAAAATTGCTTTGTGTAACTGTAATGCGTGGGAGATATTAAAACTCTAGGCTTGTACAGTAGTGTTACATTAATAGAAAGGGCCAGGATGAAAGCAGGACAGGACGTAGGACGGGAGCAGAACCCCTGGGCTCCTTCGTCTATTTCTGACAAGTGCCAGGTACAAGTTCAGCTCGTATTTTTAATCTCATACCTAATACCTGCTGTTTCAGACTTGGAGGTTGAATGCGGAGGCGGAGGCAGTTTACATGAACAGTTTGTCCCATTTGTTCGTCAGTTTAGGCCCTGGAGACGCTGCCACCACGAGCTCTCGTCCCATGAGTAAAACGCTTCAGTAGTGCGGTGTAGCCCTGTTGCAGAGGGAGCTTAATTCCACTTTATGCTAACAGGCTTGATCCTCGTCTCTATGTGTAACAGAGGAGCAAGTGGAGATGGAAGATATGAGAAATACTGACTTTGATATAAAATGATGAATCGAACATTGGTACATAAAGATAAAAAAATTATCAGTATGATGTTGTATGATGTCAAGCTTTATCATTTTGGACAAAATGGGCTGATACTGAAAGCAATACTAAGTACAATTCATTCATTTTCATAGCCAGGTGATACCCTGCTGTGTAAATATTGATGCATGTCAAGTGTAATGATAAAAACAAATAAAACATGTTTTTATGACATTATTTGAATGATTTGGAATAAGAGTCAGAATTCCCAGAGCCTGCTCCAGCTGTGACATTGGTTAAATCATTAATTTGTTTTTACTTTGGTCATAATTAAAACTATAATTGTCTTCTTGGAAAATCATTACAGTAGTTTTCCATTTGGAGGTCAACCACCTCAATAAACTAAACGAAACATGGTTTCTTATCATCACCAGATATGTCCATTCTTTAGTTTTTAAATGTGTTTTGTGTTACTTGCAGCTGTAACTGGAAAACATATACCTCATTTTACTTAGTGTGCACATTTTACTTTAAAATTTATGAATAAATTTGTCTTTTTTTAAATATATATAAATCTGTTTGTAAACTCCATTTATGCCCCATGTGAGTCTATACTCAAAGTTTGATAAAGTGGTGTCTTTGGTTCTGTAGTGTTCATGACTCTTCAATAAGGTATGAGGAGCTGGATATATAACACTCCATGTAATGCAATTTAGATTTTTTTGCTGAAATATTATTGTAGCTGTTGAAAAATGTTCTGTTCTTGAGCCTTCTCATTTCCTCCTCCCCCAGGCCTTCATCAACACAGCCAAGGAGATCTACGAGAAGATCCAGGAGGGAGTGTTTGATATCAACAATGAGGTGAGACATTGCTCTGGCCTGCACACTTCTCTCTTTCTCTTTTCTTTTTTTCCTCCAAATCGTTCCATCTTTGTTCCTGTCTGTGGTTTTTCAGCCTTGTGTGTGGTTTGCCACGCTCCCACTAGCCTCAAAAGGAGTGAAAAAAAAAAAAAAGTCAGCTCTCTGCTTCCTTCGACTGTAGCCAAGCAAAACTCCCATCGCCCTGCTCTATTTTCCACCCCGGGCCTCAGCTGCCTGTCTCTCTCTCGGCATTTTGCCAACTCATAAATTCCTCACATCCCACAAGGTCTCAGTCATTCGGCAAGAAAACAAACAGCTAGCCAGTCCATAAGCTCCCCTGCTCCAGCTTTAGCCAGATGCCTATCTCCTCTGGAACAACCATCCAACCAGGAATGCCCAATGTCCAGAGCACCGAGCAGCCAATTGCAAGTGTAGTTACTCTGTGTACTCTTTAAGGCCGTTGAAAAATGCTCCGAGGTATTTCTGCTCTGTAGCTCCTTTTCCTCGACGGCAGCCCCTCGAAGTGGCCCCCTGCCATATTAACTGACGAGCCCCTTTCATATGATGTAGAGCAGTTAGCTATACACACTACAGTTACACTGAAGACAGAGATAATGTAACCTGTAGTCTGTTGCTTTGTACACTGTGGCTTTTTGCATGTGATAAGTGTAAGATAACCTTTCATACTATTCAGTAGATACAGAACAAAAATTGCTGTCCATCTCTTGTCATTTTCCTGCCTTTGAATTGGGTCTGAAAGCACAACATCCATAAAACCTGAAGGAAATGTTCAAGTGAGAGGATGAAAGGAAAGAAAAAACTTTAAGCTTAAAAACACCTGGACACAACATGCCAAACAAAAAGCAAAAGTTAAGATGTTTAAAGCATTGGTAAAGAACTGGTCCATGATGAAGTTGTTACTCTTTTACTCAACTCAAATACTACTACTTACGTCTAGTTGATTTCTTATCATTCAAATTTTTGACCATGGGCTTTTTGGATACCTGATGTATGTTTCTGTGTCTTAATGTTGTCATTGAATCTTAAACAGCCATTTTAGGCATACTTTAAAACATGTTTAATCCATTTGGGAAGTGGGAAGTAATTGAATTCACCAACTTGAAATCTTTGCAAAAAATATTCAGCTTGATATAACCTGCTTTTTGTTGAATGTTGTTGAAGCTCTGACAAAGAGGCTCAAATAACATGGACCCCTCCTCCACAGTTTGTGATGTTTGATTAAAGGAGGAGGGGGACTCATCCTCCAATTTCCAAATCGACAATCTGATACTGACACAAAACTCAGATTGGTCAGCTGTGTGGAGGTGAGCAAGGGGTCGGGAATCAGGTTTCTCTTTGTGGACGTAAACCTGGAGCAGAGCCACCTCCAAAGTGCTGAAAAGGACAAATACAAAGAGGACATTTAACCAGTAATGCTGCAATTCAATAATTCCTTTGGAAGTGGTTTAATGAGTGCAATATTTTAGGACAAAACACAGTAGTTCCCAGAGTCATACCCAGAGCTTTAAAAATACTGAGGTCCACATAGATTTCTTGTTTAGTTTTTAGTCCTGGTATAGTCCTGGTTCAGACTGGGTTTAGACTTGGTTGACACCTGGATTAGACTTGTGTTAGTCCTGGGTCATAATCAGAGTTAACATTCTTGAGAAATACTGTGCGACTACTATGACCTCCAGGAGGTATAGTTTCTAGGAAACTCATTACGGATTTACTAAATTATTTAAACTTCTTCCAGAGAGAATTTGCCCACAGCAAAATATTATGCTTTGTTGATGCCTTTTTCTGTTATCTGGGCATGGAACTAGCACCACAACCAGCACTGGCTTGTGGTCCTATAATGGTGTAGTCCATAAAAGATTTTCCATAGATATAAATCTAGATATCAATCTATAAATCTGGGCCTGACGGGTAGATTTTCTCATGGAGTCACCCCGCTGCTTTGGCCAATGACGTGATGAAGAGTTAGTCCTGCCTGCGGCCCCTCTCCACACAGCAGCACAAGTGAGAGCCTGGGTTCCTGCATTGCGTGTTTTTGTTATTAGTAACAGTGAGCCAGAGCGCAGACAGACCGGCCCGCCAAACCACATCAGCTGACTGGGCTGCGAGGCGAAGGGAAACCCCTCCAGAACTGTTGGCAGTCGGTCTGAGAAAAGTCTCTCACACGCGCGGGCCTGGGCTCAATAAATGTGATTTAAAGCATTCAGAGTTTCCCAGTGGTGCTACTGCTACTGTGAGTAGTAAGTAGAGCTGCAAGAATCATTTCAGTTGTATACAGATCTTATCAGAAATGTAAATCTTTTTTTTGTTTGAGGTTTGAGTATCAGACAAATGTGTAATTACTTTAAAATTACTGACAAAATAAAACTTTTTTTTTTTAATAACATTACATAACATTGGATTTATATAGCGCCTTTCAACACACCCAAAGAGCTTTACAGTGCATTATTCATTCACTCCACACGCTACCTATCTGCACCATCGGCCCCTTAGATCACCACATTCAGGTGCACACCACACCAGGCAATGTAGATGGAAGTTTCTTGTCTAAGAACACAATAACAGTTTTTGCCACTGGTGCCCCTGTAGTACCTGAAACTCCCAGTGCTCTACCATTCAAGTACTAACCAGGCCCAGCCCTGCTTAGCTTTGACAAGCCAGTATGGCTGCAATTGTACTCGATATTCATTTCTTATATCCAAAGCAAACATTAACGATAATATCAATATTTTGTTTGGCTGCCCACACCTAGCTTATTTGACTATCCTATGAAAACATTCCTGTCTTATGTAAAAAAAAACAAAAAAACAACAAAAATACAAAACAACCCTGTAGTTTCGACATCTACAAACCTGTACTGAAGATCGAATTTTGATCCCAGTTTGCAAATCTTAGCACAATTGCAATTGAGTATTTTTTCTAAGGAGTCTGAGAAGGAAAACTGCATACTCCACAGAGATGCTTAAAAGGCCTAAGCCTGCCCCACCGCCCACCTGTCCCCACTCTCTTCGCTTCATTCTGGTCTGTTCTTTTTCAATTGCTCTGCTCGTGTCCTTGAGTGCTACGGTGTTTCCTCTGCCTTTGTGCGCCGGCACCTGTTGCGTCCTCTCTGATGTGATCTAATGGAGGAGCCCCCGCAGGCAGCGCGCACACAGCTAAAGCTAATCCCGCCATGAAAGCAATGACACACTTATTCTGCGCTTTGTTTTTCCTCTGTGCAGTAATCATAACAGTGTTTTTCAAGGAAGCAGCGGAGGGAGGCC
Source organism: Boleophthalmus pectinirostris (assembly GCF_026225935.1). Taxonomy (NCBI): domain Eukaryota; kingdom Metazoa; phylum Chordata; class Actinopteri; order Gobiiformes; family Gobiidae; genus Boleophthalmus; species Boleophthalmus pectinirostris. The sequence goes on from NW_026571095.1 coordinate 20,293,400, forward strand.
ACTGTAAAGAAACAATTAGTGATGTATAATGGGGAATAATGTAACACAAATGTAGGAAATGTCTTTTTTCTCTCTCTCAGGGTCATAGTTTGTACTTTCTTCAGAGGTTGTTTGGAAGAGAAAGCACAAATGGCAACAGTGGAGTTGATGAGAAAACTTGAATATAGCTTTATTATTTTCTTATAGTGTTAGATTCTTTATTATTGTGTGAAATAAGGACATGCACATGGTTATAGCATTAACCTCTGAGCTATAAGAACTCCAGAACTCTGTACACACTTTTCTAATACAATAACGTGTAAAATATCTCCTTATTTTATGTTTGTTGTAATAAATTATTATTTAAAAGTAGTTCTGTAATTAAGTTATTGCAAAAAAATCCACCATAAAATTGTCCCCTGGAATTAATTGTATACTGTCTAGCAATTCAAAGCCATAATGTTGTTATTGTTTATGCACAGTATACCATTAAACACATTGTACATTTTAGATTCTAGTGAAGTATTCCTATTTAACAGATGGTTGCTGCTGCCTTTATTTTGGTGAGGAAAGTCTGTTTATGAGCCAAGTGTGTTTACTGTACACAGTTAGTGACGCTTGAGTCATGTGCTTTCAGTTTAGAGGCATTAGAAAACATTTGCCTGACCAAAATGTACCACCTTTCTGAAATAATGTGTTATTTTGCCTGGAAAGATTCTTTCAATATCTATTATATGTTGCCTTTTCATTCCTTCATTCTCAGTAACAATGCTCCAGTAAATGGTGTTGTGTCTTTTGGTCAAGTTGGCCTTTCCTCCAGTGCCTCCCAACACTAAAAACGGTATATTTATGATCTGTGGCAGGAATAACCTGCTCAACAGCTTGCATTTACACACTAGACTTCTCATTAGCAAATTTATGACACCAGATTAAACAAATAAAACAAGGAAGTCCACTATAACGACTTGGTTACAGGGGGTTTGTTATTGAACTGTTGTTTGTTGTCAAAAAACAGGTGTAGATATAATATTTTCCAACACTTGGTCTTACCAATTTTGTCTAGAACTTTCATATCATATTAATGAGATTAATTTTGTATGCCTGCAAGTGCCCATTGACCCATAATTGTAAATTGGCGGACAATAAGCAAGGAATTCAAGTTGAGCTATTTGAAATGTTGACAAATTTGCATGTCAAATATTCCCATCCCTGGACAAAATAAAGGGTTTTAAGTCACGTCATGTTAATGACCAATAATTGTATTTCTTTCCATTTTCTTCCAGGCTAACGGTATTAAGATTGGACCCCAGCACCCTACCCCCAGCTCCACACTGTCCGGTAGCCAGGGAGGCCAACATGCTGGAGGCGGCTGCTGTTGAACACCCCCTACTCACCTCCAACCACCACCGCTTCCTCCTCCTCTCGACCTAGGATGCCCCTCTCGTATTCGGGAAACTCCTCTCCCACACCGACCCCCCCCCAACCATCCATCGTCCTGCCCCAACCCTCCCTTGCGTTTCTACAGAACTGTCCAGGCTCACTAACAGTTTGTCCATTGACTTCTCTCACCCATCTCTGTTCCTATTTCCTTGTATATTTTTGTAGTTTTTGCGTCCCAGTCAGCGTAACATATGTAGTCTTAACAAGGACAAAGCCAACTTCAGACCCCGCCCCCAAATTCATCCACCATTTTATTCGAATTTAGATTTTAACCTGTATTAAAATGCTGCAGAGTTTTTGCTTGTTGCTGGAGGTGTTACGGCATTATTGTCATAATTAATCCATAGTTTTCAAATTTCAGTGGCTTTTCCGGTGTATGACACAAGTCTGACTGTACCGAATTAAAAACCGCAGCGCTGTGTTGTGTCTATTCATTTTAAAAGAAGTGACGCGGCCATGTCGATAGCAAGGCGAGCTACAACTTGTCCAGTTTACATGCTGTGCCTGTGTGCATGTGTAGGTATATTGAGAAATGTCAGTCAGTTTATCTAAAGGCTTTGGAATGAGTTACCAACATGTGATGCTTTTTGTCTCTTCCCCTTTATAATTATTGTCATGTTTTTGTTTTGTATTTAAAGAACACTATATAAACTGGATGTGGCTTACAAAAAGTGTTTTAAGAGAATAAATGACCAAACTGTTTGAAAATGGATGTCTTTTGGAAACGGTTAGGGGGTGATGTTGAGCGCAGTGGTGGCCAACATGAAGTAAAGAAGAGGGAAAAAAGATTGGAACTAAGAGATTTTTTTTCTTTTTGATAACTATATTTATCAGGTGCATTTCTGTGTATATATGGCTCTTGAGTTTCATGTAGCTTTTTGAATGAAGTCGAGCTTATTTGAGTATCCTCACTAGAACTGGGAAATGACGCCTTGAAACAGCTTGTTAACAGTTTAAAACTCAAATGTCTTTTTTTGTTATGAAGCTGTTAACTTGGCCATATTAAGGCATTGAAAGTCCCTGGTGAGGTTCAACTGCAAATATCAAGGCTCATCCATTTTAAAAGCCTGAATTTCCACCTTAAAATTAGCCGACCGCTATGATATGTATACTGTCTAGCGCTTGATTCGTAACTGCATTGTTTTTGCTTCCTCCTAATGTACGTATTAATTAATGTTTATTGCTGAAATTTAAAGGAGCAATATGTAACTTTTCTGGTGGCGGTGCACTACTATCTGCTTGTCTTTGTGTAAATGTTATTGCTGTGCCCGGAATGTTCCACAGTATGGCATTACTTTGCTTTTATTTGATTACAATTGTGTTTATGGTTTAAAATATACCTTGAAATACATTCTTACTGTGAGTGACATCGCCTCTCCAGAAATCTGATTTATAACTTGAAACAGTGGAATCATGTGCTTATACCATTTAATGTCATATTGTGGAATATTCCAGACAAAGCCATAACATTTCCAGAGAGTCCAGAACGGTACATAGTGCACCTTTTACCTTCCACCCGCCTCTCACCCCTCTTTTCTTCTCATTAGCTCTATATCAATTTTAATGCCAAATTACATGTTTACCTGTATTTTGTTGGAGGAAAATTATTCTTATCTGTTTTGTCCCACGAAAATCTGACTCAAAGTGGATCAGCTGTCTGCCTTAACTCTGCCCCACGGAGAGAGATATGGACAGCTGCTAAATTAAATGTATTAAATGTACCTTCTTTATGCAAATAGGCATTTTACCACTAACTAGCTAGTTGGCATTGCATTTCATATAGACACAGCTTTGGCTAGGTTCAGACCACATAGGTTTTGCTAGATAACAAAGGCGCGTTGGAATGAGTAACAAAATCTGATAAATAATTTGGAGTATAGTCTGAGCATAGCGTAATATTTAGCCATACAAAAATTCCTTATGATAGACTTTATGATTTGGGGCATTTTAAAAAATCCACATGCATTAACCGTGTCCTCTCCATGCTCGCACACACATGTAGCCCGCATACATGCAACATAAAGAAGTATATATTAAAGCATTTTTGGTGTTATACTAAGACGCGTCCTCTTTACGCTTAACAGTTGAGAGTTTCACTGCAGGGCGATACAAAACTGTGTGAAAACTTGTCATGTTTTGTCGGCTATATGTTTCTATTACTTTTATTTTTTAATTACTATATATTCAGACAGTTATTGACTAACGGTTATTCTTTGTAAAGCGACATGTAGTGTGAGTGTGTGTGCGTATGCGTGGATTTTGAGGGGTGAACAGGGGAGGAACTAGCCAAACGCAACGCATTTATATTTAACCATCTATGGATCGATCTATCTAATCTTTGTGGCCCTCCTCTCTCCTCCTCTACTTCCTGCCCCTACCTCCCCTTTCAAAAAAGTTATTTGCTGTGTTTGTTCTTTGGGAAAAAATAAAACTTAAAAAAAAAAAGAAAAAATATGCTAAAAATGCTATCACGGTAAACTATAATAAAACATTCTAAACAAAAATGTCATTTTGTTGGTTATGTGGAGATGGAAAATACAGTGTTTGAAAAAAAAAAGATTGTGGTGTGTTATTATTCTGGTAAAAATGTGTGTTTTCACTTTTTGCTTTTTACTTTACTATACAAGATGTATGACCCAATGTTTCCCTTGTACTCAAACTAACAATTCAGCCAATGGAAAAGTATCACAATGTTTTACAATAAAATAGGTGGAATTTTAAACTTTATCTGGGGTTTAGTCAAGCATTTTGGGAACGAGAGCAGGGTCTGAAATGTACTTTTGTTTATAACCAAAATTTACGTAATCATGCTTATGTTTGGACTGGTACACTGCAAAGTTATAGTCTAACTTGAAAAACAATTCATCCAAACACACTGCTCATTTGTTCAATCTTTTCAAAACCTATAGGGGCAGTTTTCAACCCTTTAACCCACTTTCAAATCAGTCACTCTGATCTGGCACATGGACTACAAAACAAAAAGTTAATAAAAATGTGAATTAAAATAAATCATGAGGGAAAATGAAAGATCTAACTTTATTCTTTCATTCTCACCAGGTATCAAGTCTTTAATGACACAATCCATCACTAGGTCCTGTACAGTTTATCTGTGTAAGTCATTAATACGTTTGGACCGGAGCTGAGGGAATAGCTCCTCCTGACCTTCAGCCGTCGTCAGATTGTATTTCCTGATGGAGGTCGCCAGACTCTGCTCAATGAATCAAACTTGTGTGGACAAGGGGTTTGCATTTGTGTAGTGCACTGCCTTCACTGGTGGCTTTTACTGATATTCTGCTTTTCAACTAGACTGTTTTATGACCATCAATTTATCAGCATAAAAGTCAAATACAACATCATTTCTTAAACCAAAATGCATGTGAATAGTTCATATTTCATAAACAGTGGCATATTTAAACAAACATTTTGCTAATGTGAAAGTTACATGATGTAGACCTACTACTGAAAAAGTTCCTAGGAAGTTGAGGATTTATCATTTATTAAGAATATATAAGAAAAATATAAAGATAATCAGGTTTTTATTAAAATAGATGATATACAAATTACACTTTTGAGAATATTTTTTTTACACAATGTGACAATCAGCGTACTACTACTCTGCATTTGACAAAGGGACCCATCTCCAAATTTTGAGTCAGTTTAGTCAGTTTCATTTTGAGGTTTAGTCAGGACTATTGGGTTTTAAATTTCAAAAATGTATTTCCGTTTGATAGGGTCCCAGGAACTGCAAAAGGAAAGAACATGGCCTATAGCCTACCTTAATTTGTTAGTCTTAAAGGTTATGTTTATGCGTTTGTTCTGAAGATTTCAAAGCTGCACATTTTACCAACCAGTTAAGATCAGTTAAGGCCTGTTCATGCAATTCACTTTTGATGTCTTCCCTGGCTGCCTTCCCATGTCCTACATCCAACTGAAAAGACAGAAATGAAAAATGGTTAATTCTGTTTACTGTCGAGATCAAAAACAATTTACATCAAATAGACTCTAAATAGACTGTATGGCATGTGATTCAAAAAGTGACGTTTGTATGCAACTGTTCATTTCTGATGTGGTTTAGTCCCTTTTTATCTCTGCACGAAGCCGAATTGGACCTTCACAGCCACCATACAGCCTAAAGTTTTAAATTGTGTATTATGAGCCACACAGCACAAATGTTACAAGTATAAAAGGTATGTTCTATGGCTCAGCAACGTTCATGTCTCTGCATGTTCGTTTTCAAAGCAAACTAAAATAAGATCAAACCAGATGTAGCTTGGAAATATGTGTAAAACACATGCAGCAGACTATGTTAAGGATGGCTTACATTGAGGTATGCATCCCAATTTTTCTTTAAGATATGATTTCTTAATCCTCATTGCATATGATACCATATTTGATGACAAATCCATTATTAAATTGTTTAATAGTCTATTAACATAATTTCCTCTTAAGAAAATGGTTCATAGAATTCTGTCACACAGTCTGGATGAGAGTACAGTTCAAAAGGCCAGATCAGTAAATTACAATAATCAGAAATGAATCATTTGCTGTGGAAAAGTAACAAAGACCTCAATCATTAAAAAAAATTATGACTTTGTTAGTTTACAAGAAAAAATAGCAGTGAAAGATGGTTTTGTGAGTTTTGAAAATAAATTCCAACATACATGTGAGTAATTGCCACAGCAATGATGACAACAGTCATGAACAAATTACATCTTAGGTTCAGCTCTATCCAAGAACATGTTTTTAAATGTAAAATCTCATTTAAGATAGGGGGCTTTAATATGAGGTTTCTCATTTCAAACTATCGTTCACTGGTCACATGGTCTGGATATCCTGACTGATGCAGGATGCTCCTGGCAGTATGAATTGTTGTACAAACCCTCAAAATTGTTATGAAAGGTGTAGCTGACCCAGTGCTGACCCGTTTGTCAGAACTAAGTGATTTAGAGATGTGATAAACCATTCTAATGGAATTTTGTTTGCTTGTGAATAAAATAAATCGATCCTTTTCGCCAAACTTCAATGTTTTGCCCCTGGAAGACTGCTTTTATTACTTCACAGAAACTTGAATTAAAAGTATTACTCCACTATTGTTTCATTATTAATTCGCTTTAATTAGTCTAAAATGGGCTACATAGCCCTGTTAACGCGTGCCTATGGAACCATGCGTATGCGTAAAACCAAACCCAGCCTGAATATTTCGCACATGTGGCCACTTTTTGTGCTTGGTGACGCCTATGTTTTTTCCCCCATCCCTAAATGAGAACCCAGAGAGCGTCACACGAGCACGGCGGGGTCAGTGACCGCGCACGCCGCCTGTTTATCCGTATGAGAGGTGCTCGGGAGCGCGCCCCCCTTGGCCGCGGAAGGTGAGCGAGTGTCTGGAGGGGAGGACTCGGGAGCGCGACCAGCCGGGGATCGATCGGATTAAACTCGATTTGAGTGAAATTAACACAAAGGAGACAAGAGCAACGCACACTAGTCGGCGAGGTCGCGCTCGAGAGGCACGCCGGACTAAAATCGCATGTAAAATATCAAACCTGAACTTTTTCTCTGTTTATTTATATTTCAAAAGGACCACGGCGGATTTTTTCCAAGCAGCGGAGACACTAACCCCGCAACGAGGAGTTGATTTGATAAAAAGACCGAAGTCACCGAGCGCGTTTGGGTAAGCTAAAACTCAGTTTTGCTCCTTATTTAGTCCATTTGATAATTTACTTGTTTGTCTTACTCAAACCGAATCCAAACATATCTGAATGGCAAGTTTTCTCTACTTTTTTCCACGGCAATCGGACTCGTCTAATCCACTGTACGAGTTGGCTTGGCGAGATACGCGCTTCATTCAGAGCAGAACTCACAAGAACCACGTTGTAGGTTTTACTGTACACTCAAGTACCATTTAAATCGCAAATTTCAGTAGAAAGTCATTGAAGCTTCGACTGGCTGCCATGCCGACATGCTAACAATAGCAAGTTTAGCTTTGCCACCCGCTGCATCGCTCACACACACACGCACCACAGTCCCATTACTTTGAAAAGTGGAAAGAAATGCGTCCTGAACACTAGCAGGAATCGGCATCTTTCTAACACGTTTATTTGGTTAACTTGTTACAAAGTCTAGATTAAAATGTTAACTTTATCCACGCTTAGGTAAGAGTTGGTTAGCCCAGTTAGCTAATTGTGTTGAAGCTTGTAGAAGACACGAGGTGGCTCAGTGTAGAGGTGAGTCACTGGCGACTGAATGAACGGAGCTCAGGGAGATTCCCAGCGGACTATACTCAGCAGATATGTCCAAAAGTAATACGTACACGGGGCAAATAAAGGCACTCGTTCTAAAATTAGTGAATTGTGTCTTAACTGAGTAAAATGTTCAAGTTGCAGAATGAAAAGTGCGTATAGTAGTCGCCAATTTTGGTGGACGCCAGGACGGAGCGGTGGAGTAGGGGGAGTTATGAGGCCAGGCGGTCATTCCTCCGATACAGCCGTGTTTTTAACCTTGTCCCGTCGCTCATCAGTTCATGAAACTAAAACTAAAGCAACGGCAAATGATACTAGAGCCCATGTATTGCAGTAAACTTGCGGGAACACCGTTTTCTCGGAGATTTGCCAGATGAGCGACTAGTTTGTCGATCCGGAACGCCGTGCGTAATGCCGCTGATAAGCTAATTAGCAGCGCTAGCCGCTGGAGCTTAGCCCAGCGCTAGGGCACATAACTTCAGCTAGCTGTTAGCAACTTTCCTCATTGTATGTGTGTGTGGACTACTTTGTAGCCCCCAGTGTTAGCCCCTAACCTGTTCCCTGCGCTCTTACGGGTGACTGTAGCTTGGAGGCAAAGGAAAGCACGCTTTAGTTTGTGTTGGAAGTGGGACTCATTACACGCCGCACTTTTCCGCATTTTTGGCGTATGTTTGAGTGCTTGTGTATTGCATTACACTTAAGAGTGTATAGTCAACTTTGGCAGCCACCTCAGCTACACTTGTTACTTGGTTCGGACGAGGAGAAACTGTCCACACACCTGCCGATTTACTGGCGCTTGTATCCAGTCTCTTCTGCGCATATACCTACTCGGTCCAAATGTGTACTTCGTTTCTCTGTCATTTGTGTAGAAGACTGAGAGATCTTGCGCTTTCTCCATTATGCATAGAGTAAGTGGTCAACTTGCATAATGGTTGTTGCTCTCACGCAACTTTGCCGGACTCTGCGCAGATCTGATAACAACTCGTTTGGCGTTTTATCTGACGCACTGGATTTTTGGACAGATTGTCGAGATTATCATCACCTTTTCGCATTCACCCGGTGGTTTTATGCACATTCGCCAAAGTTGGCGTTACACAAGTGCGGTGCGCATTTTTTCCTGCTAAAGCCAGGAGCTGCTACCCCCACCACCTTGTGTCTGTGAGCCAAGATGGCAGCTAGTCATGTTTAGCAGGCCACAGAGAGGGGGAGAGAAAGAGAGAGAAAGATAAGAGGCCCGACCACACACAAGCACAAAGACACACACACATACACACAACAGATGTTCAGCACTATTTGGTCTTCTGTCTCGTTTGTCCTTTGCCTTTTCTTGTGGTTTAACTTTGGATGCGGTCTATGGCTTTGCCCTGTCCGGACCAGTCTGATAAACATCAGCATGGAACCTCTTTTTGTAGTTCCAACTCCTGGCACTTGTTTTAAAGTAATGTGTCCTTTATTTTACCAAATCTAATTGTAAATGCTCATATTTTGAGATTCACTGACCTTGACTTAGGTATACTGCAAGTTTTAAGAAATGATATCACCAACCATAATATCAGAGACCCTGTACTTTATTGCAGTCTCACTTTATTTTGTCTTTGTTAAGTGCCACACATCTCTAGTGATTAGTTTATTACAGTTTCATCAAAACAGTTGACTGCCTTTTTGGTTGGTTTTGTGGCATACATCAAAGCTAAATTCTCAATGAGGGCGTATACATGCAGATCAGTATCCCAGTTACTATTGGAATATACCAGCTACAGTATCCCAGTTTCTCATAACCTGAATAGTTGCTTATTCGGAATTGCATGCACCATGACAAAACCGAGATATTCAAAAAACCTGATACTGATGCCCATGTATACGCACTCATTGTCTAAGACATTGGAACATTTCAACTTCACACGGTAATTACAGCTGTTTGTCTATTTTCACTGTCACAGTTATTGATTTAAAAAAAAAAATGACATTAAATTTTTGGCCTTAGAGGATAATTTGGGTTTGCACATGTTGAATTATCAGCAATTATATGTCTGCAAAATCGGATTTGTTCAATAAAGTGACTGCATTTTGTGCCAACTCTTACTAAAAGATCGACACACGTTGAAGATTTTTGACGTAACAAAGATGAGTGTACTAAAATAGTTATTGTAGAGTCTTTGAACTCATTATTCTTAGTCAAATCAGCAGCAGCTCTTTCTATTAACAGAATCCCATGAGGTCTGACTGGTGACAAATGAAAAAAATTCCAGCTAAGTGTCCTAGTGAGAAGTAGAGCCACAGCTACACAATGTACGTGTTGGTAAATGGAAATGCACTTGCACTTATCAAAGTTTACTTTAGCAAACATTTAGTCATGTACCATCTGCCTTTGCTCTTGCATGCAAGTGACGCAAGCCACATTTTACTTTTCTCAAAGAGTGAATGGGTTATAAAATGTTTCTAGTGATATGTGTAAGTGTGGAATTATTGCCAACAGTTAAAACATTACAAACTAAAATGGTGAAATATAGTGGTTTATGTCTGAATGTGAGAGCAGGAACTGGTGTTGTCTAAAATGGAGAGAAATTGTGCTCAGATGTGTTTTCCCCAAATAATTTGTCACAATCAAAGATTGTATAGCAAAGGATAATAAATGTTGAGGAGTAACTTAAATAGAGCTAAAAGTCTCAAGCCTGTAGTAAAACACATTTTCAGCTGCAATACTTGGGACACGTGCTACCAAATCAGCCACCAGCCATTGCCCTGTAGTAGTTTGAAGCCTTACTTTTGGACTTTTGGCTCACTTTTTTTCAGAAGTCCTTGCTTCCTTATGCCAGGTGAGGCCCTGTCCCTCAGTGTGCATAAGAATTGAGCCTTTTCAAACCCATTGGTGTGTAGTACCGGACACAGTGCTAGTGATTGTTTGGTGGCCATTTTGTCTGGTTTCATCACTGTCAGGGCTAGCAGATCTGTTAGCGCAGATGAGAAGTGCTGCTGTTGTTTTCCTCTTTCATCTCATCATCCATCGCTCCACCTCCACAGACCCCCACACCCACCCACGATTGCCCAGGCTCTGTGCATCTCTGCCTGGCTGTCTGTTCCCCTCCTCCTCCCTCTTTCTCTCTCCCTCTGCCTCCCTCCATCTACCGCCTCTCATTTCCAGCCAAAAGGTTAGCGGGGGTCTTTAGCGCCGCTGTGACATTCAAAACTGAGTGTCATCACTGTGTCTCTCTCTTCTTCTCACCTGGCTCTAACTCTTCCTCCTCCGCACTCACACTCACCCCATCCCCCTGTCCTCCCCCTGCAGCGAAGGCCTTCTGGACCTCAGGAGCTGTGCCTAGAAGCGAAAGCTGGCCATAATGTGCCTCAAGTATCTGTGTGGGCAGTATGTGTTTTCTGCGCTGGCGAGGAGACGGCCTGTCAAGTACATCTCTGACCCGCGTATGTGTGTGTGTGTCTTTTAATCTCTCCTTGACCTCTCCCGGCGTCTGTTCGCTTGTGTCACATCCTGTTTTTCCTCCTTCATCCTTCGCTGCTCTAAAACCCAAAGTTGTCGTAGGTGGGCAAGAAATATGAAATCAGGCAAATAATAAGCGCAGTTGGAGTTTGAAATGCAGTTTTGTGTTCCCAGCACAGCAACTGTACCCTACAAAGGCATTTCAAGTACCAAATGCAGTTCAGTTCTGGTATAAAGTCTGGATTCTTTACCCGGTCTCAGACTTTACTGTATATTACCCTAAGAATAAATGTATAATGATTTTTCGCTCGATTAGTTTATAAATAAGAAAAGAAATAAGAAATCCAGGATCCAATAAGATCATTGTCCTCTCAAGTTGCCACTCCACCTTTATGTCCGTTGTGATACTAATTTGTCTTTATACCATATGCCTGCTCAGATCATACTTTAAGTATTTATTGAGACTTGTGATATGAAGAGGCATAGGATCTTTTTATAACCTGCTCAACCAGTAAACCTCATTGCTTGGTACTGTCCAAGCTATCCAGTTATTTTGTCCTGTGTAGATCTGGGTAGATTGTGTGATATAATGCACTATTCAGTCAATTCACAAAATCTCAGGTATTGAATAAAATTAATTTGCACCAAACATACAAGTTTGAGTTGAGCACTGACTGTAGCATTATGATTGGGAGGTGGTACCAACTGAACACAGTGCAGTAATGGCGCTGATGTGGCCTCCTCCAGCGCTCCCTTGTTTTCAGCAGCATCTCTCCAGTGAATCATGGCTGATGAAAGGTTAAGTGCTGCTTGCTCATGAAGGCAACACGGAACTGGGAAAATGCAGATGGATGTGAGGTCGTGGAGGATGGTAAAATGGAGTCATATTGTCTACATGTGTGGAAAAGTAGTGCAGTTAAGCCACTCAGCAAACCAAGCCAGCACAATAGAAATTCAGATATCTCTATAAGAAACTATTTAGTGCATTTTTTTTTTTTTTTTTTTTTTTTTTTTTTTTTTAGCATTTTGAAACTCAAACAGTTTTTCTACTTGTATATTCTTTAATCTTTCTTTGTGTTCAACTAGAGATGTTCTTATTTGGTTCTAGTTCTAAGACCTGGTTAAATACTTGGCTTTGCTTCTGGTTTTGTTAATGTTTCATTGGATATATTCCTATAGCACATCTACTGCACATCTCTATTTGTTATGCTACCACTTTCCTTGTTACTGCCCTCTTTGTGTGTAATTTTTCATGGAGTTCTGTCCTAATTTATGATTGTATAAAGACTACCCCTGACCCTGAACCTACTCACAGGAGCTCTACTGATGCTGTCCAGAGAGGGGGCCGTTGTGTGCCTGTCCCAAAGGAGAAGTTACCCTGCGTCTTTATGGGACCAGCTCTGAAGTTAATTGGTGGTTAGTGCAGGAGCAGGCGGGACTGCCATAGGGAACTGACCAATCTCAAGGGAAGAGGTCCAGACCCTGCTGTCCCATTGGTCCTAAAGGGGCATGTCAATAGCTGTGATTGATTATAGTGGAGTGGGGGTTGTGACCAGGCCTCTACACGCTTTTGTAGAAAGAGAATGGTACAATAGAAATGTGGTAAATCTTTATTGCTATTCAAACAGTTTTTGTAGAAGTTAGTATTTTAGGTAACAGAAAATTGCAATCAACAGCTACAAAAGTTCAGTGAAGTAGGGCTGCACAATATTGCACTGAAGTGAAGTTGCAAAGGCTGCAGTGTTCTCTGCAAAGAACATAATATCCTATGTTATTACTATAAAAATCTAGTTGCAACTGTAGTTTAGCCACATCTACAAACTAGGGTTTGGCGATATCGCCAAAAATAGATAAAATTAGTAATAGTCAATATGTGCAAAAAATGTTTTTTTTAAATCTATTTTAATGGAAGGCAGAGCAGGGATTGCTGTTCACATTTTCATTCTAATAATCCTCGATTACACAATTTGGCCATTTTTCTAAATCTTTGATTAAAACACAAATGAATCAATTACATTTTCTATAGATATATAGACATATTGTAGATATATCTATAAAATAGATATGTATATATATTTTTAAAAATCATCTGAAATGTATGGAATTCTTGTATTACTTTCAGCTCAATTCTCACTCATCTCTCAAATGTTAATACTTGTGGAGTTATATGCAATGTGCACTCTGAACTAAATTCCACTTTTTAAACATAAATTGCAAATGTAATTTAATCGCAGTACTTGTCATAAACGACACACTATTGTGATGGAAATGGGTCAGCACAGGTCTTATCTCAGTTGGCAGTTTTGTTCTCGGGCATTTAGCAGAAGTTAAATACACCTTTATTTGGAATCACAAGCAGGTTGTTAAAAATACAACCTCTACCAAAGAAACAGGAAAATGCTTCATCTTTCTAGTTCAGATGTTTCCATGCCCGTCAGTGCAGTCTGTGGTGACAAATCTCTCAAAACCACTAGTGGTTTATAGAGATGAGCAGACGAGGAGGTTCCCAGTTCAAGATAAATCTTGTCATGAAAATCTACCTTTTGAAACTTGAGTTGGAGGGTTTTCCCCAGAGTAACTGTAAGTGCTGCATGCCTTTTTAGAAAACTCATTTGCATCAAGGAAAGACCTTTTTCCCCTCATGCTGTTGGATTTCTGATGTATTTTCTATTCATCAACTTCATCATAATCTAGATTTACTGTAAAGCAATATTTATGGTACAAACAAGTGCATAATGTCATGTAAACAGAAGGACAAACCGTTCCCATGAAAGTGTGTTGCTCTTGGCCAGTGTCAAGCCTTAGGAGAAAGGTGACCGTGATTCAGAGTGGGGGAGATATCTGCTGAGTCAGGCTTTATAGACAGTAACCATGCGGACAGAGGTTAAATGTTTTGGACGTCATAACATCAGGGGACACTCTTGGACGTAATACCACAATCTACATGGACATTGGGTCAAAAATATTTTGAATTGGCTTAGAAACCAATTTTAAATAATAAGTAATAAACTTTGCTACAGTTATAGTGGTCATTATATTGACATCTTATTTGTTTTCACTGAAATTGTCTTTCTGGCTTCTGTAACCTTAGCAGCTTTCTTCCCACACATTCATCCCTCAACTATGCATAACCAGACTAACTCAACATCAATATCTAACAATGAATAAAGGTAGGGAGGTATATCAATTGTGAGTTTTGTTTTAAATGGTTACAATATGAATTTAAGATTGTTTTTTTTTGTTTTTTGTTTTTAGACATATCTGAAGAGACTGATTTGACCGTGACTCCCACACTGATGTTTGTCAAACTGGAGATTCAAGTTTTTGCAATTCAAGTTCTGACTTTGTTGAACTTGGTGCTAGTTTTACAGCTTATTGTGTGGTTAGCTGCTTGGTCCAGATTTATGCTTAGATTTATCTTGCTTTGACAGTTACCCTCAAGTCCTCAAGTATTATCTTGTTAAAACTGAAATGAAGATTTTTTTTTTTCCCTGAAAAAACAATTTTACACGTGGGTGGTACTTGAGCACTTTGGGTCCCCATTAGGTCCTACATGTGACTGTTTCTTACTCTTCAAGTCTAATGTCCTCTTGCTGGCTCCTTGGCCCACTGCAGTGCCCTACTTCTCCGCTCCTCTTCTCTCCTGAGCCTGGCCCTGTCTGTCCTCCGGGATCTAAGAGGGAGCCAGTGGTTTTTCCTATACCACATGCTAAAGGCAGGGAACAGATTGGATAAACACAGCCCTTTTCCTGCTGACCCATCCCCTCCTCCCCCTCCTTCCAACACCACACAGCATGCACTAGGCACACACACTGTCCATTAACGAAGCAGCCGTGCGTAAAATAACCAGATTTTCTCGAGCTTCACTGCGTCGCTCTTTCTTGCCTTTACTCTTGATACCCCCACCCTGCCCCCTCCCACCCTTCTCTCCCTCTTCTCACTCCCCCCCTCTCCTCTTCCTTCCGGGCCCAAATCCCAGCCCCAAACACAAGGCTTGCATCCCCTACACTTGAGCATAATTACACACACAGCCCAAGCTCCCCGCACACTGTCCTCCATTTGCGAACAAAGGTATAAATTATAGTGGCTTTAGATCCTGGGCGATATTGTGGAGGTGGGTGGCTGTGCACGTGTTCACCAAAAGGAAAACCTCCGGATTGCTTACCACTTAAAGGTTGTACTACAGTGCTGTTGGTTGGTTTTTGTTGTGTCTTTTTCTCTGTGTGCGGAGCTAAGAGGAAGCGTGGCAGTGTTGACATGGCAGAGATTTCCTGTAGTAAAGCCTGGAGGCTACAGACAGTTCAGCTGCCAAAGTCTCGACAGCACACACTCCTGCTCTGCTCTGTTCTGTTGCTCTGGGCTCATCTCCTGCTCTTGTGACTTTGTGCTTCCCTTGTAGACTTAACTTGAACTGACTGAGCTGCAGTTTTGTTAAGTCTGAAATGAAGGGATTGATAAAGTTAAACACATTAAGAAGGGCAAGTTGTTGGTGCTCTGGCCTCTTTGACCTCTCTGGGTTTGCCCCATAATTAGAATATGCACTTCTCCAATTCTTTTATGAAGTCGTCATAGTTGAATCTCCTTGAGTTCAGATAGGTGGATTTGCCAGTCAGGGGCACGCATGGTTCTTCAATATCAAAACAAATATGACTGCTTACAAAGAGAAAGAAAAGAATATCACGGGGGACTGAAACATTGCAAATTTCTGCAGAATCAATGAGCTAGGCACTGAACTGTAGTGAGAGAAAATCCATTTAGCTCAAAATGATGGGTGACCAATGAGCTCCTTTGTTTCCAGTGCATCACTGAAAAAAAAAATCTGATTTCACCATCACATTTGGAGCTTGGTTTTGAGGTGTGAGAGAGTGATGAACAGACTGATATCCCTTTTGTATAAAAATAATTCTGGACTGGGTGAAACGGTGATAAAATTGTGATCATATAGTCACAGGGATAAGAATTTTCATGACCTCATACAGTGATTTTAGTGACGCACTGATCCAGCTTTTTCAGTTCTGATATTACAGCTTGAAGTATCTGCGATACCCAATGTTAACTGATACCAGTACAGAGATGAGAAAAAATTTTAGTTTGAAGGACATAAATCCAAATTTGATCCAAATGTGGTATATAACTCTTCAGGTAATTACAGAACAGTTCTTTATAGATAAATAAAAGTCCATGCATTATAAGACTCTCTGGGTGTCTACGACCAGTAAATAGTCTTGTTACATTTACATTGATTTATGTGTCCAACCAGGACATCAGCTGAACCGATATTTGAAAACGGATATCCAATCCAACAAATTTTTCAGTATTTGCACTGATAACCAATTCTAATATCAGATTGATGCATCCCTACAGTGATTCAATGCTTTTTATGTTTAATGCAACTCTGTGCTCAAACATAATGTGAACTGGTTTGAAGTAGAGCTGCACAATTAAGTTTTAATCATATCAAGATCAGGTGATTTCTAATCATAGATGATCAGCTTGAGTCGTGTCTGTAAAAGAATGTTGTTTGGGAAAGAGTTCAACTGTTTTTAATGGCGCCCTCTTGATTATGTTTTTTACTTTTCTTTTTCAAAAAGACATAGTAAAACTTTGTTCCAAATTATAATCAATGAGGCAAATATCACATCACAAAATGTCCCCGAAGGTTGTTACTGCTGCTACAAAAATTACAAGTCACTGTACATTTACTAAGGTTACAGTGATCGTGGTTTCCCTTTCTGTAAAACAGTTAATATTTTTACATTTGTACTCTGCTGCTGTTTATCAGACTTTTGGCAGTAGGTTTGTTTATTGTACCATGTCAAAAGTTACAAAGGAGCAGATGTATTCTAAGGTGCCAGTTTTTGTAAGTGGTGTACAGAGCAGATGAGTTGATTATTGCTGCTGGCTTCATCTTGGAGACTTAACGTGCACGTGCCACAGCTGCTTAGACTCGTGCTGTAAATCATGTCAAACTTTCAGACCACACCCTTCTCCTGTCACTCGTCGATGTTGTACTTTAAAACTGTCAGCACGGGCCATAGTCCAATCACTGTTATTGTTGGCACCTCCATAACAGGCTTTGTTTTTGTCTGTCAACTATGCAAACATTAAATTATACAAGCTATTGATTGACCATGTCATTAAAGAAATAAAAAAATATAGTGGGTTAATCCTTTAAGATCAGAAATTAAACTATGAACTGGGGACCAAATATTGTTACATAGGCCTCAGGCTTCCATCCATTGACCTAAAGTCAAAAATGTTTGGAAGAATACAGTTAAAGGGAAAATGGCTAGTGAAGTGAAAACTGTTACCTCAGCCAATGTCCCTTTTATGGCATCTGTATTTTTTTTAATCATTTTGTCATTTCAGTTTATAGATCAACACAAATATTCTGAAAAGGTAAATTTTTTGAAAAGACGGGTAATATTCCGCTAAATGTTGATGCTAAATATGGTCAGTAAAATAAATGTATCTTTTGCATAAGGTTTCTTCGGATTATAGCCTTTACCCTGCACTTCGTTTACATTAATTTAGCAAGATTGGCTCACTTATATTGAGTTAAGTCAGCATAAAAACCCTTCTGTTGAATCCCGGTTTTTACTGTAGTTTTTGGACTAGAGCAGAACTGATGCAAGAGACAAATGATTAAGCTTTTGGTCACTGTGTTCTTCTTCTCCTCTTGTGCCTGTCTTTGTAACTTTATACACAATATTCTGCCATTTTGTTTGGCATTAGTCATCACTGAAATTACATATTAGATATTTGACACATCCTCTTTTGTGGTAATACAATCCATTTCCTCTTGCACATGCTTCCTTGTACAGTTTGTTCATGTCAAATTTACTATTGCTTTATTTAAGGCAAGTTCACCTACTGAGTAACATGTTCTGATTATTACTCATTTTTCCCAGAAATTAACACTTGAGTTGCAACATAAAGTTGTTAAAACTTCCCACTCCTTTTTGAACGTACATGATTATGTAGTAATATATATTTGATGTATGGGCAAAAAAAAAAAAAAAATCACGATTAATTTTTCCCCATATTAATTGATCCCGATTTTGTTTTGATTTTCCTCCGTCTTATTGAAAACATACATTTATAAAGGATTGGCTAGGACCAATAACCCCGGAGAAATCCACATTTGAAATTTGGAATGCACATGCATGCATTAGGTTTAATAAATTGCACAAACACACACACATGCAATGTCCTTGCACTAAATCAGGATTTAAGTTTCACTCAAACAGTGAGAAAACAGTCGTTAACTTTCCGTAACTTGGATTATAATGATCAGAAGCAGAAGAGGAGAGAAAGGATAAAAGGTGAGGAGCTGGATCAGATGGGGAGGGTGGGTGGGGCAGATGGCACCACACATACAGAGGCAGAGAAAAGGAGACACTGGATTTTTTAAGTCAAAACTTGTGAAACATGAGGAAACTAACTCTCTGTAGCCCTGACTGCTCTTTCCTAAATAAGACAACATTAAGTCCGTGTCAGCAGCACACACTCTGCCTCATGATTGGACTGTCCTGTCTATTAAAAAGTGCATGCCTTATCGAGATCGACCAAAGTAGTGATCACAATCTATCGAGCTTATGAATTTTGACACAGCCCTACTTACCTAGTAGTTAAAGTAGTACTAGTGTTCATAGCATAATTTCCTTGTTTCATTCAATACTTCTCAAATTGAATGTATTGCTTGTTGTTTTATTTGGTTTTTAGGGTGTATAGAAAGTGAAACGTGTAGCCTCTGAAAGCCTTTGATAAAGATCAGTGTGGTCCTGTGAAGCCACACTGCTGAACCCCATCACTTTCCTTTGCACTCGTCAAGTCATCTGCCCCTAGCACAACCAGGCCCACACCAGGCCAGGAATAGCTCTGCTTTTTATACACACTTAGTACTATCCAAAGGTGTGAAGAGAAATTACTGTCTGAAAGGGGGTATGTTAATGTAAAAAGATGTATTCAGTTTTTGTTTAAGTTGGAAAATGTTGTTGCATAATGTAGTGTATGATTTTTGGTTGAATGTGTTTTGAATTAAGGCTGAATGCTGTTGCGTATATAAATGGAACGAGTTTTGAGGTTATGTAATGTAATTGTGGTGAGGTTAATCATGATTATATAGATTATGTAAGAGGGGGAGGCTTTATTGTTTAGGACCTGCCGATCTGTGGCAAATATAGTAAATGCATTACTGTAAACTGAAATACAGTGTACAGATTTTAATGGGGGCTTGTTGAAAATCTGAAATTGGTTTCTGCACACAATTTGTAGAGGTTTATCCTTTAAACTAGAAATCTGGCTTGATCTTGTCTTTGCAGCAAGGGTGTCAAGTGGCATCTGGTTGTTGGTCTATTCCCTTAGGGGCACAAAGTGGACACAATGTTTCACCATTTCTCATATTGGCCAGTGGATCACAGTTGGTCCTGGTAGATCTTACTTGTCTAGTCTACACTCTTGACCGGGTCATGACTTGGCCCGAGTCTGTGCTACAACAGAGGTCAAATTCACATGATGCCTGTGCTTTGACCACTAATGCAATGAGCCATTTGTCAACTGGGTGTGTACTGTATACAGGGTTTTGGTATGAACTTGTCTTTAAATAGAGTTAATTATGACGCAGTGCTTTAGGGGGGATGATAGGGCTGTCGCAATAACCGCAAAAATGAATTGCTGTAGTACTAAGAGGCCCATCGCAGTGGATGTTGGGCCACTGCGATCACTGCACGTGACTAACGTAACCCAATCCAGAGTCCTGCACGGGTCCGTTTTTAGAGACCCGCACCCGCTCGGACCCATTAACATTCCACCCATTAGCGCCCGTGCCTGTTAGAACCCAGGACTAACCCAGGACAAACCCAGGACTAACCCGGGACTATGGTGCACCCGCGTAGCCATCTGGTGACCGCAGGCCAAAGGACCGGCACAGAGCTCCACACTGCACGGAGTTAAATGCGACCATCGCCCAATCGCGCTTTGCAGACACCTCCACTTGCTCGTGCTAGGGGCTCTCTCAAGTCCGTGGGTACCCAAGCCGGTGCAGGACTCTGACCTGAGCTGCCACAGTAGGCATTTTGAGGCAGACAGAGAACCGTGCCGGTGCCGGTTCCGGTTCCCGCACCTAATCTTGAACCGACTCACGTGTTCACACCGGAAATCAGAGCGTTCGGGAACCAAAAAGTTGGTTCCCAACGGGAACGAAGTAAAACTTGGTTTTTCTAAGCGAACAGTGACGACACAGAAGATGTCAGCACGTTCATCCGGATCACACGCGGTAAAATAAACAAAGAGCAATTGAAACTATCACATATTAAATTAAAAGTTTTAAGTCTACAAAAACTGTTACGTACCGTTTGTTTTGCATGCATCAGTGTTCGTCTGATAAGATTACATCTGTATTCGGCGTCGCTGACATTTTCTCCACAACAGATCGATGTTGTCGCAGAGCTTGGCTCACATAAAGAATGACTTCTATAAGTACAAACGCTCACTGGTGTTGATGATGCGATCCATGATTGTTATTTTGCTCTCTGTGACATCCGTTTTCATATGGCCTTGTTTTTATTTGGTGGTAAATCCACACCCTCTGTCGATGACGCATCATGGGTTCCCGTAAATGGTATGAACACTGGTCGTTCTCCAGTCAGCACTTTGGTTCCCAGTGGAACTGGTGCGGATACCAGCACCGTTCTGACTGGCCTGAAAACAGCTAGTGAGAGCTGGAGGGATGTAGCGGCACTTGTTCCAAAGCTAAATGTTAACCAAGGTATATGTGCATCTGCGCCACAAGTGCATCATTGGAGAGAGTTTTCAGTGCCGCTGGAAATATTATAACTCCGGGGGATGTGGGGTGGGGGAGGGTTGCAATATCATCGCATACCGTGCTGTTGATACCATACCCCAGGAGAAATTCCCTAACTGCGACGGCCCTAGTGGACGATATGCCACGATTTATACCATGATTTTCCTGGACCTACATGCATATGTCAGTTTTTATCAAGTTTCATTTAAACTATGAATGTTTGTCATCTACTACTTCTACAACATCACACGTTGAAAGAGATTGAATAATTAAGCAAACATGCATAGATGACACACAAAGCTGAGTGTCAACGGCACGATGTTGGCAGTCCATGATGAAAGATTTCTGATCATAGGGAAAATCTTGCGTCCTACACATAGCTAGGTCTCAGAATGGGACAGGGACAAATGTCAAACTTCGAACCATAGTACGACCAAAGATGAGCTGCGACTCCTCTCAAATGTGTCTGATATTTTGGAATCTTGGCTGCAGAATGAGTAGTAAAGACAGCGCTCCGGCAACAGCAGAGGTCTACTGTGAACGGGACAGTCTCTACCGAATTCTCTTACCCACTTTTATATGCGGAAACCCCACTAGCTTCAGCTAACCAGTACAATTTACAGAGACATTATCTCACGGAGCCTGAGACAAACTTTTGTTGTAGCTACTGACTGCCCGTGTATACCATCACACAGTGTTGTCAAATTGAAATTCCTCACATTGTGTAGTGTGCTATCCAGTAGTAAGTACTTATGTGTTTAAGTTCACATCTGTCTATATTGTTGCCAATTCAGTATGAGTATTACGACATTTCAGATGCCATCCGGGAGTCATTTTAAATCAAAATACTGACCTTAGCCTTGCTAGAATATAGTATGAATTTGCTCATGGGATGGGGACTCATTTTATAACATTCTTTTATTTAGCCCTCCATCTCCTGTACCTCTAAAGCTCAGCTCCGTATCCCATTGCTGTAGCCATGTATTGACTCCCTCTTGCCCACGTGTGATGTGTTGTCATGGGGGAGGGGTGTGGTAAGTGCCTCATCCTTTGATGCGATTTGGTGTCTAAAGCGGCACACTGACCGTTCACCCAATTCCTCTGTGCTGAC
Source organism: Boleophthalmus pectinirostris (assembly GCF_026225935.1). Lineage (NCBI taxonomy): Eukaryota > Metazoa > Chordata > Actinopteri > Gobiiformes > Gobiidae > Boleophthalmus > Boleophthalmus pectinirostris. The sequence continues at coordinate 20,315,407 of NW_026571095.1, forward strand.
AGCTGGGCCTCAGTGCGAGACCTGTGCTTCCTGTGGGAGCAATGGCTTTGACTGGGCCCAAAGTAAAATAATGGAATAAAAATATACATGGCATAACACCATATATTTTAATTAATTTGTGTTTATAAGCAATTCAATATTAATTAATATTCTATCGTAAACTTCAACTGCTTTTGTGGGATTCTACCCCTAATGCAATCCACTATTTTCATATTAGAACAAAGATGATTTTAAAATATTTGATTTTAAAATATCAGTGTTTTTAGCAGGAGCATTGACTTTTGAGAGAAGTCCAAAATATGTACAGCTGAAACAACAGCAAATGGAGGAAGTTGATAATGTAACAGGTTTAGGTCTAAACTATAAGGTAGGCACTAGAGATGGGCATGATTAATCAATTAATCGATAATTGATCATTAAGAATTTCATCGATTACGTTCATTTTAAGCGACAAACCGAATGTAGGTTGCTGTGCGTAGCGTGACCAAACAGGGTCCGTACATGTGTCTCTCTGCACTCAGAAGGAGCGAGCAAACACAAACATTCTGTCAGTCTGCAGCGTACCGAAGCACAAATGCGTATTTCACGATGATTTGTACAAGAAATTCCACGCTTTCCGTTGCGTTCGGTACAAGTGTGAGTCCATGTGCACAGTGTATAAAGCAGGAACATATGTTTCGGTGTCTAGTGGGAAAAAGCTTTACCAGGTGAGAGTCGCGCAATGTCGATGACGAGGACCCACCTCCCACGCCCCGTACGGTGTCCTGGTTTTGACAAACGCAAATATGGTCACACTAACCTGTATTCCACTGAATCATGTCTTTTAATCCGACAGAAATTGACCGCATCAGCGACACAAGAGCTGTATTTTTATCTTCGCTGAGTTTATGCAAATTAGCGATGCGGTTTTAAGTTTCGTTTCTGTGAGAGTTGCGCAAAACTGAATTAAACACATTATAATGTCAAACGGTTTGATGTGGCTCTAGAGTCGTTACGGTTTATATGTCGTAAAATTTAATTTATTTATGCAGGTTAGTAGTGCAGATAGTAATAATAATGATGATCATTTTAATATAAAAACGTTAATGATTAATCGATAATCGATCGTTAATTCTTCCGACGATCGATTAAGAAAATTTCATCGAATGCCCATCCCTAGTAGGCACATATGTCCTAAACATAAGCTAAAGATGGGGTATGTTGTTTTTGAGGAATCCAAATTGCTTATTTGTTGCAATATTCCATACGTAGATGATTAACTATAGCTTAAAACAATGGTGCAGCCTCCAGCACGCACTAGGAGGCAGGTGCTTGACTCTGCTCATACTTTAGTCCATTGTAGTTGTGCGTGGCTCACAGGAAATCAGTTTCCTTCATAGTAGCGTGCTGCAGGGCCTGTGAAATTACACTATTACACTCTCCTACCACACGCATTCTGTGCTCTGTACTGAAACTTTTCCTCTTCTGTTGTGATTGAAACGCAGGAAGTGATGTAACATGACCGTATTTCATTGCTTACTCAAGGCTGATAACCACAAAAAGTCCCCTCATAGTAAAAGCAAAGAATTGTATTTGTTCCATAAAGAGATAGTTCTTTGGAAGAAGGTGATTACTGATCTACGGATTATGCAACATTTCACAAATCAACTAATCTGTATTACCACAATAGGGTAAGGGCAATGTATTTGCTCTTGCGAATGGACCATGTTTGCTTTTCTCAAAATGGCTACAAGTACTGAAGCTTCTGTGTTTATCAAGGTGTCTGGGTAGTCAGGAGTTAAATGCTGGTTGTAGGGATTTTTATTTAGCAAATACATTTTTCAGCTCTTCATTATTAAAAGTATGGAAAATTATGTTCTGAGCTCTGCTATAGGAGGATGGCTGCAATTATGCACAGTGTTCAAAAAGTTGTAGGAAATGTGGGAAAAATAAGTGACAGTATAGCATGTTGGGCATTTTAGAGTTGAAAAATGAAACTGATTTCAACATGTTGGGGTTTTTTTGATAACCGAAGCCATTGCCATTCTCACCAAATATAAACCGATGAATTATGATAAAACAAGACTTAAAAAAATGTTATATATATATTTTGCATGTTGTCCACTCCATGTCTACGTTCTTGTTAGTTTTCAACCCTTGTCATTTGAGGTGTTAAAAAATCTATTCAGATATATATTGTGATACTTCATTGCACAATTCTCGAATTGATTCAAAATGCATTCAAAACGATAAAAAAAATAAATAAATTAAATTCACCGATTCACTGAAATTCTCATGATTTAAAAAATTTCGTAAGTTATATTTCATACAGTTTTTGTTCTCATGAAGGTGTAGTTTTCGTATTGGGATATATCGTGATGTATTGAATCATGCATATCGTGGTATTGTATTGTCAGCCTCAAGGCAATGCACGCCCCTTCATTAAACTTTTGTATAAACTGAGAAACTAATGTTCATATGTAATGCTAGCTGCTCTGCTGCTGACCACAGCATCGTGAAAGTGTAGGAGCACCTGTCTTCCTGTCTGAGCTGGGAGTGTGTTTATGGTTCAGGGAGATTTGGAAGAAAGGCCTTGTTAACCACCATTTACACAACAACAGACAGAGGGGCTGCTGCTGGCCCTGAAGAGGCTCCCACAGAGCGGCCCGAGGCTGCACCAAGATTGTTTTACAGTAATCCTCTGTCATGCTAATGGTCGCCCTGTTGCCTTCCCACTCACTCAATGGCTATTCTGTACTGCCCACAAGGAGCCACTTTTAATTTTCAGCCCAGGTCTGTGCAGTGTAAAGCAAAAGTCGTTGGGAATCTTTTGTGTTTAGGGTTAATACGCAAGTGGTGAAAATCACTCTTTAAATTGTTCCCGTCACAAAGGAGAGCAAATATTTGAATCTGTGTAGGCACAAACTTAAATGGTGATGGCTTTTTTCACACTATAACTTGGAGTAATTTCCTGTTACTTCCCTTATGTAAGAGTTTGTTGTGATACTTTGTTTAGCTCTTTCTGTAGCCACATCTGTCCTGGGGCAGTTTGTTTGGTTGCTTTATCAATAATTGTGATATAATTATTAAATTGTAACATTTTACATTTGTGCACAGTAAGACTGGTGAGGTTTTTGAATTTGAGAATGAATTGCTTGTGGTAGAACAGAGGAAATCAAAAGGTAAATTCCTGGAAACTAAATTGGGGGGAGGGGAGAGTTGTAGCAGAAGTTTTTTTTCATCGCATCTTGCACACAGAAATATATCAAGATTTGTAAAGAATTCTGCTCAGAGACAGAATACTTTAAACAGAGGTGCAGGTGACTATTCCAGCTGCCAGGATGTCCCATCAGCTCCCCGATTGGTTAGTGCGTTGCGGTGGCTGAGGGGAGTGATAAGGGGACGAGTGGCTTGGTTGAAAATCTCTGGATGATGTGGGCTGGATGGCAGCTGCTGCTGTTCAAACAAAGTTGCATCTGCTGAGCCCTTTGTTCTAACACACACTCGGCCTCGCTCAATGAGTCTGACTGTGTTAGAAAAGAGAGAACTTCTTTTGTTTGGTGTTAAAATGTAGTGGGGGAGGGGTTAATATGAAATGTGCATGTTTTGGGTGCACACAGAGCTTATTTGTTGAAATCCATTGATTATAACAAATGAAAGCTCTGTCAATGGTTTTTCAGGGGTGGTCAACTGCATAAACTTTGACTATGCTAAACAACCAAGGGGGACAAGTTCTCACTAGATGGCTTGGACCTGTTAATAAAAGATCTTGACTTAAAGAAAAAACAAACATGCAGAATTATATGCTTGTTTGAAAGGTATCTCCACGCCTCTTTTCCTTCAAAATTATCAAAATAACTGATGTTAAGAAAAGCTCTGTAATAAACCGGAGCTATAAATTGTGTATAAAGGTTTCAGATATTCGGACTATAAATGCTTGTCCAAATTATCTAAAAGATTTCTTTGTATTCTTACAGATACCTGAAAAAGGACCATGGATTAACATCGACCACTGACCACTCCTCTGTGCACAACACACCTCTCAGAGCCCCACCTGTGGGCCGTCATGGCGGACCCTGGGATGTTGAGTTTATTTGGGGACGATGCGGGGCTGTTCTCTGATGGATTTGATGGTTTGGGAGACTCCTACCCTCAGCAGGCAGCCTCGGCCCAGACCAATGCCACCATGAACCATGACCATCAGGGGAACCGGCCGTATCACCAAGGCATGATGGCACCTGCTCCTGGACAGCCAAAAATGGGCCAGATGTATGACCATGGCTCCTACGGAGGCTATGAGCAGAGTGGAGCTGCCCCAGGGCGAATGATGGCCCAGAATGGTCCGAGTCAGGGGCCAACGAATGTTAACCCAGCCATGAACGGTATGGCGTCCCACTACCACAACAACCCTGCAAACTCTACCAACCCCCATCACGGAGGCTACCCTGGCGACGCGGGGGCAGCTGGAGGGGGCTGGGCACAGCAGCAGAACAGGTCGCCCTACCCACAGCCCCCCTCGCAGGGTCCTCCCAACCAGATGGGGGGCTACCAGATGCCTCAGGGCAACTACAGTGGGATGCAGGGCCCTCCTGGTGCAAATGCAGCACGCATGAACCAACACTACTCCTCCCCGAGCATGGCACCAGCCTCTGCTCAGGACCCTGCACACTACCTGGGACATGTGGGTATGAGCGGACCCCAAATGAGACATCCCCATCCACCACAGCAACAAGGACAGGGCTATCCAAATATGGGCCACACCCCTAGATACCCCCACTCCCCTTCTCGTCAGCCACCGCATACTCACCCGCACTCCCAGCAGGGCATGGGGGGCTATCCTGGTGGCCAGTACCCTGGATATCAAGGCCAGTACCCCATGGGGCCTGGAATGAATCAAGGGGCCAACTCGAATGTAGGTCCAAATGCCCAGGCTCTGGGACAGAGGTTCCCTCAGGCCTCAGGCCCTGCGGCTGGGCAGCAGGGTCAGAGGTACCCACCTGGGGCCCCACACCAGCCCCATCCTGCCCCCATGCAGCAGACAGGACAACAGGGCCAGCCTATGCACCCCCTTAACCACTCCCAGAACCAGTCCCACCTTGCCCCCCCAGCTCAGGGATCGTACCCTTCTCCCTCCTCCTTGTCCCCCATGCGAGGTTTGGGCACCCCGACTCCTCCGCCACAGGGGAGACCTCCCAGTGCAGGACTAGTGGGACCCTCAGAAGTCTCTGGATACAATTCCATGCAGTCGCCACCTCACGCCATGTCCCACCAACAGAGACCCCCCCAGGCCCCAATGTCTGCCACACACCCCCAGCACCAGCAGCCGCACCTTCCCCCCACTGCAGGGCAGATGTATCCAGGCATCGGACCACAGCATGGGGCTCCCATGGGCCCAAACAGACACCCCATCCCACCACAGCAAGGTGAACACCAGACCTGCTCTATCATTTATTTTGTGTTTAACTTTAATTTATGCCCCTGCCATTTCTAACATCCCTAAACAGATCACCATAAGCAGTGGTGTGCACATTCATTTTTGTAGCTCAATGTCTATAGCCAAGTCTTAAAGATGACTAGGTCTTGTCGACAGTAAACAATGAGCGCATGGGATACATATTCTACAGTGAGTCCTAACTGTACAAGGTGAATTAGTTGTTTGAACTAGGTTACCCTTTTAATAATGAATTTAGAATAATTATTATTAATGTGTAGTATTGAAAAGAAATTTGGAGATGAATATTTCCCCTTCGAGTCTTGAAGAGATGCTGAGGTTCACACTTGGTCTCCAGTCGTCTCGACTTGATTCTCTAATATAAATTATTCAGATGGTTTCATACAGGCAGCGTGGAGCTTTATACCACAGACTGGTCCATTCAAGCATTATTAGTGAATAAGAAACCTCAAGCATCGATCTTTTCTATTCAAGAAAACTGACGTCTTTTGCTAATATGACTAGTTAATTCTAGAACTGGCTTAGTTCTCTGCTAACCTCATCTGCTTTATGTGGTCTTTTTTAATGCTTTATCTAAATGTGGTCTGACAGAGTTGTCCTTTTCCGCCTTCAGGTCCTCATGAAGCCCCGGTGGGTCAGGGGGGTGACCAGCGCCTGCTCCAAGCCCAGCAGCAGGTTTCTCGAAACGGACAGCCCATGACTCCCGCCCCTATGGGCTTCCAGGGCCCTGCTGTGGGTCAGCACGGAGCTCAGGGCCCAAACCAGAGCACTCATCCTCCACACCAACACCTGCCCCCCCACCAGGCTGCACACCCCTGGGCACCTGCTGCCCCCCACCCACTTTCCTCGCCCCCCCTCACCCCACAGAAAGTGCCTCATGTTCAGGTAAGTGTCATGGCAATTGTGAGAGCAGGCTCGTGCATGTTTGTATTTGTGTGTTGTGTTTTTCATGTGAATGTTTATTTTTCATGTGGGTGGGGAATCAAGAGTGTGAGCAGAGAGGAAGTGAGCGCTATGTGTGTACATGACATTTGAGAACACAGCAGTGTATCGGACTCGGGGGTCTGTTCACAAAAGCCTGGGCTATAGAGTGTCAGTCAGTGCCACCTGCTAACAATCTGCCCAACAACCAAGTAATATTGCCATTATTTTACTTATCTTGATTTCATTTTGAAAGTGCAATCTCCCCATGACTGCGAACCACCCAACTGTCACTTGGGTGACATTGTTTCTGGTATAGCTGTCTCTATTTGTCTTGTGGTAATATTGTGGAAGTGTCTTTGATGGGTGTAGCCAGAAAATCTGCTTACAGCTCGTGTTTTATGCCATCTTCTCCCAGGCCTTTGGTTTTAGTCCATGTGTTTCTGTACAGAGGGGAAATAGATTTTTGCAGCTGTTTGTTTCCTGTGAGCTCCATATCCTGACACACGTGCACTCATACAAACTATGGCGCCACCAGCATAATCCCCCCTCCCTCCTGCTCCCACATGTCCCCTCCTCTCTTCAGGAAACCTCCCTTCCTGTCTCCCCCCGTCCCGTCTCCGCTCTTTCCGTCTGCGTCTCAATGTTTAGCCCCTATCAAACAAATCAGTCAGGGCTTTCTCATCTGCAACAAATATTCAATCTGTGCCCTAGGTTTTCACTCATTTTACAGATCCATGAGAGCCTTGTTTTTGACTTCAAGTTGGGTATGTCCGTAAATGAGACAGTTGGATATTTTTGGCACATCTCTAGTCACATCCTAGTTGATGTTTAGCCGGATGCTGGGTATTTTTAAAAGGGGAATTGTTGAAGAGAAGGGGAGGAAAAAGCTTGTGGAGGGGTGATTAGAAGATGGGGGATGGGTCCAGCCGCTAAGAGGGCACAAGTAGGAAAACAAGAAAAAGAACTCAAAAGATGTAGTCTGTGATTTGGTCTTGAGGGAGGAGGGAGGACGGAAGACATTAGCAGTTCTTGGTGGCATCTCCGTCGCTGCTCCGGTCACGTGTCCCAGCCGTCCATTAGCTTGTTTTGTTGCTCAAAGCCCCCTTTCTCCACTGACCCATTCACACACAATAGGAGCCCTGTGGCCACATCCACAGATCTAGTCCCACTTTCACCCTCCGTCCCGCTCTCCTCACCCGCTTTCCTCCACTGGCCCCACCTCCAGCCCCGCGCCGCTGCGTTTTGTGGTTGACATTTCAGCCGTCACACTTAATTTATCCAGCACTCCTGACCTAGATGCCAGGTCTGACTGGTGAGCGCTTTCCTCGGCTGGGTGCGCTGCCTGCAGTGGCCCCTGTCATTATACACACGCACTCTGTGGTCTGGGATAGTGAAGTCTGAAGAGGGATGACGAACGTGCCTGAGGAAATGGGATAGCCCAGCTGCAGGAGAGGAGCACGTGTGTGGGCAAAAGGGAGTCCTCTCTGGGATGAGACTACCATTAAAAACACTCAAAAGTGGTACCCATCCACAAGAACAGTTTCATAGTTTATACTTGACGTACAAAATGGACCTTGGCCCTTTTTTAAATTCTGTTTGTGCATCTTAAAGTTGGTCTAAAGGCTTACCCTAGGCCTTTTATGGACTACAGAAGGGGAGAGAATTGGGCTGCATTTTTTTTTTTTTTTTTTTGAGTTTGTCACCTAAAGCCCTAGACTCTTCTCCCCTCCAATGCTACAGAGTCTACCTTGACCTGTTGGTGTGGACCCTGCATAGAAAACGTGAAGTGTTGTGAAGTGTTTTTTAGTGTGCACCCTGTCTGATCCTGGCGATGCACTTGTTAGAAAGAGACAAACACACATCGTGGTCATTCACTCATGATGACTGTATGTCTGGTACTCTAAGCTCCATCTGTTCACTAAGAATGGTTATTACACATGCACATGTGCCCTCACGTGCACGCTCTCATGCACCCTCACGTGCACACCCTCGGCAGCAGCTCAAGGTCACAGCTCCTGCAGAGTGCTGTGTGTCGACCTTTATTCCATATCCCTCTCTCACGCTGCGTTGCGTGCAGCACTGTATTTGACATATAGCATGGTTGTCTCGCCCCTCCCCCAATCATACATGCTGTCAGGGAGCCGCAATACCATGGAGCCTCTACAGCTTCTAGGAAATACTCCACTTTGCATAATTTACTGCAGTTTTTGTACACATTGACGGAAGTAATGAGAGCATATTTTAGTAAGGAAAAAAGGGTGTAGTCCTTCTATAATTCCAGTTTTGGTAAGTTCAAGTTGTTGTAAAAGTATTCATAAATGGGGGTGGTTGATATTGACTATAAAATTCAGATAGAACATGCCAAAATATCAGCTTATATTCTTGATATTCTAATACTGCATTACTGCTCTACGTTCTACTCTTCAAACAACCTTCATGACCATATTTATATGGGAAAATGCCCATCTTGGCCTTACAAAGTTGTAGCTAAAGGAGTTTACATTCAATGCAGTATTATGTGGGAGACTCACTTTTGAGCCCTTGTTTTGAAGATGGTGCTCTTCATAATCCTTTGAGGACAGATCATAAGAGCACTAGTGTGGGCAAGTTTCCAGCCTAGTCAGAGAAACCTATTCTAGTAAAAATCTGTGAAAACAAAAATGAATCACTCAAAACGCCATGCAAGAGCGGATTGCAGTCCTAGTTACTAGTTACAAATGTTTAAAGCCTGTGGAAAATGCCAGGCAAAGCAATACGCTCTCATAAGAAAGGCAGTTAACAAAGTGACATGGTACACATTTAATTATATGATAAACTTGGATTTTGCATTATAACATGGGGGTGAGCTGATGGTTGCTGTCTGGAGAGAACTGGAGAAGGATGGATGAATGGATGGACGACAGCGCAGAGGGAGGAACAGTAGGATTTCCTTTCAGTGGATCCTGTGGGAGGTTTAAGTGTTTGAGCCGCTACATTTAACTCTGCATCTCCACACATTCCCTTCTCACTTTTCTGATTTCTGCCTCCATTGTTTTGTCTAAATATTGTCATTAAACTTTAATAATTGTAGATGTTTATGTTGGATAAGTACATCTGAAAAGCCATACTGTTCTAGAGTGGATTTGGTCGATAATGGCAATATATTTGCAGGAACTTGTGATTCCACTGATAAATATTGACTGCTACAATATTAAAGTTAAAGTTCCTAAAATTACTCATGGCCTGGGACTTAAACATTGTACTGGAGCCTAAATCAATGCTTTGAAGCATTTAGGCATAAGGAACCTCAGTGTCAATTAGTGTTTTAGTCTCACACATGCGCCATGTAACTTTTCCACAACCTGCTTGACAATTGAGATGTTATTGCTTTGCTTACATGTTACACAATATGGCATTAAACTTTTGAAAAACATCCATTGTTGGTGGGGGTCAACTCTCCACAGATGAAAAAGTTTAATGCCCGTGGAGCATTCCTGGCAAAGCAATACCATCTTTATAGAGACGATCTAGTGGTGAACTTTCCTCCATAAAATTTACCTTACTGTAGATTTAACGCAACAGTTGGTTATAGTAAGTTGAATATTTTGATACCTTGAATGTATGTTTGGGCTTAAGTCAGCTGCTTTTTAGAACATTTAGAAATTTGAAATACATTACATATTAAGTTTAAGAATTAAAGACCTGAATGTTCTTGCCTGTATACAGTGGGACCTCAACCACAGATGCAGTTTTCAGCTTCTACTTTTGGATGCTGCATGTCCATGTAAATACACCTGTCCTTGTTGTTTTTCATTTTGGATGGTAAACTGGATCGACACCAGTTCCCTGCTCACCCTGATTCTCTGTGTGTGTCTGTGTGTGATTGTTTGTGTATACATCGTGTGTGTCTCCATTGTCATTCGTGTGATTGATTATCTCGGAAGCTTGGCAGGAGGACAGATTTATCTCCTGGCACCGCATCACCCCCATCTCTCTCTCTCCCCATCTCGCTCTTCCTCTCTCACTCTGCGATTGTCTCCCTCTCCCCGAGCCACCTCCTTCTCCCCCATTGGTGTCTAAATGGCTCAGTTTACGTGTGTCAGCAGGTGTTGTGTGCATGTGTGTGACCTTGCGGTAGCTTGCTATAACGGGGTCTGTATTTGCATTAGCATTAGCTTGTTGGGAGTGAGGGATTGGAGGAAGAGTTTGCTGATATACTGCTGTTAACTCTCCTTTGGCCTCCGGTAGCTGGGAGACTGTTTATGGAGCCAGATGTGATGACCATATTTGGAGAAAGGTTAACGTTTGGGATGCAGGAAGCATGATTGTCCCGGAATTGGCTGTTGCTATTAATTTCAATGACTAAAAGGAAACTATTTTGGATTATCTAATATTGTGAATACATCAGTGGGCAATATGGCAAGAAGTCATATAAACTGTTAGAGTTCAGACCTGACTGTGATTAGGGAGAAATCTTTCCCTCAGAGCAGGACAAGTTGACCAAATACCGTGAAGATGGCTATAGCACATGGTCTTTGGAAAAATTGCACTTCTCACAGGCTTGTTCATGAATGGATTACTTTTGGTCATCAGACATATTTAAGACCACAAATAATAGTTGCCTAACTACTGACCCGTTGGTGGGCTACTTTAACTACACAGTGCACTTCAAGTATCGCGAAGTGTTACTAAACCTGCGCTGGTACAGATACAGTAGCTGCTGCGGCGGCGTTTTGCTGTAAACTTGCTGATGTGCACACGCCCCTCATTCATACACACTCGTGCACGTTCACTTGCTCTCAAAGGCATACTCCTCTGCGCTCTCCGACACGCACTCTGCCTCCCTGGCGCTGCCTTTTTGAAGTATGGAGATAATTTATTCGTGTCATGATGCCTGATTTCCCATCTGCTACTGGGACCCTGAGCAGCTGGAGAGAAGGAAGGAGGCAAAGAAGGAGGGCTGGGAGAGAGAGAGGCAGCTGCAGAGCCTCCCAACAGCTGGCAACCAGTTTCCTGTCACTAGGAGCGAACTTGAGAGCAATGAGCGGAGGAGAGGACTGCAAGGTTTAGTGTGCACAAGAGCAAAAGACTAGGAAAAATGAGGTGTCAGCCAGTTTGTTTACCAAGGTTAGCCTGCTGGAGGGGCAAGGAAACTGAATCGGTGGGGAGTCGGAGGAGAGTGAGTTTGTGTGTGTGTGCGTATGGATGGATGTCTCCTCTGAGCTCTGGAGTCTGGCATCACCCCCTCAGTCCGCGGCAAATATAGCATTATTGACTGACAGGCTGCAGCCGAGCCCATGGCACATTAGCAGACGAGTTTCACAGCACATGTGCTCCATATTACAGGGGCCATATTTGATTTTCTTAGACACTCTTCACTGGGGGTCATTCGCACATAAGGCTGAATTGGAAAGGAGGGGTTTTTACTCTGTACCCAATGTTTTTTTTGGTTTTTTTTTATATATATATGCTGGATTCAGCTGATTAATTATTTTATCAAAGGCACTCTATTTATAGTGACCACAATGTCACTTCTTCACCATGCTGAAATACATTGTTTTGCACTATAGGAATATTACAGTTCAATATCAAATAACCATGCCATTGTATTGCATAATAAATGTTCTGTGTTCAAATCTACCATCAAACCTTCTTGGGCCTTGTAGATCTCTTGAATGTTACATTCCAGGTCAGGCAGTAAGATTTTTATAAAGACACCTCTACCTCCCTTTTGCACTTGCACCATTACAATTCATTCTAGGTAATTTTTTCGTTATCTAAGACAGCAGATATATAACTGCATTTCCCTCTTTGTTCAATATAGAAATATTAGATCTGTAAATGGACAGGCCACATCTTGTAAGCACACAAGCCCATGTTTTTTCCTCTCAAGCTTAAATCTGTTATGTTTTAAAGGTTTCAATGTAGCTATAACAAGTTTCCGTTCTTGTGTGTCTTTCCTGCAGCATTCCCCCACAGACCCGTCAGGAGAAGGCTCAGTGATGCTCCCTGACAGGTCGACCGCCTCTGGCCAAAATATCTGCACAGAGCAGCCCAATGACCAGGAGACCAAGCCAAAAAAGAAGAAGAAAAAGAAAGCTAAAGTACTCGATGCAGAGGATGAGGAGTTGAAGAACACATCAGTGGAAGGAGGAGAGGAGGACATGAAGTCTGAATTTCCCGCAACAGGAAGTGATGCGGGGGAACTGGGAACTGTAGAGGGAATTTCACCACCACAAGAGAAGAAAAAAAGGAAAAAGAAACCAAAGGACAAGGCAGAGGGCGCTGAGGGCAAGGAGCCTAAAGAACCCAAGACTCCCAAAACACCCAAAGCACCCAAAACGCCCAAGACCCCCAAAGAACCGAAAGAGGCCAAGGAGAAGAAGACAAAGGTCTCCACTCCCAAGGCCAAGACGCCCAAGAAAACCAGGTAAGGGCAGCTCACACACTAGTGTTCACTAACTTGTGTTTTGATTATGAAATTACACTGGCTTTTAAAAGAATTTGACAACAAAGGGGCACAGTCACATTCAAAATGGCTAAAACTGTAAATGCTGTATATTTTTAAGATATACCAATTCGATGCTAAACACAAAAGAAGTTACTAAATAACTGCTTTCAAACTGCATTCCTTTGACTTTTTTGAGAAAATAAATCATGTATGTATACCTTTTTTCCATCATCATAGATTTATGTATTTTTTTTGTCATGAAACTTGCTAATTATGGTTAGAAATGTAAAACATCTACTACTCGTACGTTGTTTTGGTTAGTCTTACAGTCCCGCTAACAGACATAGGCACTGGCCCTGAGTCTCCAGTGGCTCCTAAGTAGACGGTGAACATGTTGCTGTACACATTAGTCACGTGACAAACTGGGGGGGAAGCACGGGTCAGCTCCCCCGGGCACTGACTCACCCACCTGCCACTGAACCCCTCTGATCCTATTTGACCCACTGGGTTGAGTTACTGCTACTTGATGAAATTTAAGGTGAATACTTCTTTCAATTCATTTTAAGTTAGCAATTTTGTAAAGTTTGACTTTATTTAGTATCATTCAAATATATATATATTTATATATGATATATCGTGTATATATGTATGTATGTGTATATATGTATATATATATGTATGTATGTGTTGTATGTGTGTGTGTGTGTGTGTGTGTATGTATGTATATATATATATATATATATATATATATATATATATATATAAAATGTATAAAAAATAATATTTAAGTTCATCTTTGTAAAAAATATGGTGCATGGTTATGAAACCCTACAACCACAATTTAGCCTACTTAGCGCTTCTTTTGCCATTTCAGATCTCTTCTGTTTAAAAAGACACACATGATGCTCTGAGGACAAAAGGGCAAATTAAGACTGGGACAACTTATCAAAAATATCAGCTAAGCTTTGATATTGGATGATACAACATTGGGGAAAATCATACATCCTATATTTGAGATGCCATTACTGAGGCTGGCACATAGACATCCCTACACTGAAGAAGAAATATTGTGCGGAGTCTGCTATATAGTTGTAATCTGTGACACTTGTGGATCATTGTTATAATTTGGACATTTTAAATGCCAATACTGGTGTTGCCGTAAACAGAGAGCTGAAATGTTTTTGGCACTTCTGGTGTATAGCTACACATCACACTATCAAGTAGCAGATTTTTTTTTTTAAATGGTGCAAAATTATGCTACTTGTGTCACAGATTTAAAAAAAATAAAATTGGAGAACGAAGTACAGAGCAGTGGGCATATAACAGTGGCGATGAAATTGAGGTTGATTAGAGTAATGAAATCTTGAATACAGGGGAATGAAGATTACGCAAGCATACAAGAATCACGGTAAATACAACTTTGAGAGGGTAATTGTGAAGAAGAAACTAAGTTAAAGGCTCTAAAATGTTGATTTTGCATAGTAGGTCTGCTTTAATGTAAATTTTGACTGCTTTAGCAACGTTTTGTTCATATATCTTGCCATTTGCCTGTTTTTCCTAATGAAATTTAGTGATAATGTATTGATTAGACTGAGATTTTCTGCAATGTTACCCAATCAGCGAACGTCAGTGCAGCTGTATTGCTTTGCTGGTTTTATGAAGTTTGTTGCCTGTAGGACATTTCTATAAATGATTTGTTGCTTGCAGAGGTTTGCTACAGTCAGATGCCTCTCTAGCTTTTGTTTTTTGCCTATAACTGCTATTACTGTTGTGGCTCATTAAGTGCGTGCTAATTGTAATCATCTGTTTCTGATTAAGATGACTAAAATAAAACTAGACAGCTGCACATTAGGCCTAGCACATCAGAGGGAATGTAACAAATGCAAGACCAATATAATTACTTCCTAATTTTATAAAGCACTAGCTATCGAGCGGCTGTGGTGGATCATTTTCTGCTATAGATAAGTATGCATTTGATTTCCCCTTTGAGGCTAACATTAATGCTTGTTAATGAGATGTTTTAGAGGTAACGTATAAGGTTTTCTTTGACGTTTTTGGCGCAAAATCTAACCACAAACAGAATTTTTTTTTGTAGCTATAATGTGCACAAAGTGGACCATTATAGGATTGAATGATATAAAATTTCAACAGTATTTGGACATAACCATATATTAATCAAATAATCCTTAGAGCACTCAGTTTTGTAGTTGTGACAGTATAACTGCTGTCAGATTGGGCCTTTGCAAAGGTCCTCTACTTAAGGTCCTCTACTTTGCATATAGAGCAGCAGAATGCAATTAGATCTCATCTAAACACAAGTAGCATCCTCCATTTAGATAAAAAACATGTATTTTAGTGCAGGCTCTGAATGCAGCGTATCGGTGAGTGGGACTGAGTGTCAGAGGTGCTCTCATTGTTGAGGGTAGAAACTTGATCGGGCTGTGGAATGTACCGGGACGTCCCCCCACAACTCCCTACTCCCCCTCCCTCTCTCCCACCCCTCTTCTCTCTCTCCCCTCCTTTTATCCTGAGAAAGAGGGCGGTCCCGAGCAGCAGGCAGGGGTCAGCGCTGGGGGAGGTGTGTGTGTGTCGCCCCCCTGCTTTGCTGGCCGCTGCAGGAGGAACGGCTGTGGGTAGACAGGGCAGAGGGGAGGGAGTGAGGAAGACTAGAAGAGGGGAGGGGGAGAGAGAGGGAGGGAAAGAGGAGAGAGAGCACAGGGTAGGTCTTGAAGCGTGGGTGAAGGGTCCGTTTTGTACATGTATGTTGAGGGGGAGGGGCTTTAGTAGTAATCTTGTGGCAGAAAATGGCGTCTAATGATAATGAGGCCCGTGCTGCTGACCACTGCGCAGCCACAAGTCTGTTGGATCACATGTGGGGGTGGGGTTGTCCCTGTGTTTGTGTGTGTTGGTAAACTAGCCCTTATCTGTTGTCAGGGCCGCCTCCATCTTGAGTGGCGGGCTTGAGCTCCCAGGTTAATTTAGCATAATAATGTCTGCCGGTCACTCAGTGAGTTTCTAAAATGGTGGACTACTACAATCACTAGGTTTTCTCTTCATTCTTGTTTCTAGTTGCCCTCCCTCTAATTCCATGTCTTCTTCCTGGAGAGAAGTGTATCCTTTCATCTTCCCTCCACCCCTCTTCCTCTCTGATTTAAGGCTCCAGGCACATAGACCTCTTTGCGTAGCCTTTAGTGTTTCGTGTCGTTTACTTACTGTAAGACTTTTCACTAGTTTGAAAACCATGTGAGAAGGAGGTTTCAAATCCACAGCACCAGTTCTTTGCATTTTGGGGGGATTTGCTTCAGGATTTCCTCTTGTGGGAGGAGAAGCCAGGCCTCCCAGCTGCAACAGGCCCTGAGCACTTTTCATGTGGGCCGCACCAGACTACAGACTGTTTCCTTTGCTCTGTTTGTCTCTATGAACAAATAAACCACGACAGTGCAGCTCTCTGCTTCACTGGTTTTTATCAGGAAGTTGCTTCAAACCCTTACTTCTGTTGTTGACTTATATAACCAGTTTACAGTTTTTAGTCTTCATGAACCAAATCCATCCCAACCTCGATGAAAATCCATGTCCATATTTGTGTTTTCCACTTGCCTTTAATGTAATATACTTTTTTCAATTGTAAAACAAATTTGGACTTTACATTATACAATTTTGTACAATTCCCAGCCCTTCAATTTGAAAATTCAAGAAAAGTCACTGCCTGTTTGGGCACTTACCTCTAAAGAGACATTTGCTACATAGGGAAACAAATTTTTCAAACAGAATAAGTGACTTGACTTAAATATATCATATTCTGCACTTTTTACTTGAATGTCCTGTATTGTCAGTGTTGAGTAGGTTGAATTGCAGCAGTATTGGACGATATAAAACTGCCCATGTAAATGTCCAGTCAGCTCACTCTGATCCTTTGACCTTCTCTTTTCCTCCCTCTGTTTTTTCTCTCCTGTCTGTCTCCTCTCCTTTTCTCTTCTGTCTCCCTCTTTCTTGCTTTTGTTGTTTCTCTCTCACCTCTCCCTCTTTGTCTCTCCCTCTCTCTCACCCTGTCCACCTTTTGTGTATGGAAGTACATCTATAAATAGCCTTGCTCTTTTTTTTTGCCACACCCTTCCTTCATGGTGTGTGTAGGGCTGATTTGTTTGCTGCACAGTGCGCACACATGAAGTCCAACAACCCTGCTTTGTTAAAAATGCTCTGTACTTTTTAAGGAAGGTGGTTGCTGGTCTAGCCTTTTCGATCCGTTTTGTATTTAAACTAAAAGCCATATTTGTGTATTGGGGTTCAGCAGGATGACTCATCATGGAGCAGGTGTCTCGTACCAACCCCACCCTCTCTCCCTCATTTTTTGTACCATTCACTGGAGTGCCTTGCCCCTCCCCGTGTCTACTTCCTATATCCTCTCCATCAGTGATTGTGGTTGAAAAGAGCATCTCTACAGCTGGCGCGCATGTGTGAGCTCCAGAGTGAGGTCCCAGGACAAAAGTGAGGAGACTGGCTCATTGGGGGGAGAGGGTAGGGGAGTGGATACACCTGATCAAAACCTTATTCCTGGGATGTGCCAGAATGTGTAGGATTGTAATGATGGTATTTTCATTAAATGAGAAACTTTGTAATGCCCTCTTTAAATGCCTACACTTCTTCCTCTGAATATTTTCCAATACAAAGTTTAAGTAGTAGTGTCCATTTATGAACAACTTTGAACTTTTCTAATTATACGTTTAGGCTATTTATAGGGCACTTCTATGCTAAAGCTAATTATAATTATATATAATGCATTGCAAGTGGTCTCTAATAACTGGTTGTCAAGAGCATTATATTGCTGATGTCCCTTTTGGTCACGTGACTGGAAGTTGACCAATGGTTGCTTTATATAAATATTTTTTACCTTTTCTTATGGTGACAGTTGGTGATCCTTCTATGGGGAAATGGTGTGTGTTTGACAATGTTCAATATTCTTGCTAAGACAATAGCGAATTGTTTACTTGTATGTGGACAGTCACACACATTGTAGCTTAGTTCTGTGTTGTTTTTCTGAATTTAAAGGTAGACTGAAGAATCCCTCAATCCAAGTGTGCAATGTAGCAGTAAAGTCTTTGCCGTTTTACTTTTATCCTTTATCATATGGTGGATCAAGAGGTGAGCAGGAGAGAGGCACATTTTATGTTTTAAGCCAAAAAGCCAATGTAAAAGATGGCGGATGAAAGAGTGCACAGAGTTGATGATGGAGCGACAGCAAAAGGAGCGAGGCCATGAAGAAGCCAGGAGGAAGAGAGGAGGCAGCCAAGTGGAGACGTGTGTGCGCGTGTGTGTGTGGCCAGATGGCTCCAGCGTGTGGCGACCAGCCAGAGGAACAGGTGCAGGTCACATGACCAGCCGTTACCACGGAGATGGTGATTGCTCTTGGCGTGAGGATGAAAGGAGAAGGGCCCCAGGGACGGAGAGGGGGCGAGAGACGAGAGAGGGGGACTGAGAGGGGGAGACAGGGAGCGGGTGAGAGGAGGAGAGAGGGAGAGCGACAGAGTCTTAACAGAGGAGCACAGGCCATGAGAGGCACAAGGACATAAACACGATAGCACGGAGTCTGGATGTGTACGTTTAGTGTTGGAACTGGAGCAACGTAACTTTTACTGCTGTCAATCCTCTTCATTGTGGACAAATGAAAGTTGATTCTAACTGTAGCCTCTACACAGAGACAGCCCATCTGATTAAGAGTGAGATTTATAATGTATGAATTCACATAATGGAAAGCAATAGAGTAGGTTCACAACCAACATAATCACCAACTCATCTCAGCTGTTAAAGCAGTTTTACATAGATTTCTAATAAAATGTGTGTTTTGAGATGATAAAGTAATCCCAGTCTTGTGTTTTATCTGTACTTTGAGTGATGTACAGCACATGCAGTGCACATAGTTTGTAAAAGAGAGATGAAAATGTGACCCCTCGTGATGGGTAAGGCTAACATGAGTAATTCTCTGGTTTGATTTAAATTCTGAACGTTTTTAGATGCACCAAATCATGGCAGAACACCGCTACCTGTTGCACACTTGCTTTTGATTTAATGTTTGTGTAACATCTACAACAAAAGCAAAAAAGTCTTAATTTATGGCATTATATTTATCATCTTAGTTAGACTACTTTCACTATTATTGACAGTTTAACGGGTCAGAGCTGAGAAACTTCCCTAACTCCCTATCACTTAGTCTAGTTGCAGTGAGCTCTTAACAGTTTAATTTTCTGTCATTTTGTCTCTGAAATCTCCTGCCGTGCGCCTGTTCATTGAAGTATCATTGTTCTTAGCAGCAGTGTGTGCTAAAGTGTGGATCGGACAGTGAGCAGACAGACCCTGCTCCTCTCTCTCTCCGTGCCAGAGATTAGAGGAAGCCTAGGGGCCCATACAGAACGCCCTCCTTCCCCCTCTCTCCCTCCCTCCCTCCCTCTCTCGCTCTCTGCTCTCCGGGGTCTCTACTCTTTTTCAGTGTCTGTCTCTCCTGACGCTCTTCCTCTCTCTCCTCTTATATCACTCCATCTCACTGCCCCCGCCCCCTCCCTGCCTTTCATCATATTAACCCCCTGTGTGCCAAAGCCTCAGGCACACTAATGACTTCTAAATGGGTAAATCAAACATGGCGACTGCCCTGGGAGAGACAGACGCACACATATACACACTTGCCTCCCAAAGCGGAAAGAGTTGTGTACTTTCAAAACACTTTTATCATGGATTAAAATCTTTTTGGTGTTTTTTTTTTCTTGCAGCTGTAAGAAAGTGGAGTCTGAAGGAGGGGCCAGCGCTGCTAAGAAGGAATCAAAGAGGAAGAGGGAGTCATCAAGCGTTGAGGATGTGGAAGTCAAGTCCCCACCCCCCTCACCTGTGGAGGAGGAGGATGACGACGGTGTACAGGTAGTTTCAAAATTTAGCTGCTCCAAGACTAAATATAACAAGCAAAATGGGAATTTTAATTTTTTTAATTTTTTTTTTGCTTTTTCCTTTGTTTCTGGGATTACAAGTTAACAACAACAAGTTTAAAAACATAAAATTAAGGAATCTCATATTAATCTCATGTTGACTCCAAAATTTGTGCAGTCGATGTTTTCATATTATGCTGCAATACATCATTTCCCTTCTGCAAAGACATGAAGTTTTTGCTATAAACAACCAAGCTAAATTCTCTGCCAATTTAACTCAGTTCCATCAGCAACTTTTCGTGAGCCGCAAATGGCCTTTTACTTTAATTGAATGATACCACAGCACTAAGCTTTGTCTTTAATATACAAAATGTGATGACCGCAAACTTGGTCACATGTTTCCTTTTTTAATGTAGAAAGACATGAACATAATCCATTTAAATCCTCTCAGTATTCATCTTATTTGGCAACATTTTCAGCCAGGAAATCAGAGGATGTTTTTTCAAAGTCTACACAGTGGAGCATACGGAAGTGTATAATGTATAATGAAAGTACGGTGTTTCTAGTTTGCTGCCTATGTCAGAAAATACAACAATTTGAATGTCTTTACTAGTGGTTATGCTATAGTAGGTTGCAAAAACCTAAATTGCTGTGGTGATGTAATGTTAACAGGTTGAATTGAATTTATATCTTATATTTAATGTGTCTTTTTCTCCAGAAACGCCGGTCTTGTCGGCAGGTGAAGAGGAAGCGATACACCGAGGATCTTGAGTTCAGGATCTCAGATGATGGAGACAGTGGAGATGAGTCCCCTGCTCCCAAATCCCCTTCATCTACATCCCAACAGCAGGTTAGTTCTATAAAATAATCACCGTATGTGTGTCTCATAGCATTAATATTATTGCCCTCACAGTGCCTGTAATTTTGATTAAGTTGAGATTTAAACCAGTTGAAATTATAGTACTTACTTCGGTGGGTTGAATGGTGGGCAATTGAGCACTTCAGGCTAGCAATCAGCCATTTACTACTAGGCCACCTATGAGCCATGCATGAGAGTTGACTATTGTTTAGAAAAATCTGTAGAACTGACATTGACTAGTTTTATTATATTACTGAAGAAAGTTGGCTGAGACTGACATTTCTTTGTTTTTCCTGGTGTATGTTGTCACTTGTGTGCAGGCATACTTGTAAGATGCCAGTGGATGGACATGATTTAACACAAAATCTAACTTTTCTCCACATTTTTTCTGAAACATATAGCACTTAATTAACCAATTCTGTTTATGGTTGTGCTCTTTCAGTCACGTGTTAAATTTTCAGACAACGCGCCTTTGAATGGTATTGAAAGAGCATGTAGTTTTGGCTGGCCTGGCAACACATGGTTACTAACGCTTTAGATTATATAAATTGGTGTGAGTTAAAACGTTAGAGCAAAATAAATGGTTAAATGCGAGAATGCAAAAAGTTAACTTCAGTATAAAAATCTGTGTGTTGATTTGCCACGACTGAATAGGTGCCAGCTAGGGGTGTGCAAAAATATAAAAATATCAATATCTCGTATTGTTTAATGTGATGATACAGTATCGATATATCACCAAGAGTATTTTTTGTATATTTTACTCAATTATTTTCTTACAGTGCAACAGTTTTGTTGTTTGTTCAGGGAAAGGAAACTCGTTTATGAGGCACATTTGACATATTTACAGTTTTGATTATTAAAATGGGTGTGTTTCATATTCACTTTGTGGTTTAAAAGACTTTTAATATCACAGACATGATTTAGCCTTTATTTTTTTATTGAACCATATTGAATCAATTTGCAATATATCATATCGATTCAAAAGTGCACTGTATCGAGGTTCTTCTTAATGATACACAACCCTAGAGCCAACAATTTAGATTTAAGGCCTGACTTTAATACTTTTGTTTCCTAGGACTTTGCAGAGGCAGAAGGCCCTGTTGTGGAAAAGATCATGAGCATGCGCAACTCCAAGAAACAGGTGAGACCCCTAAATGCCCCCGACCCCAACACGCGGCTCCCACAACACACCCACCTGCCCCCCCCACATA
Organism: Boleophthalmus pectinirostris; assembly: GCF_026225935.1. Taxonomy (NCBI): domain Eukaryota; kingdom Metazoa; phylum Chordata; class Actinopteri; order Gobiiformes; family Gobiidae; genus Boleophthalmus; species Boleophthalmus pectinirostris. The sequence continues at coordinate 20,337,170 of NW_026571095.1, forward strand.
CACCCCCACCTGCCCTCCACGTGCCTCCACCCACAGCCGCCCGAGCCAGCGCAGGTCGAGTCAGTTTACGTCATGTGATTAGCCGCTCCACAGCTGGCCTAAGCAGATTACACAGCGCGCCGCAGACAGTGTGTATTCACTGGGAAAGCGGAGACAAGACTTCTAGTATTTCAAGTGTGTGCGCCTGGAGCTGTGTCTGCCGCTCATTGACTGCTGGTGTGTGTCCGTCTGGGCTTTGTTTTCGACGAGTTGCTCTAAGAAAGAAAAGGAAAAAAAATCCGTCCCGGAGCCAACTCGCGTGCACACACCAGTCACCAGCCAACTTTCCCTTCTCTAAAGCCAGCTGCCGATAGCTCACTCCCCTACCTCCTCTCCCAGGCTCTCACAGCTCCATTCAGGGCTGACCTCGGGCCTGGAACTGGGCCAAAACCACAACGTTAGCTACGCCAGACGCCAAGCTAGCGTTTCCTCAGGCTCTGTGTGTGATTGATGATTCATGGCATTACAGTAGTAGTAGCAGCGTGGTATGTATGCAAGAGTTTCACAAGGAATGGTGAATGGAAGGTGTGAACAAGCAAGTTTATGGTACTTCTGGAATTATCTGTAAAATCCAATAAAGAATTAAACTTTAGTACAGAATGTTCAAGTTTGATTTGATTTGCCATAGTTTTAAATGTTTATATTTAAAGAAAGTTTATAAGCCTACATAATGGAGAAGTTAAACTTAATGCATTTAGGCACCATATTTTATTAGCCACCTGTAAATCATTTATAATGTTATTTAAATGCAATTTTGATCAATGAATTCTCAAACATGCTAAGACAAACAAAGCCTATTGGTTCTCTCTTCACACTTCTTGTGTATTTAGATATACTCTTTGTTGTATTAGTGTTTGTTTGGAAATTAATTTCTCAAAATTGTCATGTGAAATTGTCAGTTGTGCTTGTTAAACATACAAACTCCAGCTGTAATAATAACAAAGTAATACATTCAACTGTATTTAATTTCTTCTGTTTCACCAAAACAAATCATACCCAAATGTCATTCTCTTGTCAAATGGAAAAAGTATACAATCTAGCATTAAGCACTCATACTAAAATCATGTGCTTTTGACACATTTTGATCAAGCACCTGCCATGGCCTCTTGTACACAGATCAAAACAAATGCGTCTGAAAACGGCCTGAGAGATTGACATGTGAATACAACAGTTAAATGGAGTGCTTGGTTCATGTCGAGGCTGAATTGTAAGCTCTTGTGGGTAAATCAACAACATCTTGTGTGTGTAACAATAGTCCGCGCTGCTCTTTCACTGTATTGCTTTATCTGCTCCGACTAACTCTAGATTTCTTTTGCTCTCAGCTTGAATCCGGTGAGGAAGTGGAGGTAGAGGAGTTCTACGTCAAGTTCAAGGGCTTGTGAGTAACACATTTTTTTTCCCCTACCTTTTTTGTCTTTCACAGCTTGCGGTCTCTTCTCTTAGCCCTATTTTCAGCTTGCACTACTGTGGCGGCCAGTCCAGAAGTGTGAAAAGCTCGAAAGCCCTTTTTACTGTGCAGCCGCTAGACATTTATTTAGGCTGCTAGTGTATAAATGACTCATTATAAATAGTATTGCTCTATACACTACCATTGTTTTTTTTAACTGTCTGGAGGACAAAATGACCTTTACACATTAGATTACTGAATTCTATTTGTTTGAGTTTTCATGTTTAATATACTGCTATTTAGAGTTGAAAGAAGCAGAGCTTTCCACATAAAGCTTCTTGATTGTATTTAATAGGACAAAATGGGATGAAGGAAATTTTGATAGTGTAAAAATTATTGTTGGCAATTCTCATTGCAAGGCCCACTTGCATTTGTGTTGTGTTTTTTGGTTTTATATATTTTCTCCATGAAAAAACTGATTTATCCTCTAAATCCTTAATAAAACTGAACTACCAAATCACTTCTAGATCTTAGTTCCTATATTGTTTCTGATAAAGTAGTAAAATGTATTGTCTGTGCGTCCTAGTTCGTACCTGCACTGTCGCTGGGCTGACCTGGAGGAGCTGGAGAAAGACAAGAGGATACAGCAGAAGGTCAAGAGGTTTAAGGCCAAGCAGCAACTCAACAACTTCATAACAGAGGTAAGCCCCACGCGGTAACCTGCAATTACCCTCTCCCTAGGACACTGACCCACGCACTGTGCAGGAAATGTAACTCAAACATGCACACTGAAAGCACTCTTGTCCTTTTTTTAGTTTTATGCTGCAAACCAGAAATTTTGAAACCCATAAAAATCCTCTCAATGCTTGAAGTCGCTCTTTTTCTTTTGTAGATGGATGATGAGCCTTTTAACCCAGACTACGTGGAAGTGGACCGTGTCTTGGACGTTTCCGAGAGCACAGACGAAAATGGAGAGGTGCTTTGATCTCCCTCTCTCATCATTCATGGCTTTAAACTTGTCTCTTATTCTCTAACCCAAAACGCCCTTGGCCCTTTTTTGTATTTGTGTGTGCGCAGTTGGTGACCTTGTATTTGGTGAAATGGTGCAGCTTGCCTTACGAAGACTCCACTTGGGAGCTGAAGGCTGACATCGACCAATCCAAAATAGAGGAATATGAGCAAATCGCCGCACGCACACCCAACACTAAAAGAGTGGTGAGTCCCGCGTGTGTCTTTGGTGCTATCTGTCTCCGGGACGTCCTTAGCGGGGCAGGAGGTGTGTGTTTGTATGTCTTGGCCTGCTGCCTGCCTTTCCTCCCTCAGATTTACTGCTGCTTTAACTGCTCTCCACAGGGCCACGTTCTTGCGGTGGTTGAGCCTCGCTCACACACGCCCTGCTCCTGTGGCCGGGCCAAACCACTAACAGTGTGTTTAATGCTGAACAGAAGCAGCTGACTGGCTGTGGTCGCTGCCTGCATCACTCTTTTCTCCCTCTGTGTCCATCTATTTAAGTACTGCCTACTGTTTCTCCTTAAGACTCGTGTCAGAAGTGCTCCTTCAAAGACACGACTTGAGGCCTTTTTAAATTTGGCACTGTCGATATTGCAGCCTCCAAAAAAGGTTGGGTAATCGGTTGCTAAGTCCAAAATCTAAACATGTCTGTCATACAGTATATGAAGGCTTAAATCATTACAAATGTTTAAAATCTGTTTTTCTATGGTACAAATTATCAATGTACGTTATAATCTCATGGATTTAGTTGGTGATAAATTACAAAATGTTATTCAGTTAACAATTTTCAGGTTACCAGCCAGAAATGTACAAAATGTTAAGCAGCAAATAACAGATGCACACCGTAGACTTAGTGCTGTCAGTTGCCCTCAGTTGTCTTTTACATCAAATATAAACATTGCTTTCCAGTTGTTTCACTAAATACAAAATAAGCGTGAATTTTCTTGATAATACTAGCCTCCACTATCGGTGATCTTACAGCTCTGTTTCTCCTCTGAAGGATCGGCCCCACGCAGCCGACTGGAAAAAGCTGGAGGGCTCAAGAGAATACAGGAACGGCAACGCACTCAGGGAGTACCAGCTCGAAGGCCTCAACTGGCTAACCTTCAACTGGTACAATTCGTAAGTCCCTCTTTATTAAGCCTGAATGGGTCTCTCACCACCTTTGTCACACCGCACTCATCATGGCATCCTTTTAATAGAGCTAAGTGGACATTAAGCAGGACATTAACTGGCCAGGCTAAATAGTAGGCATTACGTTTGCCCAGTGGTGCCATCTGAGTGTTGAATGTACTAATCGCACTAGAATAGCCATTATTTAGATCAATAGGTCTCAAGCTGCGGTATACAGGCTTCCTCTGAGAGTTTTCTGGTCATGAGTTTGTTTAATTTGTAGCCTGATTTATTCTAATTTTGTCCTCTAGTTGGTAGCAAGCTTGTTCTGCAGGCAACTGCCAAGTCCTGGTTGAATCTTCTTAACTCCTAGATACTCTTCAGTTTGTGACTGGTTCAGCTCTGGTTTCATCTGATCCAAGTTTTAGAACTGATTTCATCCCAATTTGGAATTTGTCTTTTGACAATGCCTGGTACTGATTAATGTAGTTTCAAGCATGGAAAATTCAAAGATGATATTCTGCTGCAGATGATAATAACTTGCATTACTAATGTCGAAAACAGTCTCACCTCTTTGGAAAATTACGAATAGGCAATGGAAAAGGGAAGGGGGGCTTATCTTGCCAGAATCAAATGAACATCTTAACATTTGGCTTTTTTGCATTAGTACAATTTAAACTGTACGTTTTTCAAATGTTTCCACACTTTATCATTTCATTATTGTTTTATGTGCAGACGTAACTGTATCTTGGCTGATGAGATGGGTCTTGGAAAAACCATCCAGTCCATTACATTCCTCTATGAGATTTACATGAAGGGCATTCAGGGGCCGTTCTTGGTCATCGCGCCGCTCTCCACCATCCCAAACTGGGAACGAGAGTTCAGGACCTGGACTGAACTAAATGCTATAGTTTACCACGGCAGTCAGGCTAGCAGGAAGACCATTCAGGCCTACGAGATGTACTACAGAGACGCACAGGTAAATCACTGGTATGCTGGGGATTAATTTGGCATTTTACTAGTCACTCTTTATTTGGACTTCCACTATTTTACATCACAGTAAGTCTGCAGGCAGAACTTTTATTAATTGCCATAGGTTTTTCTGTTGCTGGCATAAAGGAACCTAATATCATTGCTTCAAGCATGCCATTTTTATAGCTAACTTAGCTTTCATGTCACAACTACAGCTTCCACAGAAAGTCTATATATGGATTTGTTGTCAGTGGAAAATTGTGGTTGGCATCCTTTAATAAATAACTTGATACATTTGAAATTAATTAAATTCATATTAATTTGGATTTTTTTTTGTAGTGTTATTATTTAGTAGTGCGTTTTGTTCCTATATTTGTTCTTTTGTCTGATCTTGGTGGCTACCTCTTCCCTTTGAACTAGGGTAAAGTAATAAAGGGAGCGTATCGGTTTCATGCTGTAATCACCACTTTCGAGATGATCCTGGCTGACTGCCCTGAGCTTCGCAGCGTCCCATGGCGCTGTGTGGTCATCGACGAAGCCCACCGCCTTAAAAACCGAAACTGCAAACTACTGGAAGGACTCAAAATGATGGACATGGTGAGTGGAACTTTTTTCTGGCACCAATTAAGAACTATTGGTTAGTTTCACCTTATGCTAGGCAGGGTAGGTTCACATTAATGATCATACATAACACTTGTTAGCAAGGACAGCAAAAACAAACAAAAAAATTATTATTTAAAAGCAGATGTTATTTAAAATGTTATCAGATTGGGACTTGAGCCAGTTTCCTGAATGGGTTTATTTGGCATTTTCATAGAAAAATATATTAAAAATGTCTATTGGTTATGTAATTGGCAACTACACCACAAAATCAACTAAATCTGCAAATTGACAGTTACATTGCCCATGATCGTCTGTACAGGCCTGTGAAATATTATGATTTAACAATAGATGTCTATATTAACATCCACTATATTTTTGTAAATTTGGCTCATATTCTTGTTGTTTCCTCTTGTTTGGAGGGCCAAGTCCCTCTGCACATCCTGATTTCCATTTTTGGTCTCTAAATATCTCTGGTCCTGTCTCTTCCCCTCGACAGGAGCACAAAGTGTTGTTGACAGGAACCCCCCTCCAGAACACTGTGGAGGAGCTCTTCAGCTTACTCAACTTTCTGGAGCCAGAGAGATTCCCCTCTGAACAGACCTTTATGACTGAATTTGGAGACTTAAAGACTGAAGAACAGGTGAGACTCAACAAAATTGTAGGCCTGGGTTTTTTGGTAAATTATTAATAAATATTTTGCCTTGCCTTGTTGATTAGTTGTTAGAGATTAGATACAGATATTATTCTTGTAGATCATGAAGTTATATATTTGTTCTGCTTTAGGTTCAGAAATTGCAAGGCATTTTAAAACCTATGATGCTGAGAAGACTGAAGGAGGATGTAGAGAAAAATCTTGCCCCAAAAGAGGAAACTATAATTGAGGTAAAACTTTCCGTCATAACAAAATTTACTCCTTATTTTTTAGTAATACATAAAATATAATATTAATTGACTAATGTTTTGTTTCAGGTTGAACTTACAAACATCCAGAAGAAATACTACCGGGCTATTCTGGAGAAGAACTTTTCCTTCCTGTCTAAAGGGGGCCCAGGAGGAGGTGGAGGAGGAGGTGGAGGAGGGGGAAGTGGCAATGTCCCAAATCTGCTTAACACCATGATGGAGCTGAGAAAGTGCTGCAACCACCCTTACCTCATCAATGGTACATAATTATGCAATACCAATAATACTGATAATATTATCAATATACAACACGTTTGAAAGCTTTTAACAGATATCAGATTCCTATGCACAAACAACATTTAGTTTCATGGGGTCCATTAAAATCTCATTAGAATGTAGAGGTACAAGTTTCCTGTAACTCGGTCACTTACATATCACATACTTATAAAAGTCAATTAAATATAAACATAATAAAAATAAGAGGCTGGCACCTCTTGCGTTCCTGAACGACTATTCTAAATATCAATCAAAAAATTATCTAGGGAAACCAGTAACATTTTGACCAGTTAATATGTAATGTCCCGATTGTCTTTGATATTATCATTAGTAAATACATTTTGACATTGAACTTGTATAATGTAGCTGATATACTGTATTGTGTTTAGGAGCTGAAGAGAAAATCGCAGAGGAGTTTAGGGAGAGTCACAGCGCAGACATGCCAGATATGGCTCTTCAGGCCATGATCCAGGCTGCTGGGAAACTGGTGCTTATCGACAAACTGCTGCCCAAACTCAAGGCTGGAGGCCACAGGGTCCTGATTTTCAGTCAGATGGTCCGCTGCCTTGACATCCTGGAGGACTACCTCATCCAGAGACGGTAAACATCAACTTAAGTTCAGCTATACCTAGGGCTGGGGGATATGACAAAACTATATAGACACATTTCCTCATACTGATCAGTCACAATTTTCAATTTTATTTTGTCTCACTAAAACAAGGAACAAAGACTTTCAATTGTAATTTCCTGAACACAAACACACTTTTAATCACATTTACCAAAAAATTGGTCATAGACTGATTTAAAAAGCTCTAAGATAATCATTGACCAGTCTCAATTAAAATTTGATTATTGCACAGCCCTTTTTATACCTAAAATGTTTGGCAAGCACACAAAAATCAGACAGGATCAAAATCCAAAAATATCCAAGTTTAGGGGAAGGTCTATTCTAAACAAGAACTAAAAGGTCCATTGTCTGCACAAGTAGTTCTTGTGGACATGTACACACTTGAATAGAATAAACATTTTTGCACACAGGAACGTTTAACAGTGACCTTTTTTAATAGTGTCTTGGCCATCCTCTTAAGTTCTATATGACGTTTTTCTATCGCAGTTGAGTTAATCATTTATTGTTCCTGAACACCACCTGTGCACTTTTAATTGTATTAATTTCTTGGGTTTGTTTTTTAAGTTTAAATGAGCATAGAACTTGCATTGTTCCGTAGTTTATGTTCCATTGTGCTTGTGTGTCTCACTACTACCCCAACTACCCCAATGGAGGATAATCTTAGATACTTTTAAGCCAACAATTTGCTGCTGTCATTCCAAATTTTGCAATAAAAGGAAAATGGATCACATTTGCTAAAACTTGAGCCAATATATGAATTATGTGCTGTTTAGCAAGGCAATGTTTATTTGACTTAATGTATACGATTTGCGCTCTACAAAGTGCTTTACTGAATAAGACATTACAATCACAATTCAAATTTAAACACAAATAATAATGAAATTACCATTTAAAGAGTGCAGAATAAAATCCTTTCAGTCATATATGAAGTTAAATTGAATTGTTTTGGGCTTAGCAATAGTTCTTTTCTTTTTAACTGATCTAATTTGAGCGTTGGCCTTGATGTTGTTTTCTTAGGTATCCGTATGAGAGAATAGATGGCAGAGTTCGTGGAAATCTCCGACAGGCGGCGATCGACCGTTTCTCGAGACCGGACTCTGATCGATTTGTGTTCTTGCTGTGTACGAGAGCGGGAGGGCTGGGCATTAACCTCACTGCTGCGGACACCTGTATCATCTTTGACTCAGACTGGAACCCACAGAACGACCTCCAGGTAAGACAACGCACACTAATTCTCAACAGGAAGGGTCTTTAAAGCCAATATTCAAGCTTTCAACATCCTTTTATATACAACATTTTAGGGCATCTATTAAAATCTGGCAGGGTGACTGCCAATGAAAACTAGCCTTTTGGCTATTTCAGGTACATTTACATTACTATAATGCAAATGTACACTTCCCCCTTGAAAACTAAATATTAATTCAATATTTAATAATGAATTATTAAATTTAATAATTTTCTATCATTCTGAAACCCCTGGGTAGTATAGCTCTTCATTTCCCAATGATTCTCTTTTGTTTAATTACATGATATTGAAATGAACACACATATTCTTGGACAGATGACATTGGTAATGTAAAAAATAAACACCATTAAAATGTGAAGTGTAGACTCATGCTAAGCAATTTTCTTCATCAGTTATTTTTTAAACAAATTGGTTAAATTGCATAAGTTACATTTGCTCATCGCTGGTGTAAGACCAAAACATTTTTTAATATGACCACCTAATTCTATCTGCTGATCTTGAAACGGTTGTAGTAGAGCCATTTATTTCCATGTCTCTTGGCTGGGTGCCTCTGTAACGCTTTGTATTTGAGTGCCTTTGTAACTCTTTATATGCATTTTGCTCCAGGCCCAGGCCAGATGTCACCGTATCGGGCAGTCAAAAGCAGTGAAGATCTACCGTCTGATCACCAGGAACAGCTACGAGAGGGAGATGTTCGACAAAGCCAGTCTGAAGCTGGGGCTGGACAAGGCTGTGCTGCAGAGTATGAGTGGCCGTGAGAATGCCAACAGTGGGGTAAGCTACATGCACTAACTTATGTGCTCTTTTGGGAAAAAAAAAAAAGTGATTTAAATTTGTAATATGTATGTTTTAAAAATAAGGATTTTGATCACAGTGTTCTTTGTAAGCACTGACAAGTGAGAGAAGACAAATATGAACTTTCAATGCATTTCAATTGCAATGCAATGCATTTCTGATCATATCTGTAAATGTCTAAGTTACAGGTATTTTGTTCTTTGCATTGGAGATTGTATTACCTAAACAATGGCAGCCTTTGCATTTTGATAACCTAAATAGCTATTTTTGATCTGATTGAGTAGTTGGTAACATAATGGTATTCACAATTTTCATAAGAAACAAATTAACAATTTGAGTAGGTTTCCATGGATTTTGAAATCCATGATGACTTGATGATTCTTAAGTATATTAATTGCTTCTGATTTATAAATTATTAACTTGAATAATTCCTCTAAACACATTTTGACTGTTTGCTAAATGTGCTTTTGATGGTGCAGGTTCAGCAATTGTCCAAGAAGGAAATTGAGGACCTGTTGAGAAAAGGTGCTTATGGAGCTCTTATGGACGAAGAAGACGAAGGATCCAAGTTTTGTGAAGAAGATATTGACCAAATTCTGCAGAGACGAACGCACACCATCACTATTGAGTCTGAGGGCAAGGGGTCCACTTTCGCCAAGGTGAAATACAAACTCAAGACTGTAAAATGTAATTATGTTCAACACTTAAGATCAGTTTTCTTATCACGTGTTTCTTGTGTTTATAGGCCAGCTTTGTTGCAACTGGAAACAGAACAGATATTTCTCTTGAAGATCCTGATTTCTGGCAAAAATGGGCCAAAAAGGCTGAACTGGACCTTGATGCCATCACTGGAAGGGTAAGCACCAGCTTTCATGTATTAATGAAAAGAATTCTATACTGTATCCAATGACTACTAATATACTACTATAGAGCTCTGCTTGATGTTAATTAGGTTTATGTTCAGTGACTGCACATGTAGTAGAGGACGGCTTGGTCATGTTACTATGGGCACACGTTTTTTAATTACATAAACAGTAATTGTTCTTGTTCACTTTAAATTATGCAATTAAAATATAGGCAGGTGATGACTGTTGCTATATAAATATTATGTTCTAAATCTGAGCTTCTAGCGTTGAGATTGCTATATATTTGCATAAGCACCACATGCCCCTTAATATGTTTTGGAATTAAAGGTGAACTAGGTATTTCTGCGTATCTGTGAAGGTTGCACCAATCCAAGTTACAGGTCGAACAGTGGACATGTAAGCCCACACGCAGCAAGAATGTGTGCTTTTAAAGTTATTTTTGGGCAATAAAAATGGCACATATTTAATGTAATTCTGTTGTAAAGCAGTAACCTCTTCATGGAGACAAGTGAGTAGCTTAACCTTCACCAAAAAAAGTTACGTTGTGTACCTTTATTTTGCAGATCATACAAGTTGCTTTCTTCTGACATACATCATATTCTTTTTCTTTCCTTCCTAAAGAGTTAAAATTGGATCACGCTTGTACAAAAACAGACAATTATATTTACAGCCCACACAGAGTACACCTGCTGCTGTTATAAATCCTACGCCACACACAGCTGGTGGTGGTCCCCTTCTGGAGCTACTACTATCAGTGGTATTTAGTCATCGCTAGTGACTGAGAAAAGAAGGGGAGACCAGGAAGCCACGCGCTGGGTACAGGGGGGAGAGAAAGAGGGAGAGATTAATATTGACAGTTGGGAATCTCCTCTCTTCCTTAATTACCCATGTTTCCTTGCTCTGGTGTGTGTGTTTGAGCGCGCGAGTAAGCTGCTTAGCTCCACTTAACAGGGCGCAGATGCCTGGAGGGTACAGAGATATCACTTAGCCCTAGCGCTCCCCTAAAAAAAAGAAAAACTGCACGGAAATAAGAGCTAAGCCATTGCATTGTACATACACACTCCTGCTAACGGGGATCTTTATTTTCAGCTTTGCCCGAATCCGTGCGCTCTGTTTGACTTTTTCTCCCTCCCTTTTATTCACATTTTTTTTACCTCCCCTCTACACTGTGGCTGCCTCTTTTAAGGGCCCTCTACTGGAACACTTAATCCAGCTACAAGCCTGAATACACTCCACTCAAGCCTGCTCCCCCGGGATTTTCTTATTGTGTGATGTTGTGAAGTTGAAATGAAAATGACTGCGTCTCTCTGTGATAATTGTGGAACTAACTACCGCCATGTTTGCGCATATTAATGTGGATTGTGAGAAGAAGGGGAAAAATGATCAAATTAATGCAATAAAAATGTATTTCATTAGACAACATAATTAATGCCACTTTATATCCGAGCTGGGCGGCAATTTTCTCAGCATCACAAATGAAACAAGGGGCCAAATATCCAATTACGGAGATTTGTAGCAAAGATGTCATGTTTTTCCTTGGTCTCGCGTCAGAAGAAACCAAGCAAGCAGGAAATGTACAAATGAGCATCTAAGTGGAAGCTAACCAGAAGGTGTTTTGCATAGTGTTTGAGACAGATGATGCCTTAGCTGGTGGATTTGACTCCATCTGTATTGTTTTAGCAGGTGTATTAAACATAAACCAAAAATGTATTTAAAAATGTGAAAGTACAGCATATTGAGATTAAGGTTGTCAAAAGTATCGATATCCAGATACCAACTGACTCTGAAGCTAATATCAGAACAAAAAAAATTCCACGACTAAATTTGACCTTTCCTGAATATTTGATACAGATCGAGACCATTCTAAAACTAATGTAAGGCACACATGGTAATTATCAACACAAAATAACAAATTTTGTGTACAAGAAACAATTTTGGTGACAGTATTGAGTCATGCTCCTTAGCATTAAAATCAACTTTGAAGTTGTGGTATTGTGACAACATTAAATTACTTTTTATCTGCAGAATACACTGGTGATTGACACACCACGAGTGAGGAAGCAAACGCGTCACTTTAGCAGCGTGAAGGAGGATGAGATGATGGAGTTTTCAGAACTGGAGAGTGACGACGACGAACCAAGCAAACCCACATCCAAACCACGAAGACCGCAAGACAAGACCCAGGGCTATCCACGGTCCGAGTGCTTCAGAGTGGAGAAGAACCTCCTAGTCTATGGGTCAGTCTTGAAAGCATTTGAACGCCTTTGTTTAACTCCGCACCCAATATTCAAAATTTTGTGTCATCCCCATATATGGCCCAGCCCTAAAACTGATCTCTTTTGTCGTCTTATTCAACCTTCTCCCAAACTTCAACATGCTCAGAATTCAGTAATGCCAGTATTAGGAAGTTTGGCAAAGTGCTTTTTATTTCTCAGGTTGGACCAGCAATATCACTGACTCTTGATTATTCTGACACGTTGTTTTGCTCAGTGTTGTCAATCTTTAATCTACTCTAAATCGCTCTAATTTCTACAGTAAGCACAGTACATGGTATCCAGTCCACACAACAACCCCATCATACTGCCAATTTACCACTGGGGCTGTTGACTACCAGAGCTCACCATCCTCTTTTCATGGCTGACTGGCTGTGTCTGTGCAGAGCAGAACAGTGGTGCTAGTGAGATGTCAGCATTGTTATTGTTCCAGTCTAGTCTTGTGGCCTGAGGCTATAGGACACAAAAACACAGTGTCTGACCGGGGCTGTCCCCTCTGCCCACTGCACTGTTGTCTTTTCCCATCATCCATATTCTCGCTTCCCACCATTTTGAGGCCAAGTGAGAAATGCTTCAACTTTATCCCAGGAACGTTTTGCGCAATAGATAAATTAGGAGAATGTGGCGTACAGATCCGATAGTGGCTATATGTGTCATCACAGCCTTGAGGGCAGCTGATTCTCTGGGTGTGATGTTCTAGGGGGGTTGGCTGTGATCCACTTTAAGCTGGGGGACACTCATAAGGGTGCCACTAACACTTAAATCACCACTTTAGCTAGTGTCGAGCTGTTGTATTTTACTGGAGTATTTTTGCTAAGTCTTGGGTATGAAATGGAGGTCATAAATGTGTAGATTATGATTGGCAGAGAAGTAAAAAATTGGTACTCCACTATGGGTACCATTGCTTCAAAATAAAATGAAGATGGCAGGATAGACTTTAAAAAAAATCATATTTGAAACACTTGTTCAAATAATTTATCATCTTAAAGCTTTTCTTACTTGTCCTACCCATTTGACTCAATTATGATTGCTTAGCTGCCATACTAGCTTGTCAAAGCCTGATCTCGTCAGATCTCAGAAGCTAAGCAAGGCCGGGCCTGGGGAGTACTTGGATGAGTGACCACTGGGAATCCCAGGTGCCACTGTCAAAAAACTGATGTCTTGAGGCAAGACACTTGAGCCACATTGCCTTGTAGGAAAGTAGAGTTTGTGTTTGTGAGTGATGGTGGTGGCCTGAAGGGTCTGATTGTGCACATTGGTAGCCTCTCTTCTGTCAGTCTGCCCCAAGGCAGCTGTGGCTACAGTAGTCGCTTACCACCAAGTGTGGAGTGAATGAATAATGCTCTGTGAAGAGTATTGGGTGTCTTGAAATGCGCAATATAAATGCAATGTTTAATTAATTTTAGCTGTAATAGTACACTGACATACTTGTGTCCTCTTCAGATGGGGACGATGGGGAGACATCCTGTCTCATGGTCGTTTCAAGCGCCCCCTGCAGGTGTCTGACGTAGAAACAATCTGCCGAGCGCTTTTGGCCTACTGCCTGCTGCATTACCGTGGTGATGAGAACATCAAAAGTTTCATCTGGGACCTGATCACCCCAAGCGAGGATGGGACGACAAAAACACTCAGTAACCATTCAGGTAAATTATATTCTGAAATAATCAAGCAATTTAGAGTAATCTGCTCTGTTCATGACTTGCACAATCATTTTAGAGTTTTAAATGTGGAAAAAATATATCACAGGTGTTGGTTATTCTCCCTGCCCCCATAGTGGAATTAAAACACTCTTTGAAATCACACTGCTTGAAATCTTTACCCAATGAAGTGATTTCAATCCTCTGTAATTACACTGAATTCTTTTTTTTTCCCTCCCTAGGTTTGTCTACTCCTGTTCCTCGTGGCAGAAAGGGCAAAAAGGGGAAGCTCCCAGCCCCTGCCACACAGATGCCCCGTGCAGAGTGGCTGGCCAGCTGTAATCCTGATCACCTACTGCAGGAGGACAGCTACAAGAGACATCTTAAACACCATTGCAATAAGTAGGATCCCATACTTTCATTGTATTACATTATTTCACTGTATACCTTTTAAGTAATGTACTACCACCATGTTAATTGTTTACTTTGTGAATTGGCACATATCAAAACTCTGCTTTAATTTCCACCATAATATTTCAAATTTTCAAGCTTTTGATCAATTATTAATTTTGGGTTTAATTATTTAAACGCTGTAGAAATTGGGTTCTTTTTGATGCCAACAGCAGGTGAGTGAGGTGTCAATCACACCAGTTTTTTTGCTCCATATGTGGGCTACTGGGATGGCTTATGGACTTAGTACTCATAACTTTAAAGGAATGAGATTCTAAAACAAGTGTAAATGTATCTATGCATGTATTTTGATAAACTTTTAGCAATTAGCAGTCAGCTTGTTTTTACTGTTAAATTTAAGAGACACACATTGCTGCAACATTTCTTGAAGACATCATTGGCTTGTGTCTTGTATATGTATGGAGAGAGTAGTCACTTCAGATTTGGACTCAGACTGGTCAGTGCTGTTGTCAGGGAGAAACTCCACCCTAGTCCAGATTGAATCTCCTAGATTTTTTTTCTCACTATTTTTCTTGAGGAGGGAGTTTGTTTGTGTTTGTGTACGTTTGCGTGGCTGCGTGCCAGACCAGGTGCGCTGCTGGCAGACCTGTTGGAAGTGGGTGAAAGACGCTCGCTAACACACATACACACACTTGGGGGTGATTATGTGGTGCCATCTGCTAGGCTGGAGCACAGCGTTGTGTGGCTAATCAGGCCTGGCACATTGATGGATGAGCACACACAGGCTGCCAGCTAACGCGCACGCACCCACTAAACTTGTGATGCCATTCAAGCACAAACGCCCCACACCAGAATGAGTTGCAAATGACTTCTCGGCCTCCCCTTCCCCCTCGTCTTTTTTGCTGCCTCTCCAAACTTTTTGTCCCTCTTCCGTCCCAGCCCTTTTATTGCCCGCTCCTCCCTCTTGTCGCCTCCCCCTCTTCCACTCCTCAAGAGTTATTGGCATTAAATCCTGGTGACTAATGTGGTGACAAATGTTTACAGATAAAGCAGATCTCCATGTTATTTTCAATGTCACAAGATCAGATCTGACTCGTATGCTATGAGCCATATTTTTGACAGGAAAACATGCCAAATCTGTGACCTTTTTGAGCATTTGGTAACAGTTGGTGTAACTTTTTTTCTTGTTTCAGGGTGTTGCTGCGTGTGAGGATGCTGTACTATCTAAGGCAGGAAGTGATTGGAGATCTAGCGGAGCGCATCTTGGAGGGAGCAGACTCAAGGTTTGTACTCAAGTTGACATTTCATGAGAAACAATGGAAGTCTAAATAACTTTGCCTGTATTTTTATTGCACAAAATATAGATTTGTCCTTCAAATCTTCCTTACCTGTTGCTATTTTTCCTTTTCAAATACAGACATTTGATTCCCAACTAGGAATATTTTTCATGGCCCTTGTAGTTTGCGTGTTAAGCTATTGCAGATAAAAGGCCTTTGATGTGACGAATGGATCATGACTGGATCTAATAGAGATGGATATGAATATGAATCCTATAAATTATTACTGGGATATATTTTGGTCTGTTCCACTGGCCTCTTTGGCAGAATTTCTCTTATTCTGACAGACACAACACACATCTCTGTTTGACACTACCAGGGGAATGTTCTTTTTATTACAATTTTGACCCATTTAGCCTTTTTTTTTTTTTTTTTTTTTTTTTTACATTTTCTGACAAGCTTAACTCATTAGCATTTTGCACACGGACCTTCAGAGCAGTTGAAGTGTACACTACTGGATGTTTTGATCTGGTGGTCCTTCGCTGCACCTTTCCCTCAGCTGCTCTACACTTTCTTGCCATCTGTCCATCGTACTCCTCTTTTTTTCCGCAGTGCACTTGAGTCTCATCTTTAGGTCCCCTCCCCCGCTCTCCACCCTTTCACCCAGATGTGAATGCATTTATAATGGGCTGCACGTGCACTTCATGCCGATCTCTCCGCTCTGTCCCCCTCCGCTTCCATCCTCCCCTCCCCCGGCCGATGGCTACTGTGACAGGCCCCTGTGCGAGTGTGTGTGTGTTGCCGCGTGCCAGACGTGAGCATACGGGTTGCCGTCGTGCCAACATATGCCAGGGGGATTTAGCATGCCAGTCTGTCGATGTGGTGCCAAGGCCGGGCATGCTGCTGTTTGCCGAGATAAGGGACCGTTTCTCTGGTTCTTCTCTTCTGTCACCCTCGGTCTATCTGCTTCCATTGTGTGATTTCTCCCAGTAACCAACTGCAAACACCTTTTCATAATGGAGGATTTACTACTTTCTGAAACACAAAATTAGTCTGAAATTCCCAATCTGGTGCATTAACATGTTTAACAATACACTTTTCAACCAGATTTTTACATTTTCAGTTTTACAGTTAACCAAAAACAAACTTAAGCTTAAGTTTTCAATCTTTTTAGTAAAGTAGGAATGGGTTCTGTTGACATAACTTTGCCCATGGCAGATGTCCATTTCAGTTTTTTTCCTCATTGATTGATTTACAATAGTTAATTTTATTAAACTCTAAAAATGGCTTTAAATATTAATTTCTTGAACAGACTTTTAGTTATTTCCTTCAACATTAAAATGGTAAAATTTCTCATTTTTTCAAGTTAGGACTTGTAAATTATGAAATCCGTATTAAAATTCAACTAATAGCATGGACCCTTCTTAAATTGGAACAGCATTTCGACACAATGCATTTTCTGTTATACATTTAATTTTAGTCTTCTTAAACTTCCTTAACATCCAAATGTTGTCCTTATAAGTCCCTTGTGTTTTGTTTCCTCAGTGAGTTGGACATCTGGATTCCGCAGCCGCTCCACGCCGAGGTTCCCGCTGACTGGTGGGACATTGAGGCCGACAAATCTCTGCTCATCGGAGTTTTCAAGCACGGTAAGAACACATCTGATCTGCTTAAGTTCAGTACACGTCAACCGGCTAGTTTGTTTATTTAAAGGTGCTCTATGTAGCTTTTATAGTGAGGGGGTGAGAGGGGGCTTAACCTGCTTGTCTCAACTTTATTGCTTTGCCTGGTATGTTCCATACTGTAGTTTTAAACATACTCTGTCTTGCATTTACAATTGCAATTATAGGTGGTTGTTTTTTTTGTTTTTTTTGCTAAAGAAAATGCCTAAGAAAACATGCAACAGGCGGGGTCACCTCTACACAGATCTGACCAGTAACTTGATCTGATGTCGTCACTTGCATGCCTTAATGGTGATGGAGAGTTGTAGTACCGTATTTGTGGAACAAAGCGATTACATCTCCAAGAAGACAAGTAGGTGGCAGACCACCCACTAGAAAAGTTACATTGTGCACTTTTTAATAAGTAATAAATTTATAGTCCAATTTGCATTTCCATTTGCACTTTTAGTCATATATAAATGTTGCTACTTTTGAACTCTGAACTGTAAAATGTTGTATATTATGCAGAGGAACTATTATGTTTAAAAGATTGCTCTCTCAATTGACTGCTGTTTGTAATCTTACTTGTCATGGTAATATTAGAAATAAAAAGCTTACTACAGGACAAATACTATCTGAAAAGAAGCCATAAAAGAAAAGTTCAACTTGACCTAAAACTTAGTCATTGCTGGTATGATCTCACTGTTTAACCTTTTCAGTGTTGAGACAAAAAAGCAATGATGACTACCAATTGCATGGATGGTAACCATTTCTAAAATAGACATGTTTAGTGTAATGCTACATAATGGTTGTGCTTGTGGGTATTACATTGACTGATTATTCTAATTTCAAGACAATTCCTATTTCTGCTTATTCTTTTAAAAGTGAAATCTATTAATTTGTTTAAACCAGGCGAAACACAGTGGTTAACCTAAATAGCAGTGCATTAGATCACGTGAATCAAATCTTTCAAGATACCAGTGATTTTGAAACGAGGAGGCCACACATCAGAGCAAACTGGTATCCAACTAGTATGACAGGAGTCAAATTTCCTTGTTTCTCAAAAACACAACATTTACAAACTTTTAACTAGGCCAAACTTTAAAATATGACTGCTTCTCAATTGTGTATCATCATTTTCATTTGCCACAGCGTAAATCTATTACACTGTTTAAACCACGGTGAAAACTATAGCACAATGCAGTCCACCCCTTGGTAATCCAGTTGCATTGTAAATCACCATTGCTGCAAAGCCATAACTTGTCAGCACCCCCAGTGGCTCGCGTCTCACACCCTCCTCCAAACACACAAACAGGCCCCGCCCACTTTCAGCCGCTGCCACCGGTTGATTGGTGTTTCCGTGGTAACTGTGGTACGCAGCTGGGTTGGCTCTGCATGTGGTGGCATTGTGATTGATGGCTACTGACGTTTTGCCTCTTAAAGCGCGCGTGGTTGCTCTTTTGGAGGGTGTTACAGGTGTTAATTTTGGGAATCAGGTCTGGCTTAATGACATGGTTAACATGCTTAGCTTAAAAATGAGTTTCTTCAATCTCCCTGTTGGCCCACCTTTGGTTGCTAACTCTAAATGTGACGCTGGGTGACAGGCCAATGGGATGGGTGTCATGTGGGCTGTGGTTGAAGACCCTCATTCATATTAATTTGGCTTAATTGTCATAATTTTTCCATCAATGCCACCTTCTATGATTCAATTAGGACACACACATGCACACACACATTGGGGGAAGAATACAAAAAGGGCTCACCCATAGTTAATCATAATCCGCGTTCACATGGGAGGCCCCTGAGGTAGAGAGGTAGAGAGGGGCACACACACATACATGGCACTGCCTCGTATGCAGACACAAGGCACAAGAGTTATGGCTTATAAAGGGCTCGATGATTAACGCTTGGCTGCAGGCTGGGAGCGCTGTGAGTTGGTGACAGAAGAGGTTAGGAACAATGCGTCCTATCTCTCCTAATTGAAATGTGATGGAGAGGAAGAAGGTTAAAGAGACGATGATGTGGTCATGTTATGGCGGCACTCCTCTTTTTCCACTCCCTCTCTTCCCCCTGTCATTTTCTCTCCACTTTTATGACAAAACCCTCCTTGTCCAGTTTTCTGTTTTTTCCATTAGCGGCCACTGTCATAATTTCCTTTCATTGTGGGCCCCTGAAAGCATTTTTTGCATTTCCTTTTTTACCGCATCTCATCTTTTCCCCTTCTCATTTTATTTTTTCCCTCTGGTCAACCTAAGTATGAATTATTTTCCTCTAATGCTGCAAAACTGCCACCAAACAGTATTATACAGGTTAATCCCCAACGGAGTACATCAGTGCTTGGTACTAGAGTAAACGTAAGCTCACTAATCATGTTATGGCATTATCTGCACCATCTACATATTTAAGTTTCTGGTGTGTTTTCTTTCTCTGTCCAAATAGTGAGGCATACAGCTATTTCTCTAATTTCCTTAGATGTAATGAACAATTTTATGATCTCCTGATATCCTAACTTGTTGCATTGCCTTAATGACATATCAATCTTGTTTCATTTATTTATTTTTCACGTAACCATACATTACATGACTGCTAATTTACAAATTTTTTTTAAGCATTATAATTCAATTTACTTATAGCATCCCTTTGAACTCCTTGTACCAGTGTTGATACCCATTCTACCTTGTGTTATATTTGTATGCATTTTCCAGGTTGCAGTTTCTCCTCTTCCACCATTTCCTCACCATTAAACTCATATCTTCCTTCTTCCTTTGCTCCCTCTTTTGGCCGATTTCTCAGTAGGACCTGCACAGTCTAATCTGTTCTGCCTGAATGCCTCTAACGGACAAACACCCACTAGCTCACTCACATGGACGCCATGACACCCTCTCTCTCCACTCCTCTTCCTCTATATCTCTCTTGCCCCCTTCTTTCTTTCCCAATCGCTCTCTCTCCTTTCTCCCTTTTCTGCTTGTCTCTTACACCCCCTATCCTTTCCATTCCCTTTTCCTGCTTACTCAATCTTCCTCCCACTCTCTCCCCCTTGCTTTTCCCTTCTCACCTCTCTCTCTCGCATCACTCTCTCTCACCTACTTCCTTTTCCTCACTTCTTTCACCTCTTTCCTCACTCTCTCTTGTTTACCCTTCATCTCTTCCCTGTTTCCCCATCTTTCCTATCATATCCTCTTTCTTTCACTCTTTCTCCTCCCCCCTTCTCTCTCCTCTCCTCTTTGCTTATCCCCTCTCCTCTCTCAAACCCCTCTCTCTCCCCTCCCTCTCTTGACACAAATGAGCACCTGCAGGCTCCCTCCCCTCTCCACGTGCACACTCTTGACGCGCACGTGCATCATGCTGCTAACTCTGTCCACACACACAAACTCTGAGCCTGTCAGCAGCTGGCTCCTGGGGTCTGCCCTTCTGCCACTGTTTGTCTCCCTTCATTTTAATATGGATGCCCAGGGTGTCTGCGCATCCTAGCACCACTTCTGTTCAGGCACAACTTTCCGTCACCTCTTTCTAGGATCTTTCTGTTGCTTCCACTTCAGTTTATTACTTGAAAGTCTAACAGTTTTTAATTTGTTTCATCATTTAAGCTCTCATTTATTTTCATTGCAGTTTAAATAAAACATTTATTGAAATATTTCTTAGGTCTGGTTATTTATTTTTGAGTATTTTTTTGGAGTAAATTGACACCTCACAATGTATAAAACCAAACATTTAAATCTGTATTTGGTAAATTTAACCTGGTAGAATGTTCTCAATGTCAGTATACTAAACAGCCTCCGTGCTTGCTTCTTCTTCACACACTCTTCTTCTGCAGGCTATGAGAAGTACAACTCGATGCGAGCCGACCCGGCGCTGTGTTTCTTGGAGCGAGTGGGCATGCCAGACGCCAAGGCGATCGCGGCCGAGCAGAGGGGCACTGACATGATGGCAGATGGCGTCGAGGGGTAAGAGGGCACCCATCACTGTCCACTTCTGTCACTGCTACTTTTGGCTTTGGCGAGATTTAGAGTTGCCAAGAGTGAATTTAGCTAAATCCAAATGGCCTTTTTAATGCTGTACAGTTTTGAAGTGGGCTACAGTAATAATGGGGCATCACAATATGCTACAAATTTGTTTTTACCATACCAGCCAGAGCAATTCAAATTTGCAGCCTCTTGAAATACATACAAATCTATAATTTTTTTTTTTTTCATTAGTTCTGGAGACACTGGAGTGAATTGAACTTTGTGTCAATATATGCAGCATGTTTTATCACTATGTTTTCGCTATATTTTGCAGTGCTAAACTAGTTGACTTGTATTGTATTTCTTGTATTTCTAGGATGTCAGGTATACTTAAAATCAAGTCTAATATTTTTGTTTTTCTGATTTGCAGTGAGGATGAGGATCCCGAGTACAAACCTTTGCGTATGCCTTTTAAGGATGACATGGACGACTTCACCAACTCCCCTCTGGATGACACTGCCGATGGAGAGACTGAAGGTAAACAAACTAAAAAGAGCACAGAAAATTGCAGTGAAAACCTTTAAACATGCACACCCACTTCACATAACCATCATAATAAACTGGCACAACTCAACTACTAACACAAGGCTATCATTACAAAATATAATGACAACTTGCCTCTAGTTTCTATATCTTAAATTAAATTTTGTTCATATTGGTTAAACGTTGAATCTAGAGCCCGACCAATATATCGGCTGGCCGATATTATCGGCCAATATGGGTACCTGGAGACATATCGGCTGATATGGGCCGATATTTCACGTGGGCATGTTATATCTCGTTATAAAGCTTAGACTCTCTACATTATGTTCATTTAATCCAATTTACAGACAGATAAATGTCCTAATATGTGGCTCCGCATCAGTATTTATCTACGGTGTAATTTGTCTGTGTCTGTGTCCGTGTCCGTACTGTCCCTGAACACACCACCAGAGTGACGTCACTTCACTCGCGTGTGTTTGTTTACACCCGCAGCAGTGCGCAACACTGAGATTATTTTCTTTTTCGAACAATCGGTTTGAGTCTGGATTAAAAGGACATTTATCAGTGCAGACTTGTGATGTGAGGAGGAGCCTGTGTGAGCGGTGAGTGTTGGAAATACATCGACTTTGAAGCTAGTTTAGGTTTTGTTACCGGTTAGCTGCTGTAGCTCCCGCACATAAACAGTCTGTTTTCTATTGGTCTATTGTAAAGTGACTATATTGGCCGTATATTTGTTACTGGACCTGTATTGATATGTAAATGAGCTGTGAATAGACGTGTGAATGATCCACATTTATGCATATAATTAATTACCGCGGTGCGCACGTTTTTACGGCTAAAGGCTAATAGCGATAGTTTACTAGCTAGGAGTTATGGGTCGGTCGCGATCGAAGCGGCTCTTAGAGTCGGCTCTTTGAAGCGAACAACGGGAGCATGTTTCTTATTGGGAGCCGTGTTTTCGCTTTTTCTCACTTTTTCTCTTCATGCCGCATGTAGACCCGTAGTTTGACAGCAGCAGCGGCTGAAAACGAAACTTTCAGAAATCTGCGTGTGCATAGGATAAAAAAAGTGCATATTTGGCTGCAGTTCAGCATAAAATGAATAAACCAGGACTAATCTTGGGCTCGAGTGCAGGAGAAAGATAGAAACCGAGTCCCGACATTCAGTCCTGGTTCAGTTCTGGTTTAGTCCTGCTTGCAACAAAACAATCTCAAGAGTCGCTTGGGAGCCGAAAGAGCCAGCTGCTTTAGTGAGCCGAGCCGGTTCTCCAAAAAAAAAAAAAAAAAAAAAAACTGGAATACCCATCTATTCCAGTGTTCCAGTAGCTAGAATGTGACGCAAAAATGCCATTAGGCCAATCTACTGTATGTAAATTTGATGTGAAGAGTCAAAATAACAATAAATGTTGCCTAAATAAACCCAATTTAGAATTCACTAGAGCCAAACCTAAGTTTTTTAATCAATTCAAGATTTACAGTGAATTTTTACATTACTAAATATATCGGCGACTATATCGGCTATCGGCAGCCCCAACTCCTATTATATCAGTTTCATATCGGCCACAACAAAATACATATTGGTCGGGCTCTAGTTGAAACTGCATCATAATCTTGGTTATCCTTCTGTACACCCAGGCCAACAGTGTAAATGAAACTTATTTTTTACTTTTTTTACCAGTTAAAACATGAACATATTGTCATCATACAGCTGTAACAGGAGAACCAAAAATGTTGAAACATCTAAAATAACAAATTGACCATCTTTTATCTGCAGGTAAATCTGAAAATGGGCAAGTCATTGCTTCGGGAAGTGGAGCCCCTGGACCCAATGAGAAGCTTTACTGGCCCGCAGCTTCGGCCCTCACAGCCCGCCTGCGTCGCCTCATCACGGCTTACCAGAGATCCAATCGCAGAGAACTACTGCGTCAGGAGGCCCTGAACAGACCTGACGGCAGGAGGAGACGGCGGCGCGATTTTATGCCGTCAATCTCTATGGTAACTGAAGCTGGAGGCGGGGCAACTGCTTTCCTCCAAGATGGCGCCGCGGTGTTCATGGCGGACGGAAATGCGTACCTGGCCAAAGGAGGAGCGTACTTTACCAAAGGGTCGCAGTTTATAGCTGATGCTTCACCGGTGTTGGCTGCTAGTCCACTGATGCCTGATGGAGCTATGTACTACGAGAGGAGACAGAGGTAAGGATTAAACAATGTCTTATTTTGACCAGTAGCGCTTTTCTATCTATAAGTTTTCAGTCACCATTGTTTTTATCTTTTAATTGGATCAAAATTGTGTTTATTTATTTTGTAAAATAAAATTTTTAATCAATTGACTAGACGATGAACATGTAGATTACTTACAGCTCTTTTTGAAATATAGCAGTGAATTTATGCAATTCAGAATTGCAATGTGATAGTAAACAATTTATTCCCAAAACTATAATATTATCAATGGCTATGGTGATTGGCAGGGCACTGGACATTCAGCAACCTCTTAAACCAATCCCATGACTAACTAACTAAAACCTTGGCCTCTCTGTACAACATAATTATCTTCACGTTCTTTTAAATGTGACAAATGCTCTAATTACCCCTGTAAAAATATTTGTATACTCAGTTTGGATTCTGTGTTGTTTATAGATGGACCCGTCGTGAGGAGGCAGACTTCTACCGCGTTGTGTCCACTTTTGGAGTTGTCTTTGATACAGAGAAACAGAAGTTCGATTGGGCTCAGTTCAGGTCCATTGCCAGACTGGACAAGAAGACTGATGACAGTCTTGAGAAATACTACTATGCCTTTATCGCCATGTGTAAGCGAGTCTGCCGGATGAAGAATGATGCAGGTAAGTTAAATAGATAATGTCATTTTCACATATTTTTATACAAAAGGTTAAATGTTGTTTTTTATCTTAATCAGTGTAAATATAATACCATAGATAATCTTTAAAAAAAATGTGTAAAACTGTCACTGTATAATAATTCTGTTTAGAGACTAATAAGGCTGATATGAACAAATGGGTTATAAAGAATGATTCAGGCTCTGTCAATACTTCAGAGGTTAGGAGTTGGGGTTAGGGTATCAATGAAGTAATTACTAAACTGGAATTATTCCATTTTCAATTACATCTTCATGCTTTATTAAGGCATTGTAAAGTGTTACCAAAACTGGATAAATGGGTTGTCTTGTTTCGTCTTTGGAGTAAAAAGAGCACATTAGTGAAATTGTTTTAAAAATTGTCTTCTATACATACTAAAGCATTGTCTTTTCTCCCCTTCAGAACTGCCTGACCCCAGCATTATCATTGACCCAATCACAGAGGAGCGTGCCTCTCGCACCCTGTATCGGATTGAGCTTCTGCGCCGCATCCGAGAGCAAGTCCTGCCCCATCCCCTACTTACAGAGCGACTGAAGCTGTGCCAGCCCTCTCCCGATCTGCCCGAGTGGTGGGAGTGTGGCCGCCATGACCGCGACCTCCTCCTGGGAGCAGCTAAACATGGAGTGAGCCGAACGGATTACCACATACTCAACGATCCCGGTTTGTCCTTTTTGGAAGCTCACCAACGTTTTACAGGCCAGCGGGGGTCCGGATTTACCACGGCAGCCCAGGGAGATGTGGCTAAATCGGTGTTGGAGGACAGCGCCGGGCCTCTCCACACTCCGGCCGAACTGGCGAGAGTGGCCGAGGCTGCAGGCGCAGCCCTAAATTTGTCTATTGATGAAGGAAAGGATGAAGTTAAAATGGAAACTGGAGAAAATGGTGAAATTTCTTGCGCCAAAGTTGAACCTGCTGAAGTCAAGGAAGAAGTTTCTGTCAAATCAGAGGTTAAAACTGAACAGGAAGTTGAACAAATGGACACAACAGAGGTGAAGGAGGAGAAGGCTGTATCTTCACTAGACAAAAGTGATAACAAGACTCCTATTGAAGCTCCTGGGGACCAAACCGAGATCAAGGAACAGCCCGCCTCTTCTCCCAAAGCACAATCCGAAATCAAGATGGTGGAGGAGGAAGTGACAGAGGTACAAGTCAACCCCAAGTCTCCAAAATCTCCCAAGTCAGCTGACCCTGAAAAGAGTCCAGAGGAGGAGGAAGAGGAGAGGATGGACGAAGATGACAAATCTGAAAAGTCATCACAGGCTGAAGGTACAAAATGGCTAAGTGAAAATAAATATGCTTTTTAAAATCCTACAGGTTAGTATGTAGTCTAGCCCTTAATAGAGAGGGTTGTTGGGAAGAGGATCTGTTACAAACTACTGCACACCGGTACATTGTCCCAAATGTTGTGAAAAGTTAATGTCAAGATTTTCACATCTGTACTGTACTACTAGAGGCTTGTATTGGTAAAGGCAAATGAACAGAAACCTATCGTAAATGAATATGCATGTTCTTGAATGCAGAATTTAGATTCATACCCGTTTTTTCATTTTGGCCCATTCCCAGTCACAGGCCTATTTCCGATCCCCCCTCATGACTTGGCAGTGTTTTAATGAGTCCAGTTCCAGAGGCGAGAGACCAAAATGAGCTTTATCCCATGATGACTATTTGAAAACCTTTTTAATTAAGTGTCCACGTGACTTCTCTGTCTATCCTGCCACAGCAAGCGCAGCATCGGAGCAGAAAAACTTTGATGAGGAGAGCATCGCATCTTTGAGCACAACTGCCCGAGATGAAACCAGAGATGGATTCTGTCCCGATGACCTCCCAGAAACTTCAGCGCTGCAGGCTTTACAGGAACGCACGTTTGCCTTCTCCTTTTGGCCCAAGGTGAGAAATATGGGAAATTTGTATTACCCACTCCAACCCAAAACACTAGGTAATACAGTAACTACACTATTTACAATATAATAAAGAATAAAGAAAGACTTAATAAACAATTTGTTCATTATGAATCAAGTTTTATGAACACTTGAGGCTTAAGCCTTGTTTCCATAAGAGTGGTATGTTTTAAGGGTACCAAGTGGATCTCTGGAGGTGTACTACCTTCCAGTGGGGTCTGGCACAGTTAGGACTTAGGACCGGCTCACGAGGGGTGGGGCTAGATACGCCTCCATGAAGTCACTGAACGATCAGCAGCTCAGACCAGTAGCAGCATACATGTGGCAAAACATAAACAGCGGGATGCTGCTGGCTCCAATAACAGCAAAAGTGTCCAACGGCACTATGAATCAAGTCTTCTTGCTTTGTGTCATTATAAAGTGCCAAAGAACTAACAGTTGTATTTAATGCAGTCACACAAACAGAAATGTATGAGAGAATTACTCAGAAGGATTTTAAGGAAACCTGGTATAGATCAGGGCCAAACAAGGTCTACACCAGGAGGACTGAACTGGGATCAAACCAGGACGTCACTGCAGCCATCGAGTTAGGAAAACTTTACCTTCAAGTAATTTTTTTAAATTAATCTCTTGGTATTTTTGCAATGTTTTATGTGGTGTTTTATGTGCGAAACAAAAATAAGGCTACTTTATTGTTATAGCAGTAAATGAGTAAAAGTTGCATCTTCCAATTGCGTTCTTGAAATTACAACCAAACTGTTGAATTTGTCTCCAGGATCGAGTGATGATCAACAGAATGGACAACATCTGCGAGGCCGTGCTGAAGGGGAAGTGGCCTGTGAACCGTCGCCACATCTTCGACTTCCATGGAAACCTGTTGCCTGGACACGGCTCATCCGTCTCCACGCCGTCTGTCGCCGCAGGGATAGAGCAGCGGCGGAGCTTGGCCGAGCTGGCGATGGCTGGCCTCCACACAGGCTACAGCGGGAGTGAGGATACCACGCTGTCTCCACAAGTCCATGTACGTGTCAAGTCTGGTTTACTTTTCAATGGAAATGCAACACAACAAGTGACACTGTCTGTGTTTACATGGTCACCAAAAATCTCATCATTATCTGATTTCTGGAGTTATTAGGTTTGACTAATTTTTGCACTTGTCACTTATGCAGTGTGTTTTGACAGAGTCTGCTGATTTATAGTACTTGGTCTTCAAATTCAACAGTTTTTCTAAAAAAATTATAGATTAAGTGCTGTTTTTGTTGATCAAATTTGTTTTGTGCATGTAAAGTCACACCAGAAATCAAATGACTAGATCAGATAACCCAATTTGATCTAATTTGTTCTGTGTCCCCACTGTGATAATCAAATGGAGTACATTTATACAAAGTTGCTACTCTGTATGAACAATATTTCATATTATCATCCAATTACTGAGTCAAGCTGCTAACAAGGATCTTATAAATTACAGTTTGCATAATATTTGGAATTAATGATAGGAATTGTACATCATGTTTGTCATAATGTATCTGATGTTAATGGGCTGATTAAGCTTGAAAGTGAAACATTAAAGGGATCCCTGGTGTATGTATAGTTTAGTATGTCTGCACATTCTAATATTCATTATTATTCAGGTGTAAACTTTGCTTACTGTTCAGTACATTACAGCTGCAAAATGAATTGGAATACATTTTAATGGATGCAATTGGCAAATCACAAAGGCTGCATATTTTTTAGTACTACAATTTCCACTACAATTTCTTCCACAAACAAAATATTATTATTCTGTGTAACAATGGTTTAACCCTGAAGTTTAGATCTGTGCAAATGTATAAACATTAGTGTGATTGGGTTTTTTTTGGCAGTTCAGTGTGAACTTGGAAGAGAGTCTTATTAAAACTAAAATCGCAAATCTAATTTCTTGTCAGAAAAATCACAATAATATTTTCCCCAAATTGTTAAGCCCTACAACACATGAATATATATTGCTGACCTGTAAAACACGTCATGTCCTGCAGGAGGATGCTCTTGGTCTGGGAGTGCCTAAACAGAGGCGTAGGAGGAGGAGAAAGATTGAGATTGAGGCGGAGCGAGCAGCAAAGAGGCGTAACCTGATGGAGATGGTGGCTCAGCTTCGAGAGAGTCACTCCACCACAGATGCCCAGAGTCAGGCCATAGACTTAACAAAGGTGAGCGTCTATTCTAGTATTGGTTTTATAGATATTTAAATGTTTTCTTTTGTAACCGTTTCT
The DNA here is from genome assembly GCF_026225935.1 of Boleophthalmus pectinirostris. NCBI lineage: Eukaryota > Metazoa > Chordata > Actinopteri > Gobiiformes > Gobiidae > Boleophthalmus > Boleophthalmus pectinirostris. Next base: position 20,365,770 of record NW_026571095.1, read on the forward strand.
GTTACCTGCCTCGGGACATCTTTGCACCTTTGCTATAATCTGATATATTTACACTGCGAATGAACTGTATAATAAATAAAAAAGTGGTAACATGAATGTTGTAATGCTAATGCTGATTAAATAGGATCTAAAGGACCTAAAATAGGATCTTTTAGACTTAGTAATATGAAAGTGCATCAGAGAAATTTACCTAGATGAAGATGGTAAATGAACTTGTGTTACAAGTGAAAATCTGTTAAATATATTTTTTATAAGATATTCTATTGTTTGTTGTGGTTATCAGTGAATAGTTTTTGTCTGCTGAACCATCAAAGTACAACAATCACGTCTAATCTTGCTTCTAGGGTATGCACCACAAAGCCTCTCCCTCATTGGCTGGTTTCTCGAGTGGCCTTACCCCCTCCCTCAAGGCTCAGATGGACCTGTTGCAGGCCTCCTCCACAGGACACAGGGCCAATGGGTCTCTGGACATGGACATCCCACTGATGATGAGGAGGAGGCGTGGACGAAGGAAAAATGTAGAGACCCTTGATATGATGTTTATTGGAAACAAGAGACCCTCTGGGGTAAGTACAACAAGTTTATTATGGGATAAATAAATTAATCTAAGATGATGGAATGCATTCTATAATGGATCAACGCCACGCTAAAAATCAGTAAAGGCCAAATTTCCCTTTTTTAATGCAATTCAATATTGTGTATGCATTTTTTACAACATGCGATTACTTATTTAGTTTTTGATTCAAGGTTTTCAATGCAAAATGAAATCATGTGGTTTAAAATCAAATTCAGATTACATCAGTCAGCCTGGTTTTAAAATTTGGGTATGTCTGTCTATGCTGTTTTTCCAGCTTTAACAATTTTTTGTTTTATCTTTTAGGATGAGGCAGAGACTGTGAAGGTGGCCAATGTGGAAGCTGCCAGCAGACCCATCACTGTGCCGGACCAGAGCCCCAGTGGCCGCTCTCTGGCCTCTGGAAGTCTGGACGACGAAGAGGCTGCAGTGTCCAACAAAGACCTGGGGGAGTGGCTGAGGCAGAACCCCTCATTTGCTATGGACATGTCAGGATTCACACCAGTAAGTCTTTTCACTTTGATAACCTTCTGATGCATTTTGAGTGCTTTAATAATATTTCCTTTTTTTGTTGCAGAAGACTGATGCAGAAATGCTCCTGTCTCAGTTCTCAAAGCCCAAGCAGAAACGTCATCGCTGTCGAAACCCAAACAAAATTGACATCAATACCCTGACCGGAGAGGAGAGGGTGCCTGTAGTCAATAGACGCAATGGACGCAAGGCCAGTAGTAATATAGTAGTAGTAGTGTAGTGGTAGTGTTGTTACTTGTACCCATTTTTCACATTTCCCTACCGTATAATATAATAATAACACTGCGCACTCATTGTTTATCTTTTGTTTTATAGATGGGTGGCGCTATGGCTCCACCTATGAAGGAGCTCTCCAGATGGCTTTTGGAGAACCCAGAGTTTTCTATTGCCCCTGATTGGACAGACATCGTCAAACAGTCTGTAAGTACTTTTCTGGCATTGTCCTGTAGTTTTATGTATTGTTTATTATATTTTATTATGTATTCATGGAGATTTCCTAATGCAATACTTTACACAGGGTTTCCTCCCAGAAGCCATGTTTGACCGCCTACTCACCGGCCCGGTTGTAAGAGAGGAGGGCGTCAGACGAAGAGGGCGTCGGCCTAAATCTGAAATCGCCAAAGCAGCAGCGGCTGCACAAGTGGCAGCTGCTCAGGCAGCTCAAGCTTCTCTGGCCTCGGCAGCATCCTCTGCAGGTAAGAAACATGAAATTAGCACTTTAAAACAAATTTGAACTATTAACAAAAAATCTCATCTGCTACAAAAGGAAAATCTTAATTAGTAACTATTTAGGTAGGCTCAATTTATATAAATTGAATACAATTTTATTTAGTCTGTATTACCTGTGGAGGGGTTCACCTGACTTCCAGTTTTGATCCTTGATTTATACTTGGTTAAGTCTGTATTTAGACTGTCTACTCATTGTTAACTTCATAACGTTAACATAGACTCCCATTCTGATATTTATCTTATGTTTGTGACTAGATAGCTAGAGCTTGATTAGAAGTAGCTTTTTCTCTATACCTGAAAAATGTATTCATAAATATTAGGGCCGGGCACGTTAACGTGTTAACTTTGCGTTAACTAATTAATTAACGCCGACAATTATTTTAACGCAGTTAACGCAGTTTTTATTATTTATTTATTATTGTAAATGTCTGTTTCTCACTGGCTTTTATTTTGAAAAAGTCCACCGCGAGAGTTTCTTTAAGTTTGATTTACACTTTTTTCACATTTTTCTGACCACGTGAGATGCAGCGGGCCCGGCCGCGGGTTCGCCCGCAGGCTCCGACTCCCATTGCAGCTCTGGCCGCGAGTTTGTCGACTGGTTCAGCTGCGGACACCGGCTCTGAGCTGAGCTTATCTCTTTAGTTCAGTGCTGGAGTAACTGATTTACCCAGATACCATTGGAAGAAAAAATGTGATTGGTCCATTTCCATTCCATTATATTAACCCTTTGTTTCCTAAGAAATATCAGTCCAAGTTTGTAACACTGATCTAGAAATTATTACTAGTGTAGTGTTCATTAGTCACAGCATAAAAAATATTCAATAAATATATTAGTAGCACAAATGTCCATTCAGTATTTTTTCTTGAGCCTTCCCTGAATACCTTGAAGGCTCTGAGGGTTCCCCTGTGAAAGAAATGCTGTTTGCACAACAAATGTATGGCTCTTTCATTTACATTTCCAATAAAAGAGCGCTATACTCTACTTTTTAATTCATTAATTGATTTTGCGTATAACTTGCGATTAATCGCTCGAACTCATGCGATTAATCGCGATTTAAAAAATATATATTTTTGCCCAGCCCTAATAAATATCTTTGTGCTTTCCAGGAGGCATCAACCCTCTGCTGCTCAACAGTCTGTTTGGTGGGATGGACCTGTCTTCTCTTCAGAGCCTCCAGTCTTTGCAATTGGCCGCTGGACTCATGGCCTTCCCCACCGCTGACCCTAAACAGGCTGCAGCCGCGGCCTCCATGCTTCCCCTCATGATGCCGGGAGTGGGTGCCCTTCCCAATATGGCCGCTCTGCCCAACATGTTCAGTTTGGGAGGTCTGTTTGGCGGTAATCTCGCTGCGGCCACCACTGCTACTGCCACCTCCAGTCCGTCTGCCGCTACTGCATCTGCAACCACCAACGGGACGTCCGAGGAGGGTGAAGACAAGCACAGCAAGGATGAAGACAAGGAGGCAGAGGAGGTCGAAGGAGCGGAGGATGGGGAACCAGAGGCAAAGAAGAAGAAAGTTGAAGGAGATGCCAAAACTTCAGCAGATAAACCAGCAGAAGAGGCAGCAGCACAAGCCTCCACGACTGAATCAGCTGATGCTACTCTTAACGGAGACGCTGCCGCCCTTCTGGCTGCTGCCGGGATGTCCGCCAATTCTCTCGCCTTTAACCCCTTCCTGCTCTCCACGGTGGCCCCAGGACTGCTCTACCCCTCCATGTTTTTACCTCCAGGTCTGGGCGGGCTCATGCCAGGCTTCCCCTCTGCCTCCACACTGGCTGAGCTGCAGACTGCCATGGCCGGAGCACTAGGGGGCGCCGCGGGGCCCTCAGACTCCCAAAGCGACGAGAAGGACAGATCAGAAAAGGAAGCGGGAGCAGAGGATGATGAATTGGACACAACCCAAGACTCCCTGCTGGAAGATGGGATGGTCGCTGCGGAGGACGAGGAAGAGGATGAGGAGGAAGCAGAGTCTCCGCAGAAGGACAAAAGTGACTGAAACATGAACTGAAACTGGCCTTGGACATTTCCTCACCTCTGACCTCTTCACGTTTACACGCCTCCAGCAGAAATATCCAAACTATTAACGACTGACTTTTGTGTTTTCGTTTTTTTCTTTAAATTGTTGTTGATTTTTCAGTTTGTATTTTGGGCCAGGTGTATTCGCTATGCGTCAGAGAGGCGGGGGTGTGACAAGTCTCTTTGAACGATAGTTTAGTCAGGGAAAATCCTCACAAAGACTGTTTCTATTTTTCTGGTCGAGGCCTTGGTGCCCACTCTTTTCTCACTATCTCTCAGTCGGAACTCACCAGTTTCCACTAGTACTATTATTATTATTGTTATTATTATTAATATTATTATTGCTGCTTTCAGCTCTCAAACCATGGTTCTCTTTAGTTTCGTTTCCTTCTTTTTCAGGATTGTTTGTTGCTGGCAGCGTCTCTTGAATCAGTGCTTCTCAAATGGCATTATTATCCATTGTTAACCTGTCTGACAAAGCTGCTGCGAAGGAAAATATAATGGTTGATTTAGCTGTTTTACTTTAGAGCAGGTATTTTTAGTTCTCACATATCCAGTAAAAGGCCAGTCTCACTCACTGCCTCTACATTACTTCACCCATACACTAAAGAATCCGCGGTTAGACTGATTTTAGACTGTATGAGTGAACCAGTACTGTCAGTCCCACACTGTTAGACCCAGTATGTCTACTGCCTGGTCCAGTCCCTCTACAGACAAGCGATGGACAGGTCTTCCAGGCCCCAACAACGCCCCCCTCTGAGGGTTCCTGTGAATAGACCAGAGCAGTGGCACTTCAGGTAGATGGTTCTTCTATAACGAGGCACATCAGCTGATTTAATTCCCATTTGCTGCCACAATGAAAAGTTGTTATGTTATTTTTGCTACTCATTTTTGCCGATAGTTTCAGACCAAGTGCTGCTCCCTCGTTTGTTCTCTTAATAAAGACTGTTCTCTAGTCAAACACACTGACTCTGGCCTGGCCCCACAGCACACACATTTCAGTCCATATGAAATACTTGAAAAGCACACAGGGGGTGCTTGAGTTGTTTTCGTGCCCATTCCCGAGCGCCTCTCGAGGTTCAGATATGTGGAAGTACATTCACTGTGGCCAGGTCTACTACACTTGCTCCAGCAGACAGGCAGACTCCCTCCGGCTTCACAGGGCCAACTGGACAGCGCTGGGGTCACCTTCGCTCTCACAGGCCCTTCTCTGCTGATGCTGAGACAGCAATAACCAAGGCAGCTTTTGAATGTCCAACATCACTCACCCACACTCGCCACACACTATGAATAACCACAAGTGTCGTATAATAGAGAAAACTGTAAATGACAGATATGTACTGCAATCAATTTTGTCTCACTCTGTTCCTGTTGATGCACTGGTGTTAAAGAGTTAAAATAATCAGGTACCTTTATTACTTAGCTACTTTTCTTGAAAATGGACTTTTTGTTACTTTTAGCCAGCAAGCTGAAGAGCATTACCTCAAAATTCTTATCTAGCCTTGAAGTTTACAGACATACCATGTAAATGTTTTTCCTCTTTTTTTGGTGTGTGTCTTTTTGTTTTGTTTTTTTTGGAGACATCATGTATGATGAATTGTAGCTATGATGCTTTTAATAAAAGTGAATCATGATATTCGCCTAGGAAACCAAACTGTGTGTCTGCATTGTCCTTATGCAAAAGTAATAAACATTTTACACTACACTAGATTTTATTCTAATTTTAACTGTATTTCAACTTGGATTTTTATAGTTTGGCCAGATTTGGTAACACTATAATTTTGTTGTCTATATTCTGTGAAACAAGATGTTTTTGTTTGAAAACAGTTGGTACAAAACCGATAAAATGAAAAAGCATTTCTAAGGAACAATCTCTTATGAAGGGGTCTTATATGTGGAAACTCTGGAAAATGTAAGCTTTAAGTTTTATAAACCCGTATTTTCTCCACTTTCAAAATGGTGAAATTGAACTTGGGATGAAAACTAGACTAATCTTCACAGGCTTTTGTATTGGGAAGCAAATGACACTTTGTTAGGCATTTAGTTGTTAACTTTTAGCATACATGATTGTTTTGAATAATGGCAGTAAAACAGTCATGAGTGAAGTACTTTAACGATTTGGGTCAGATGGAGTATGAAACAGGGAGGAGTATGGCTCTGTGGCGGTTGTGTGTCAGAAATGGCTGCTCTCCCGCTGGACCTGCTGACAGAACTCAAACTGACAGGAGGGCCACTCTGTGTGTAGGTGTGTGTGTGTATGTGGGTGGGAGTGAACATGTTTACTGGCTGATACAGACAAAAATGTACTCTCAGTATTTTTTGTATTATGTTAATGTTATTATGGCAGTCCATTGAAAATAAGCCACAGCCTGTTTTGGTTGAGGTACACGTATTGTAGGCTACTAAACTCGCACTCAAATAGAATGGACAAAAAAGTTCAGAAATATCACTTTTTATTCTTATTTGGAAGATGCAAGTTTATTATTATTATTATTATTGTTATTATTATAATATTTTTTGCAGCCTTACTTATACAATAGACAATATAAACAACATATATACAGTGCTTTTTTCAAAACAACAAAGGCAATATTGTCCTTTTCTTTTTTTATATATATATTAAACCTGTCTAAAGATCTTACATAAAATAAATACATTTATAAATAAATGTATAATCAAAGTTCCAAGTCAAGTATCAGACTACAGCCCAGTGACCATCCCTTCAGCTCCAGCAGCTCCTTGGGATCCTGGTTGTTTCCTGGCAGACAGAGCAGAGAGGAGAGGAGCGTGACAGACGTCTGGCCTAATCGCCCCGTTAGAGGAAGTGGGACGTGAAATCCACCAGTCACCCCTCTGCCCCCTCATCTACCCCCATCTGCCCCCCACCCTGCACTGTACCCTCACACCCCAGACTTCCAGGAAAAAAACATGGCTGCTATGATAGAAAGTTAATATTGATAGATTTAAAATTAGTTCAATCATTTATAATCGGCCTATAATACTGGGGCATCTTGATAGTGTTTTCAATATGTATTTTGAATTACATGACACAAAATTATTCCATAAATGATTTAAGTGTGATGTCCAAAAAATCCAACCTGGGCCTACATATATGCATTGTAATTTGAATGACATAGCACAGTATTATATTTCACAAATGAGAAAAATATATGTTATGCAATGGTTGAAAAAAATGTCTGAGAATAGTCGTCTAATCATTTCAAATCGTCTGTTATTATACTGAATCTAAATGGTTTGCCACTGTACATTTTAACTGTACATTGCTAAAAAAAAATTCCCTTAAATCTCAGTTAATAGCTGTTTGGCTCCTCTGGTTTGTGGTACATCCGTCTGCGAGTGCGATGCCAGGCCGCTGAGCCAGAGCTGTTGTTACGACTTTACTCAGATTAGATCAGATCCAACTCAGATCAAAACCATTTACAAACAAATGCCGCATTTTGTTGATGATAATCCTGATGATTTGATTCAGACATGAAACTTACAACCGCCAACTAACAGCATGTGGACAGCCCTCAGAGAGCAGATTTATTAAACCAAAATATATTGTTGTTTTTGTATGTGTGTGTGTATGTGTGTGTTTCTCAGATGCAGACATAGCACATGCATATTTCAGTTTATTTATAGCTATGGGTTTTACTTTCCTGTTTATATGCACTATTTGAGTAGGCCTACTTTTGAAGGCACAGAGCACATATGTTTTATTCTATTCTGGTTTGCACAGTAGCAGAGTGGTTAGCTCTCCTCTAAGCAAAACAAGGTTGTGGGTTTGATTCTCATTATCTCTGTTCATTATGGCTGTACTTCAGCCATCTCCTCCCATGTGTGATTTGTATGTAAGGGTCAGTCCACCTCATTTCACTCAATGAGTTAAAACCTACTTCACGTCAAATTTTGATGAAACTTGGTTTATAGGTAAATCATAGCCAGAAAATTTCAAATTTTTGTTTGATCGTACCAACAGTTAGCCGGGCTGGCACCACCTAGTTCCTTTGCTCAATTTCATTTCTCTCCAGTGATCAGGAGCAGGTCAGGAATCAGAATACACTAGAGGGTTCGCAAAACCCCCAGAAGTGTGAGTTTGGGCACCAGCCAATCAACGAAGAGTCATACATTATGTGTTGTCAACAATTCCCAAGATCAAAGTTTTAAAGCTGGAACAAAGAGAATGTTTGATGAATTTTATCAAGGGTAAAGACGTTATCGCCCTTCTTCCTACGGGATTTGGGAAAAGCTTAATATACCAGTTAGCCCCATTAGCGGTGCATTACATACATCACAAACAAATGGCAGCAATTGGTCAAATGAAAAAAGTACCTGCCTACTGTTGAGCAAACAAATCATAATGCTGCGATGTCAGACGGTTTCTATGATGAATCAGACTAACCAACTTTTTTTTTTTTTCATTTTTTCACTTTTTTACGTGGTCACCAAATTTCAAATAGCATTTACTCAGCAACTACTGGTCCGATATCAAAAACCAAGGTATCTCTTTAAAGGGGACATCATAGGAAATCCAAATCTATTTTTGCATTTGAGTACTTTTGAGATTAATTACCTTTTGACTTATATTTTGACCTTGAAATTAACAGTAAGGGACACACCCAACCTCAATAAATATCCTGATTTCATAAAAGAAAGACAGTTGTGAAATTTTCAGTGACTTTTGGTGCTGTGTGATTGACAATTTTTCTTAGAGTATGTTGTAAACATATAGGGTTAAATTTTTTCTATTGGTGTCATTGAGGTCCGGTGTGTCCCTTACTGTCAATTTCAAGGTCAACATATAGATCAAAAGGTAATTCATCTCAAAAGTACTCAAAATAAATGTCAGATTTGGATGCCTTATGATGTTCCCTTTCCAGATATACCTTGGTTTTTGATATCAGACCAGTTGTTGCTGAGTAAATGCAATTTGAAATTCAGCGACCATGCAAAAAGGTGAAAAAATTAAATTGCAATATCATGGAAATCGTTCGTCCAAGCATGCTAAAATTTGAGAGTTTGGCTTTCTTGGCTATGACTTACCCATACACCAATTTTCTTTGCAAATGGACAATATGAGGGTTCAAACTGCATTTTTGGGGGGTGAATTGAGGTAGCCTGATTCATTAGCTGATTTCACCTCATAGAAACCATCTGACCTCGCAACATTAGGATTCGTTTGCTCGACGGTAGGCAGGTACTTTTTTATTTAACCAGTCACTGCTATTTGGTCATGACGTATGTAATGCACCGCTAACGGGGCTAAGCTTTTCCCAAATCCAGTAGGAAGAAGGGCAATAATGTCTTTCCCCTTGATAAAATTCACCAAACATTCTCTTTGTACCGGTTTTAAATCCTCGATCTTGGGAATCGTTGCCAACACAGAATGTATGGCTCTTCACTGATTGGCTGGTGCCCGGACTCACACTTCCAAGGTTCTTGCAAACCATCTAGTGTATTCTGATTCCTGACCTAGTCACTGGAGAGAAATGAAATTAAGCAGAGGCACTAGGTGGTACCATCTTGGCTAGAATTGAGGTGGAAATCCCCATAAATAAAAACAATTAAATTACTATTGCTTTAGATTATGGATTTTGACTTCGAACGGTAGCTTTTGAAAACATAAATTATAAATATATTAACAATCAAGTTGCTTTTCAGAATTGCTGTGCAGTATGAGTCGCTTTGGGACACACAGGCCTAATGAACTTGCCTTTTTAATATCATAAAAACTGAATTAATTCATTGATAAAACATAAAGCTAAAACTTGAAGTCTTTTAGCCTCTAGCCTGTGATATCCATGTCCAGATGAGTGTGTTTTGGCTGGGCCGGAGTCAGTGGACCACAGACGTGTCACTTCCTGCTCTGCGCTCTCCGTTGTCATGGAGAGAGAGGTCTGAGCTCCGATGGCGATAAAGAGCCATCTGCCGCCAGCCTGACCACCTACAGCCCACTGCCTTCAGCGTGATTGATCGCCCCCAGAGAGTGACAGGGGGAGAGGGAGGAAGGGAGGGAGGGAATGAGGGAGGGAGGGGCAAGAAGAGGGAGGCAGAGTGCATGGAAAGAGGGAGGAGATAGGGGAAGAGTAAGGAAGAGAGATGACATTTGGAAAGAGGGAGATGATAGCCTATAGGACATGGAGAAAGAGAGAGAGAGAGTGAGGAGAGGAAGAGAAGGATGGAGGGAGGAGGGGAGATAGAGAGACAGACAGAAGAAGTGAGTTAAGGAGTGAGGAATGGAGAAAAGGAGGTGATAAAAAGTAAAGGGGACAGAGAATGAGTAAAAGGGGGGAGAAAGAGAAGGTAGAGGTAAACGAGAATATAAAAAGAGAGAGGAAAGATGGGGAGAATGAGGGAGAGGAGTGAGTGAGGAGGAGGAAGGGGGAGAGAAGACAGATAGGCAGTGGGAGGGGGCAGATGGAGAGGTAGAAAGTGACAGAAGACGAAACAAGAGAGATAGAAAGAGAGGGTGAGGGAGAGAAAGAGGAAGAGAGAAGGAAGAGAAAGAGAGAGGTGGAAGGAAGGAGAGAAAGAGAGGTAGAGAGAAGGACAGAGAGAGAGAGAGAGAGAGAGAGGGTTAGGGAGCGAAAGAAAGAGAGGTAGAGAGAGAAGACAAAATAAGTTGCTGTTAGAGAGAAAGGGTGATGGAAAGAAAGGGATTGGTAGAAAGAAGGAGAGTGAGAGAGAAGACAAAATAAGACTGACACTGAGAGGGTGATGGAGAGAAAGGGAGAGATAGGGAGAGACAGAAGACAAAATAAGAAACATAGAGAGGGTGATGGAGAGAAAGGGAGAGGGAGAGAGAAAGAGAGAGAAGATAAAATAAGAGACAATTAGAGAGAAAGGGTGATGAAGAGAGAGAGAGAGAGAGAGAGAGAGAGAAGACAAAATAAGACAAAGTAAAAGCAACACAGAGAGAGGTTGAAGGAGAGAAAGAGAGAGGTAGAGAGAAGGAGTGAGAGAGTGAGAGAGAGAAGACAAAATAAGAGCGACAGAGAGAGAGGGTGATGGAGAGAAAAGGAAATGTAGAGAGAAGGAGTGAGAGAGAGAGAGACAGGGTGACAAATAAGACAGACAGAGAAAGAGAGGCTGATGGAGAGAAAGGGAGAAGTAGAGAGGGTGATAGACAGAGAGAGAAAGAAAGACAGAGGATGATGGAAAGAAAGGGAGAGGTAGAGAGAGGGATAGGGTGATAGGGAATAAGGGAGAGGAAGAGAGGAGGGGTGATAGAGAGAAAGCGAGAAGGAGAGAGAAAGAGAAAGAGAGAAAGAGAGAGAAAAGGGGAGGGGGCAAGGCTTGTCCAGATGTCTCCCTGAGTGCCCTGGGGTCTTATGTCCTGCTCTCCGCTGTTTCCAAGGGAGACAAATGTACAAACGTGACATTGTGAGGCCGCGCACCAATTACACATCACCCATAATACACAATGTACACTGGGAGCAATGACTGATGGGAAGAACAATGTGTGCTGTGTTTTCAAGCAGAACATGTAAAGGTGCAAAAGATAAATGACATATATTTCTATGCATTTTAAAGGACTGGGCTGTATTTTGGCATCTTTACTGACATCTGGTGGTAAACGTGCAAAGTGCGGTTGTTGGATTGGAAAATCTCTTATACAAAATGATAAAACTAAAAAACTTGATGTGCTTTACTTCCACATTAGTGTTTGCTTTATCACCTCTAGGCCACTTTAGTGAAAGGAAGTTGTAAAAAAACAACAACAACAAAAAAAAGTTCTAATGGAATTGTATATTCTTTTATGAATGGAAATGTAAGTGTCACAGCTACAAACAAACAATAAACATGGGATCTGCTTTTAGTGCCCCCAAACTGCAGTTAAAATTGAAGCAGGATGACAAGTGCATCTAAATGAACTCACAGAGGATTCAAATAATTTTGTGCCATTCAGTCTCAATCTATTAAGCCTCATGGAGCTAAAAGCAATGCATTAGTCACTCAGCATTACAATGTTTAAAAGGACAAGGGTTTGAGTTGGTTTCAACAGTACTTTGGTGTAAGTGATGTCAATGTATGTCATATAGGTGTAATGTAAGGACACCACTGCCCGCTGTGGACTGGTCTTCACATATGACTCATGTTAACACCACGAGAAGAGACAATGGTGTATTCAAAGAAAAAATAATATAGGATGAAACTTCATGGTGATTTAAAATCACATACAGTTGTCAGCTAATTTGACTAATTTAACTACTCCTGCGTTTTAAGCTATGGCAAAGTTCCTCTGTCACTATACCAATTATGCAATTAAATTTAAAATATTACATGAATATTACAATATATTACAATATTTTAATGGGCAAAGGTCCTCACAAAAACCTTCAAATCAGGAAGGAATCATTTGTCTAAAATCCATGAATTATTATATGCCAAATAAGATCCAGTGAGAACTCATGACAGCAGAATTACCTCATTATTCATTTCATATTAAACCTCCAGGACCCTCACTCGCTGCAGACGGGGGCCACACGTGCAGCGTTTCTGTGTGTATCCTGGAAAGATTAGTTTGATTAATTTAAATTTCATATCTGACAAAATCTCATTCTGCTCCATTCAGTTCATCGCTTCATCTAAATCAATACAGATAAGAATCATGGTTGTGGTCTGCAGGGACAAGCTCCATTTTTGTGTGAGAGATACAAGAGCCAATATAAGATGATAGATAGATAGATAACACAAAAAGTGAAAAGCAACCAAAGCATTAAATAGTGGGTTTTACATAAGATGTCCTCCCAGACTACACAGCTGTTTGTGATGCTATCTGACACATGTGGAGTGGGCCACGTGGCTAAAGTGTCTTGCCTAGGGACACAAAAACAGTGTATTGGCTTGAGTGAGTTGAAAGTTGTTGGGTATATACTTTTAACTGACTGCACCCAAGTCAAAATCTGTTGGTGTTTGTAGTAAATGTGGTGAAACACACAACTTTTTTTTTTTGTGTGTGTCTGAGACTGTTATAAGCAGTATTATATCGGCTAGTATTTTATTTTTTTGCCCAAAAAATTGTCTTTTCACTTTCTTCAACCTAGGTATTTTTGGCTAAGCACTATGGCACTGGTGTGTAGTCCTATTTTGGGATCTGGCTTAACTCTAATTAAGATCAGAATAGTGCTGGCGTGGAGCTGCTTTAGATCTAGTGAAACTTGTTAAATTAAATCTTTTCTAATATGGTACTCGGTGGGAAAGGTTTGAGAAAATTGTGGGTCTTTCCCTTCCATCTCCGCACTGTGTATCAGCTTGCTGTGATACAGGGACCATAAATCTAAATTTGAGCCTAGCCTTTGTTGGTCTATAAATAAGTCCAAAAATCCTATATACCATTTATTTAATATGAGAAAAGTGGTCAGTTTCTGAATTATGCTCCTGAGTCTTGTCCCCTTTAAAACACAAGTGTGATGGAGAAGTGAAGAAAGAGCTATGAAATACGAGCCTCGATGCATTGGGCCCATCCATTCCCAGCTGAGGTCCCTCATGACACCGTGTCGTCCTATCATGAGGCCTAATGACGCTTACTTCATCCTGACATCACATATCGATTGGCCGTCTGGGGGAGAGATGGGGGAAGAGATGGGGCGGGGGACGCAGAGAGGGACAGATGTACGCACGGACATGTGGACAGCTCAAAATGGGGCTAATCTCATTAATATAAGATGTGTCATATGACTCCATTGTAGGGGCTTTTTCATTTTGCAGGAAACAAAAATGTAAAAAAGAGCAGAGTTAGACAAGGCAGAGCAATGAGTCGACCATACATATTTGGAAAACTTTTTTTTTTTTTCGTAATTACAGAATAGGCTGTATTTATACCTGTAGTTATAGTGTATAGTGTAGTGTCTTTAATTTTAAAAGTGCAACCAACCTGAAATTTCCCCTATTCGAGACAAGGTATGCTTTGTAAAGACTATGAAGAACTTAAAAAAGGTTAGGAATGAGAACATGAGTGTTGTAGAAGTTTTCATTGTCCAAGAAAGGGTGGAAGTAAAAGGCTGGAGACCAACGGGACATCTTAAGCAGGAAAAGTTTATTTACCATCATTAATACGGGCCCCAGGGGGACTTGAAAAGTCAACATAGTATGATTTCAAAAGTGAACATAGTATGGTCTTTGAGTGTTCAAGTCCCTTTACTATGCTTCCAAAGGAGGAGGTTCATAAAGCGTGATTATTATAAATATTATAATAAATATTTATAAAGTGTGGTGAGACTATGAAGGCCAGTAGGCACCGGTTAGACAGCAATATGCCACAGTTTAGATGATGGTATGCCGATGGTATGCCAAGGGAAGATGAGCATGTTACTATAGCTCCTGTGAATCAATGTTAAACAGAGAGATGTACGTGGAGGATAAATTATTTCAATTCTCTTACAATGAGTTGTTAGATGTTTTGAAGTTTGAAGTTGTTAGATGATCAAAGAAAAGCCAGTTTGAGGTGACTTGAACATACAGCTTATTTAAAAGTGTAAGAATGCCAAGATTTGAATTGTCAGACAGCAGGCCTATATAGAAACATAGAGAATCACATGTATGTATGTATGTACGTATGTATGTAGGTAGGTAGGTAGGTAGGTAGGTAAGAGGTAGTAACAGAGAGCTGAAATTTGATAGAAAATCAGTTAAGGTGATCAGGTTTTTTTCTTATCAAATATTTTACATTTTGAAAAACTAAAACAATATGTGTAATGATACTAAATCTAAATGGCCATCATGTTGCTATAGCTGTGTTTCAGATGACATCACAATGTTCTATACATCAGTAATATTCAATATAGATGGGGGCAGCTAAGGTGAATATTGTTAAAATGCAGATTTTTGTTGTAGACACAAGGTAATGGGTCTAGTCGCTTATAAAAATCTTCATGTTCAACATTTGTGAATTTACCTTTTTAGATATTCTCTGGTACAGTGTAATGAACAGGTATTTTCCTTTTGTTGAGAATCACTATTTTCAGTTTGCAAGTGCAATAAAACAAGGACAACAATCTATTTTAATTCGAGCTACTGTATCTTAGCCAGGTTTTCAGTGATGTTATGTCAGAAAAGCCCCTCTCTATGAAGCCTGTTGTGGGGGCAGTTCGTTCTATACCCATCTGGTTGACCTCTATTGATCACTACATAAATTATTGATGAGTAATTAAAACATGGAAGCACGACGCAAGTGGGGGTAGGGGTGCAATATCTAACACCTTTAAATTACTGTTTTATGTTGGAATTCCAATTTAAAAAAACATGATGTCACTATATGTCACCCCAGTAGTCATCCACCTGCCCCCACTCCACAGATGCTACCCCTCCATCCTGTACCAGGATGGTTTAGGTAGGGCAGAGGAGGAAGGATGATGTATGAATCAAATACAGATCTGTAGGTCACTTGGACGGCTGAGTGCACACAGGGAGGGGCTGTGAGGTCATCAATCCACCTCTGTGTCACTGTCCAGTCCAAACAAAAGACTATTCTTCTAATCCTTCCTTTTCCCATGTATTTATTCAACTTCTACATGCCTGTGCAGTTAATCACATTTATAATCGTGACATCAATGATTCAATAACTTATCAATAATACACTTAATTTCCTTTGGTTCAGAATGTGTGTACTCATTTTGGCCCTGAATACAGAATTTTAAAATAGTAAGTGTCCAAAAACATTACTAACAAAATATATAAGCTCACAAGTTCATTCTTACAGTATAGAAATAATTGTGAAACATGGTTATAATTTTTGCCAGCCCCACTTCTTCATATTAAAAACGAAACCAAGTATTATAGATGGTGTTAGTGCCTACATACCTGGGACACAGCAAATCCAGTCAGATTACAAGCCACTGTAGTTTTAATTCAGATGATCATAAGCCTGGATAAAGAAGATCCAAAAAATTTGCTACATGTTGTATTCTTGAGCAACATCCCGCTCACAACATAAACATCATTACATCACTGACACACAGGTTGGCGGTCTAATTCCAGTTCCCACTGATGAATACTGTTGTTGTGTTCTTGGGCAAGACACTCAACCTGCTTCGTTCCCAGTGTCTGAATACACTGGTGTATGAATGTGTGTGTGAATGGGTGTTTATTTACCTTGTGAGCAAGACACTTTACCACCTTGCCTTTTTATGTACAAAGGTGTGTGCCTGATAGTTGGGAAGGGTGTAGTAGAAACAGCTTTGCAGCCATGCTGCTGTCAGTTAGCCCCAAGTCAACTGTGACTTATGAAGTATCTTAATGAGGAGTAAATAAATAATGGATTACTGTAGTGTCTAGATTGCTAACATGTAAAAAAGGCAATATAATCCATCACATCAACACATAATACAGAGAATGAGTCCCTTGTCTTTAACATTATACAGTTTTGTATGACCTTCTGTTGCTCCTCCAGCACAGCAGCTGAATGTGGCTTAGATGTGAAAGGGCCACAGCGTGGATCCATTAAGGGCCACAGGTGATCAGATCCAAGATGGCCGCCGGTGGGGTCCACACCGCACCTGCCCACGAGCTCTGCTCACCATCTGCACGAGGGAACAGTTGTCTGATGGCCCCGGATGTAACTCCATCTGCTTATACTCACTGTGGTTTGGAAACTGGTGAAAGCTTTTGCAGCTTTTATTGCCTAGAAAAAAAGACAATGCCTTACAGTTTTTCTAAACAAACGCTATTATGCACTGCCCTCTGGTGACGACAATAATTACACGTTTTGCCCTTTCCTGAAACCCCAAATTTTGCACAGTAGTCAATTCCATACCATTTCACGAAGACACCCTGTTATGATTCTGTAACAAATGTATACAAGTGTTTGATAAGCAATACACAGTAGTGAGCAGTGAGTGAACTTTATTGATTGGTCGATCAAGATGACAGCTTCTAATGCACACAACACCATTGAATGTGGACCATTAGTTAAAAAAAAAACCCAAAAAACTACTTAGCATATGTGGCAAATTTTCAGATATCAAGTAGAAAACATACATTTAAATTTGTACTAAAGGACCAACCCTCATTAGAGTTGTTTGGAAACTGGACAAGGCATGAAGCACACAATTGAAAATATAAAAACTATACTTATTTTCAACAAACCAAAGACCAACTGGAAAAATACAGAAATGGTAAAACAGATCACAGAAAATCAGACTAAAGGCACATTGGTCCCAACACGTCTCCTCCAAAAGAGACTAAGACCAGAGTCACGTTTTTAAACCCTGCATGCATATGGACACTCCGCTCAAAACTGTACACAACACACAGGGGCCTTGTCTTAACATTCATAAGAAAAATTATCAGTAGCAATGCTTTTGAATGGCTTAATGCAAAATATAGAAGAGTGAGTTTAACAGGCCTTTTTACAGATAAAATAATGAGTGAAAGGGCTGCTAAAGCATTTCTTAAAAATCACTAACCAAATTTGGGACAAAGATGTTAGAAATGACTGAGGAAAGAAACTCAACCTGAAAAGAAGCACTTACATTTTTATCAAATTTCGGTATAAACCTAGCAACATGTCAAAAACCTTTTAAAGAAAATTCACAGTGGGAATAATGATTTGTGAAGTAAATAAAATATTACATTTATGCAAACCAACAAAGTTTCGCTAGAACTATACAAAAACACTACCCATGTTTACAGCTAAACATGAATTTCACATTTGTTTTCAACTTCAATTGTCTCTACATTAGCCAAATCCATTTGAAAACAACAGTAAAAACATAAAATGGGCATGATGGAAAGGGCTTCCTCACTGGTGAGAATTAGGGATGGATATTAGATGGTGGATTTGGAGAAGGAGACTTTGAGGTGATGATTTCCACCCATGTCATAGTTATGGAGATCGATCAGCGCTTGTATGGCCTCCTCCACTGATGACATCTGGATCAAAGCCATTTTACGGTCCCTAAAAAGCAAGCAAATACATATTATTGGAGTTTCCTGAATAAGAAAAGAAAATATGAGTCCACTTCACAAAATTCTTACTGGAAAAACTTGAAAGCCTTCACAGTTCCTCCAGTGTTTGAGAACAACAGACGAAGATCATCTTCTCCAATGGCCTCCCTGATCAAGAGAAAAAACAGAATAACCATCAATAATAGAAATATAAGTCAACCATCTGTTCTGCCTCTACAGGGTTATTACCGAACATTCGAGAGATGAAGTGTTGTAGAAGGAGGAAATATGTTCTGAAAGTTCTTGGAGCCAGGCTTCTTGAAGCGGTGCAGCGGTGAGCCAGAGAAATCTAGATCAAATATTTTGAATACGGTAAGACATGGACAAAATATCAATGCAAAACTGTTACATAATGTACCAATGTCAATATTATTGTAGTTTAATTTGTTATTTCACCTTTAGTGAGGAGCTGGTCATCCAGGCCTTCTCTGGGTAAAGCTACTGTTTGATGTTTGGACAGTGTCACTCGCATTACTTTACCAAAGATTTTCTGTCCATTCAGGTGACTCATAGCTGTGTAAAAAAAAATTAATATTAGACTCTGAAAAACAATATTTCAGAATTTTCAGTGTATAGTTAAATTTTGCTTAATCTATGGTGTGTAAGCAGTTACCGAGCTGAGCCTGGTTGCCATCTGCCAGCTGGATCAGAGCGCTGTCCTTCTTGTTGTAGAGGATCTTCACCCTCTGCACGTCACCATAGACCCCTGAAGAGAGAGAAAGAGACAGAGAGAGAAACAGCAGAGCCAGAGCAGAGGGCGAGGACAGACAGAGCAGAAAGATGGAGCCGACGAGGATACAGGAGAGGTGTGAAGGATGAAGGAATAAAGTTAGTGCCAGAAAGACAAATGAAAAGAAGAAATGGAAGTCTTCCCATTTGACTTCTTCTAAAACACCTTTCAAATGCTAACAGGTGGTTTTATCGACTGCCAACCAGAAAAATACTGCAGTAAACGTACACTGCTAAAACACACAGGCACAGTGAGAAAAACACATTTAACCAGAAGCACTGGACTAAAATAAACCTCTAAATGTTAACAGAGTGTTTGGATTAAACAGGCTGGTTGACAGTGTCTCGTTTGTGTGGCAGTAATAACCAACTTCAAAAGGGCACCAATGATATGGCATTTGAAATAAGCTTCGTGGTACATTGTGTCTGTACCTGATAATTTCAGAGAAAGAGATAGGAGAGATTCAGAGGCTTTAGGAGCGTGTTAGAGTGAACTCGACTGTTCTTAACAAGGGATGAAACGCAAACATTAAAATGATCCACATGGTCCTGGCTGACTGCAGTATATACACAAACTACAATCTAAAACTACAATTAACTATTATAAGCACAGTTATAGTGATCACCACAGTTCCCAACTGAAGAATATGCATCGGGTGACAGGACAGTCCATTATTTATTCTCTAGGCTATATAATTTACTGGCCTCCAGGTAAGATTTCACTACTCACATTTCCTGTTTCCATGCTATTTTAAGATCTCTTCAAAATTACGTTTTAGAGCATTCAGATTACAATGTACATTTGGAAACCTCACAATTATTTGCTACATTACCTAGAAAATTGTAAACCTCCCCCTTTTACTAGTTAGTTTGGTTCAGGAGAATGTGGATCATTTTACTGTCTGTTTTCACAGGAGCAGTCGGCTCCATGTCATGTTCACTTTGTGACAAAATAGGCGAATATCTCGCCCAACAACCACGAGTGGAGAAAACTTGGATTAACAGAGAGAGCTAAACAGATTGAGTAGTAGAGGTTGAACATACCGAAGAGGGTAAAGAGACTTTGAGGCGTGACCATCTTTAGAGAGAGAGACCGCAGAGCAGAGGACAGAGGAGGAGGAGCAGAGGAGAGGACAGACGAAGGTACAGACCGCCCAGCGTTGGGACGGTGGTGGTGTCCGTGATGAAGGGGCAGAGCATAGATAGAGAAGGCATGGCACGTCCAGGGAAGGGGCAAGAGTGTGTTAGGAGCACAGGAGGGGCGAGGAGGGGAACATAGGTGGAGGGGCGGGTAGTATTAAAAAAGTAGAAATTACAGGACATTTGAGCAAACAGTTGGGGAGGAAATGTTTAGAAAAGAAATTAAACAAAAACATGAGGGTAAGGGGGAGCAGAGAGGGAGGGGAGGAGAGGAGGACAAAAACCAAAGCAGAGGTCAGTAAACAGAGCATCAGTGGAACATCAAAGGAATGATTACTGCTTCCACCCAACACACACTTCTCACACGCACACGTTCTGGATGAAGGGATGAGGCGCTCAAACGTTTTATTGAGCAATGGACAAAAAGCAAATAAATTGTGGACTTGTTCGACAGTGGCCAGTGCAGCATAGGCAATGCTGAAGATCTTTTAACAGATCTATCATATGTTTTTTAAAAACAATGAATCATGAAAGAAACTTCTGAGTAAAAAGTTCACCAATTACATTATAATTAATTTGCCAGTTGTTTTAAGACTGTACAATATACACATTTATTTATAAATTTCTATAAATAATTTATACAGGAAAAAAAAACTTTGGCAAATAGGTAATAATGGAAATCCTTCGGACCACATCTGGCACACTTTATACCGAACAAGCTATGTATAAAAGAGGGTGGAAGCAAAACTAACCAAAAGGGAATTGACAATGAAGCAGATTAAACGTTTTCAGGAAACAAAACATTCGAATTTACAAAACAAAAGAATGATTGAAGTGTTTTGGTATTGTGCTGATAACTGTATTTTGAGTGTTGTAGGATTGATTTTTAATATATTTTATGTCTATTAAATATGGTGAAGGTAAGTACCATATTTGTTAAAGTAACACTAAGGACATTAAAATGAGTGCTGATGGTGTTCTCAGACTTGTAGAGGAGCTGAGAGAATTCTGATAGAGAGAGTTGAACAGAGAAACATATCAGAGAGACACAAATAACACAAGTCTAAAGTCAAGTCATAGGGAAATAGCAAGCTCTTTGACCTGTGCTGGAATCAAGTGCTGTTGAGGTTTCTTAATGCTGCTCAAGTACATTCATTAAATAAAATTGAGTAACAACTGCAGTAGACTTGACAGTTACTTTTGCATTTGACAACCCTACTAAGCGGTCTATGCATTTTTTTCTTTACCTAAAGGAGTCAGAAGTAGATCAAAACGATATTTTGTGGCATATCAAATAAAAACAATTGGTTACATTTTAAGATATCTATCGCCGAACAGGTTAAGAAACAGATTGATTTTGCTTGTGTACCTCGTCATTCAGGTTGGAGGCCAGCAGGACTCCGGATACTCCGGACCCAGACAGAGCCACTCGTCCAGCAGCTGCAGCAGCGGCCGCCGCAGCACTCAGGGGGCTGATGGCTCCTGTCACACACAAACACAAACAAAACCTGAGCGCCAAGATCACTTCAAAGAGGCCACAGGTGTGAAAGAGCACAAATCCTCTACAACACAATGGGAAGCTATTAGGATAACAGTACACTTGATAAAGAACACATAAAAATGAGTCTTCAAACTGTTTAAGACCTTCTCCAGTGTCTGGAGACCACTGGGCAGATGCAGCCAGAGTACTGAACTAATTTAGCCGCACATTGCACCAAGACCAAAGTCACTATTTGAATTTTACATATTTACCTCCGCTCTGTGAGAGGGAGAGAGAAGAGGAATAACCACCTCCACTGGAATAGGATGCCAGAGCTCCAGAAGGGGTCCCTGCAAGACAATATCCACATTGTTAGTCAACAGCACAACGTTCAGATGAAAGTAACAATAACAAACTATTTGGAAACGTACCCAATAAAGAATGGTCTTTGCTGGTTGATTCTCCGTCGCCAGTGGGTAGGTCAGGTCTGGTGTAATCTCGACTTTTATCATTATTATACTTAACATTAAGGTTGACCAGTTTACTGAAGTCTATCCTCAAAGTGCAACATGAATTATAGATGTTCTGTCCGTCCAAGGACTGAAAAGAAAATTTAAACTTTCAGAAAAAAAAAACAACTAGATTAATAATGAAATGAATGTTACATTACCAGTTTAGCCTGCTGCGCATTGACAGGATCACTGAACTGCAGAAGAGCCTGGAACTGATTGTTCTTGGTAAAGGTTATAATCTTCATGACAGTTCCAAACTTGCTAAAGATCTGAAATTAAAAAAAATTGAAATTAAGATTTACAGAACAATTTCTGATATGTGAGTAATAAGACACAAAATTACTATTAATAACATTTTACCTGCTGCAGAACATCCAGCGTCACTGGATAAAACATGTTGTCAATTATGATACGGAGAACAGGGCTTGGAGGAGGAGCCAGTTCGACAATTCCAGCATCAGAGGAGGGAGAGCTGCCATCCTGCACTGCAGACACTGCCTGAAGCACTGCCTGGGCCCTCTGGATTTAAAAAAAAAAAAAAAAAACGAAGACAAAATGAAATATCAAAGTTTTTTTTTTTTTTTTTAATGCCAAATGTATTAAGAAATATACCTGATTTAGAGCAGAGTCAGTTTTCAGTTCCTTATGGTTGGAGTACTGAATGAACACTGGGGTATTCCTGACCTGTGCAGGTTACAAGTGTATTAGACATTGGACTTCAGACATGCTTGAACTACAAACAGAAATACTTTCACTAACCTGTGGCGTGACAGCAGTGTAGTAATTGACCATTGTAATAGCAGCTTCCTCAGTACCGAGCTCCAAAAATGCCTATCAAAACAAAAACACAGAGTCAGGCAAGATTGTGAAACTTTTTTTTAAGATAATGTCTACAATCAGTACCTGGTTTTTGCCTTTCAGCATCAGTATGTTGGTGACTTTGCCAAAAGGAAGACCCAGAGCGATTACTTCTGTCTCTGATACTTCACTGGGGAGTTTCCTGATGTGGAGAACTCTGGAGGGAGGAGGGTCATCTAGTCGCTGTTTCTTGGTGTCGCCACCATTGGCTAAACATATATACACAGACCAAAATGTGAGAATGATGTAATGGATTTTGTTCCAACATGACGACTGAGTACTGATGCTTTACCCACCGGCCATAGTGCTGGAGCTGCTACCGTACATGTTGAGCTCATCGGAGCCTCTCTACAAAATTACAAAAAACATAAAATTGTAGGCTCATTACAAAGGAATCATGCTCAAATATGGTTTGACTACAATTTCACTTGCACTTGACAATAGCTGCAAAAACATACCTTTAAACCAACCGCAACATCACTGAAGAAAAAAAAAAAAAAAGTTAGATAGACATTAAATGCTTCCATTATCTACAAGTTATTGATCACCAATTTTTAAAGATACGTTTAACACACGCACACACACAAAAAAAAAAAAAAAAAAAAAAAAAAAACACTTCTTCTGCGTGTATGCCATGTAGTTAAAGATACAAAGCCATCTTTATAATTACACAAAAATGTTTGATTAAAATGCATTAGTGTGGCGTTAATCCCTTTACCAACAGGTAACAAATGATCCTTTTGTGTTCACGCTGAACTGGGGGTTACCACAGATCTATTCTATCTAATCAAATAGTTATCGTTAGCTCTATATAGCAAGACCCAGATACAAAAAACAAAACACGCCAATATTTCGCATTTGCCAGTGTGTTACCTCTAGTACACAAGCCATAAATAAAAAAAAACAAACATTAGGCTTTCCTGATCGACTGATGCGTGATGGCGAGCTAGCTAACGCCACATTTTCCCCTTTGTGAAAAACGCGATCATGGCCAGACCCGCTAAGCTAACCCGCTAGCGTGCATTTAAGAGACCACAGCATTGCATTTAGATTATATTATCATGGTTACATGCAGAATATGGAGATAAGGAGAACCCTGTATTGTATAAAAGAGAGATTTACCCGTCCATCGCAGCTCTTTGTCCTCTTTGTCTGCAGATTTCAGCACCTCGATGCCTGAGTGAGCGGGGCAACAAAGATGGACGCGCTTCCTCTTTGTAAAACTACGGTCGATAATAGCCACATCACAGGGAGAGCGCCACCCTCTGACTGGACAGGACAATGACCGAAAGTAGGCTAAATATTTATTCCACTACCACAATAAAAACACAAATTTTAAATTAAACAATGAGAAGGCTATATATTCATGTCACTTATCGCCTCTACTGAAGCACAGATTACAGACTACAAATTAAATTTGGTTACTCCTCTATGACAATACTACAAGCATGAAGTATAATTTGTTTTTTCAATTTCAGTTTTTGGGTAGTAGCTTTTTACTACTCAAATGACCTGCCTTTTTATTACATTGACCTACATTGCATTAGTTTTTGATATTAGCACAATCCAGTAATAAGTAATCCTATTGACCAATGCTTGCCTTGTTTATTTATGAGTTTTATTTTATTTTTCCGTGCACCTTGAAGGAATACACACATGTGTACTCTGGATGTCCCCAGTTGCTCAGGATTTCTAGCCTCACATACCTATAAGTCTGTGTGGGGCCCTGTAGAAAGACAAAAGGACATTTAATAGGCTTAAACCATAATGCATTTGTTGGATTTAAGACATAAAAACGATTTTAATCTCACAAAGAGTTCAAAAGTTTGAAACGACTCTCCTTCTGGATCATATTCAAAATCCCCTAAGTGTGTTCCCTCTCCATTTTCAGATAAAAAACCCTGAAATCAGAAATATAAGTTTTAATGTATCATACCTCACTTTATTGTATTTTAATTCTATTCTTACTCACTGAGACCGAGAAATGCTGCGGAGCACTGTACACAAACCCATAGGGGGCGTGCTCTCGGGAGATGTGCCCCAGAGTCACATGGGACATGGCGACAGGCTGCGAGAGGGATATGAACAGATGTCCCTGGTGTCCGGCAAAAGACCAGCACCGGCCAGGAACAAGCGCCTCCGTGTGGCCCTGTGGTCAGACAGAGAAAAGATTCTAGTTTTCTGAGGACCCTGTGGTGCAAGATGATTTTGGAGAGCACTTTGTTTACTCGAATTGAGGGATGCTTTCCCCTGTATTCCACAAACTGTTTTTCACATGCACAACATCATACAAAAAAGATGTATGTACATATGAGATTGAGGACAAATAAATGTAATTACGGTAATTGTGATAATCCAATTATAGATAGTTAGATAGATAATTAGATTATTATCTTATAGATGCCTAGTTACTGAATCTAATACCTGAATGATAGTTCTTGGTGAGTAGACAGGATACAAAAATGCCTTGCATAAAAATGTCACCAGTGGAGGCAGCGAGGGAGAATGGTAACTTTCTGATGGATAAGCATCAAGGACACGTGCCCCTGCAAAAGAAGACAGAGTTCAGGAAACATTATTATGATATTACAATATCATAGTCTGTTGTGAGGTTAAAATGTTCCTCCATTAAAATATTAAAAGCTACTGAATAAAAAACAAGCAGTTACCAATAGCCTGCTTTAATGCAGTTGCTCTTCAAGGTTGTTACCCATGTTACGTCAACTATTTTTTGTGTGCTTTGTGTAATAGTGTAACATTTTGTAATTATTTAACTTAGAGAGACTGTAGGCCTTATTCATATGCTTACCCTGTGACTCCAGTGCAAAGTTGGGCATAGAAAGTCCTTCTGGTAGGAGTTTATTTCTTAGTCGAAATAGCTCTTCTTGTAGCTGCTTTAAGTTAGTTTGGACTTCCTTTAAAGCCTCAAAGTCACTATACCTGGACTCCCAGAGGCCTGAGTTAAAGGTTTGCATTTGGAGTAACAAACTTCCTGAATTAAGGGACACAGCAGAACACAGCAGGACGGCCAGAAGAAACACGGAAATGCCCCTCAGCAAAACTGCAATATAGATTATTTTAATGTTTGGAGGAATACATATATTAAAAATACTTAAAATTTACATACAAAAATACATTACATTTTTTAAGGGTTTGCTGATCATTATCATAAGCCACTTCAAGTTCTGTTGTATCAAGAGCTGCAACAGATGGGTCTCTGGCTTCATCCATGATCATGAAAGATGTAGTTAAAGGAGTTTCCCATTCATCAGCAATTGAAGTGTTTACTGTGTCAGAACAGGAAGACCTCTCAAGATCATTCACAGATAAATTTGCATTTGTGGCAGATAAAGATAGGGGAGTATGGCATCTAGTGTCATCTACTGCTGGTTCAGGATTAGGTGTGCCAGGGCTGCCAAACTGAGATCTCCTCTTCCTTTGAAAAATTCTGAAAAATAATATATAGGCTATTATCTGTCTAGATCAGTTGACCAAATACAATTATGACCATACCTTTTTAAGTTTTCTTTATATGACACCTTGGGCTTATCCCCTTCATCATAGTACCCAAGTGAAATAAGACGTTCACTTAGGCGTGTCATTTCAGCTGACAGAGAAGAAGCAAAACAAAATTGTTATTACAGTTCAGTTTGTCGAGTTTTAAACTTGAAAAACTAAGTATCTCAGATGAACATCGTAGGCCAGGGGTCTCCAACCTGTAGCTTGGGAGCTACCGATAGCTCTCCACCCACTTCCAAGTAGCCCCCAATGGGATTTCTGATTTATACATTTGTGGTGAATAACTCAAATTTTGTACACTGAATACTGGATAAAGGGTTATGTACTATAAGTATCTAACTGTACCTCATCTACAGCTTGCCATGGCTCTTGAATTTACTACATTTTTAGCAACTGCTACAATTAGTAGCTCTCTGGCATTTTCGTTTTACAAAAGTCGCTCACAGGGGGAAAAAGGTTGGAGACACCTGTCATAGGCCTACAATAGAACTTATTTTCCGCGTGTGAAATGGCGCCATCAAGTGGTGGTAGGCGCGCAATGCGCATTGGCGCATGGGTGTAGTAACTACGATTTAAATACCCAAGGTAATAAATTAGTGATACTACGTCTAACTTTTCTTGTACTTGCGATTGGGTACCTGTTCGCAATACGGCATAATTATTTAATATCGACAAACACACGTGCCTAAGTTATCTTATACTGTAGTGCATTAGCCAACTAAATACAACATTACGCGTACAAAATATCATACCTTTCATTGGCCCTCGCCACTAACAAAGTTAGGGGCGAGGGGTATTGTTCTTCGTCGTTTTTTTTTTTTTTTCCCACATTGAATCGTATTTTTGACCCCCTGAACATCGACGAAAAGTCCCCAAACCGGGGTCCAGATCGATCGGCCCGGCGAAAAATTCGATAAAATGGGCATCGCAACAATGACCCGAGTGACCCGACTCAACAGCGCCGCCTAGAATTGGACCCCTATGGGAGTGGGGACAGGCAAAGTTTGTCGCAGGGAAACGAAATTCGGGACAGTGATAGAGAACAATGAGACAAGCCAAAAGATGAATTGGAGCATGACCCTATGACGAACAGGAAGTCGGTCATATTGGATCAAACATTCGCCGCCGTTTTGACTTGGGGGTCTACAAAAAGATTCAAGTCCCCGGGGTTTGGTCCAAATGAGCTCAAATTTGACATGTCACATCTACAGACATGAACTCACAGAAGTTGCCAAATTTTTTTGGGATACATACTCCTTACGGTTCGCCCGTAGCACGCCGGCGAATAACGCCTTCATTTCCTGTTTTTTCGGTGACCTGTCACGGCCACAGGCATTGTCCGAGAGAACTCAAATTTAAATCACAATTGCGTGATGCTGGTGTGAATGTAATGAAATATGAAATCTACTCTATAGCGCCCCCTAGCATAGACGTGAAATGTCAACATTATCGGATTTATAGCGAGTTTCCTTCCACTAAACAAACAACGAAACTGTAGCTGTAACAAAATCATTTAGTAAAATAAACCAAAAATACTCTTGGTGATATATCGATAGAGCAGCCCACAATATCGATACTGTGTCATCACATTAAACGATACGATATATCGATATTTCAATATTTTTGCACACCCCTCTACTCTTTATCACACGAAGACCACAGTTCTTTAGTTTAAGGTCATGGTTTAAGGTCAAGGGTATATTTCCTCTGTTATTTCTGGCCATTTTTGTTTTATAATTGAGTTGTTTTGTAAGTGTTGCTGTACTTACTGTTACGCAGATAAAAAGTGCGACCTACTCTGTGAAATCTACTCTGTAAAGTCTCCTCTGTGAAGTCTACTGTTTGAAATCTTTGTACGATTTGCTCTGTGTCAAGCTCAGCTAAATGTGCCTTTTCCATTAAGCGATATGTGATTTTCGATTTGTGATTTTCGATTTGCCTACTTTTATAATCTCCCTGAGGCCAAACAAAGCTTTGAGTTAAAGCCCACAAAGCTTTGAAGTTTAGCTTTGAGTTCCGGAGTTGCCATGGTAACAAGGCTTTATGGAACTTTACATGTATGATGTCATCGGCGCCATGAACCTGATGGAACTGGGAGGTTTTCAGGTTCTAGAATGTGATGATGTCATACTCCCAGACGGGGCAAGAGCCACGTTTCCCTGTTGACTGAGGCCGAGTGTTGTTAAGAAGTCACTGATATGAGACAAACCTCGATACAGTGCGCTTTCGATTCGATACGGTTCAGTAAAAAATAAAGGCTAAATCATGGAAAATCTTTGTTAAACCACTTCTTGTGCAAAGTTCATATGAAACACAAACATTTTAATCCTCAAAACAGAGAAAATGTCAAACGAGTTTCCTTCCACTAAACAAACAACGAAACTGTAGCTGTAACAAAATCATTTAGTAAAATAAACCAAAAATACTCTTGGTGATATATCGATAGAGCAGCCCACAATATCGATACTGTGTCATCACATTAAACGATACGATATATCGATATTTCAATATTTTTGCACACCCCTCTACTCTTTATCACACGAAGACCACAGTTCTTTAGTTTAAGGTCATGGTTTAAGGTCAAGGGTATATTTCCTCTGTTATTTCTGGCCATTTTTGTTTTATAATTGAGTTGTTTTGTAAGTGTTGCTGTACTTACTGTTACGCAGATAAAAAGTGCGACCTACTCTGTGAAATCTACTCTGTAAAGTCTCCTCTGTGAAGTCTACTGTTTGAAATCTTTGTACGATTTGCTCTGTGTCAAGCTCAGCTAAATGTGCCTTTTCCATTAAGCGATATGTGATTTTCGATTTGTGATTTTCGATTTGCCTACTCTTATAATCTCCCCGAGGCCAAACAAAGCTTTGAGTTAAAGCCCACAAAGCTTTGAAGTTTAGCTTTGAGTTCCGGAGTTGCCATGGTAACAAGGCTTTATGGAACTTTACATGTATGATGTCATCGGCGCCGTGAACCTGATGGAACTGGGAGGTTTTCAGGTTCTAGAATGTGATGATGTCATACTCCCAGACGGGGCAAGAGCCACGTTTCCCTGTTGACTGAGGCCGAGTGTTGTTAAGAAGTCACTGATATGAGACAAACCTCGATACAGTGCGCTTTCGATTCGATACGGTTCAGTAAAAAATAAAGGCTAAATCATGGAAAATCTTTGTTAAACCACTTCTTGTGCAAAGTTCATATGAAACACAAACATTTTAATCCTCAAAACAGCGAAAATGTCAAACGAGTTTCCTTCCACTAAACAAACAACGAAACTGTAGCTGTAACAAAATCATTTAGTAAAATAAACCAAAAATACTCTTGGTGATATATCGATAGAGCAGCCCACAATATCGATACTGTGTCATCACATTAAACGATACGATATATCGATATTTCAATATTTTTGCACACCCCTCTACTCTTTATCACACTGTACTTTGCCACGAAATATCCAAAAGGTAAACGCACAAATGTTAAACCTGGTATTGAAATGATTAAAAAACTCACTGTTAGAACACAATGGCCACGTTCACATGATGTTTTTTAATTGTTCTGGATTAAATTGTTTGGACTTAAAATATTTTCCTTGGAGTTTACATGGAAATAATAATTCTGAATATCTGGGTTTCATGTGACATTACAGGGCGACGTTTGTCAGCGCGCAAAATCAGATGGAGGGCAAGAAGTGAACCGACTGGAGGGAAATGCCGATGTGTTGTGCAGTTTACGGCTGTGCCAATTGTTCTAACCGAGAGAAGGAAAAGCGATTTTTTTAGAGTACCGAAGATAGTCGTCCACAAAGGTCAGAAATGGGAAAAGCTGACAGAACAACGCCATAAAAAGTGGATTACAAACTAGAGCCCGACCGATATGGATTTTGCTGTGGCCGATATGAAACCGATATAATGGGAGTTGGCGCTGCCGATAGCCGATATAATCACCGATATATTTAGTGATGTAAAAATTCACTGTAAATGTTGAATTGTTTAAAAAACTTAGGTTTGGCTCTGGTGGATTTTAAATTGGGTTTATTTAGGCAACATTTATTGTTATTCTGCCTCTTTACATCATATTTACAGACAGTAGGTTGGCTTAATGGCATTTTTGCATCACATTCTAGACACTAGTGATGGGTATTCCAGTTCTTTTTAGAGAACCGGCTCTTTTGGCTCGGCTCACTAAAAGCTGCTGGTTCTTTTGGCTCCCAAGTGGCTCTTCAGATTGTTTTGTTGCAAGCAGGACTGAATCAGGACTGAACCAGGTCTAAACCAGGACTGAAAAAGGACTAAAAAAAAATATGCTCGTTTTTTTATTTTTATTTTCTTTAATCCTACGTACACGCAAATTTCTCAAAGTTTCGTTTTTAGCCGCTGCCGCTGTCAAACCACGAATCACGCGGCGTGAAGAGAAAAAAAGTGAGAGAAAGAGAAAACACGGCTCCCAATAAGGATCAGGCTCCCGTCGTTCCCTTCAAAGAGCCGGTTCTAAGAGTCATTTCGTTCGCGACGGACCCATAACTAGTAAAGAAAGTAGCGCTATTAGCCTTTAGCCGTAAATACGTGCGCGCCACGGTAATTAATTATATGCGCAAATTATCATAATTCACACATCTGTTCACAGCTCATTTACATATCAGTGCAGGTCCAGTAGCAAATATACGGCCAATATAGTCACTTTAGAACAGACCAATAGAAAACAGTCTGTTTATGTGCGGGAGCTACAGCAGCTAACCCATAACAAATGACAAAAACTAGCTTCAGAGTCGACATATTTCCAACACTCTCCGCTCATACAGGCTCCTCCTCACATCACAATTCTGCACTAATAAATGTCCTTTTAATCCAGACTCAAACAGATTGTCCGTAAAAAGAATATAATCTCAGTGTTTGGATCTGTGTCTGCAGGTGTAAACAAACACATGTGAGAGACGACTCTGTGGTGTGTTCAGGGACAGTACAGACACACACAGACAAATGACTCCGTAGATAAATACTGATGTGGAGCCACATATTAGGACATTTATCTGTCTGTAAATTGGATTAAATGAACAGAATGTAGAGAGTCTAAGGCTCACATGGACGTGTTATACCTCGTTATAAAGCTTAGACTCTAAGCTTTATAACGAGGTATAACACGCCCATGTGAAATATCGGCCCCTATCAGCAAGCATATCGGCCGATATGCCTAAAGTTGCCCATATCAGCCGATAATATCGGCCAACCGATATATCGGTCGGGCTCTATTACAAACCTACGTTTGCGGTCGGGAGGAGCAGAATCCGCAAATGCTCGTGTCTGCAGTGAACACTTCGTCAAAGGTTTGTTACAAAGCTAAATTGTTGTTTGTGGTTTACCTAAACATAAATGAATCATTAATGACTAACGATGTTTGTTGACATTAAATAGTTCGGATAGATCGGTTACTGCTGATACACTGGGGTCCGGTCAAGCGGTAACGGAGGGAAACGGGTAGATTTTTGACATTCAAATAGTTCTCATTCAGAAACTAGAGGGACTATTGAAATAAGTAAAGTATCAGAATGTAGGAAAGAGTTAACACTCCAACAGGGTAAAGTTAAACCTGTGATATTCTTTCAAGTTGTTGACAAAAAATTTAAAAACTCATGTCGGTAACGGAGGGAATGGTCCAAATGAGTTCAGATTTTACATGTCACATCTACAGACATAGCTTCACTCAAATCGTCCATGTTTTTGGGATACTCCTTCCGGTTCGCCCGTAGCACGCCGGCGAATAACGCCTTCATTTCCTGTTTTTTCGGTGACCTGTCACGGCCACAGGCATTGTCCTAGAGAACTCAAATTCAAATCACAATTGCGTGATCCAGGCCTGAATGTGATGAAATATGAAATTTAATAAAAGTGAACTCTATAGCGCCCCCTACCATAGATGTGAAATGTCAACATTATCGGATTAGTACCAAATTCGGGACATAAATTCTATGTATGATTACAAGCAAAAAAGTCTATTACGGACATGATGCATTTTCCACTACTGGCCAGCAGGGGCGCAAAGACTCCCCCAAAAATTTTTTAAAAAATAATTACACACACAGGCTTAGTCCGATTGTGCTGAAATTTGAATCATTAATGCCTGATCATGGCCTGAACATAATACACTATAAAACATATGAAAAATGAACTCTATAGCGCCCCCTAGCATTGACAAACATCAACATTATCGGATTAGTACCAAATTCGAGGATTAAATTCTAGACATGATTACAAGCAAAAAAGTCTATTACGGACATGATGCATTTTCCACCACTGGCCAGCAGGGGCGCAAAGACTCCCCCCAAAAATAGTTTAAAAATGATTACATGCCCATGTTTAATCGGATCGTGCTGAAATTTGAATCACTAATGTGTGATCTCAGCCTGAATATAAAACAGTATAAAACATATTAAAAGTGAACACTATAGCGCCCCCTACCATTGACATGAAATGTCAACATTATCAGATTAGCACCAAATTTGGGGATTAAATTCTACGCATGATTACAAGCAAAAAAGTCAATAATTGTGCACCCCTATGACGAACAGGAAGTCGGCCATATTGGATCAAACATTCGCCGCCGTTTTGACTTGGGGGTCTACAAAAAGATTCAAGTCCCCGGGGTTTGGTCCAAATGAGCTCAAATTTGACATGTCACATCTAAAGACATGAACTCACAGAAGTTGGCAAATTTTTTTGGGATACTCCTTACGGTTCGCCCGTAGCACGCCGGCGAATAACGCCTTCATTTCCTGTTTTTTCGGTGACCTGTCACGGCCACATTATTATCATTAGCGGAGTATAAATATATATACGCCCCAGTCGTCGACCCGATCTCCTCCGCTGATGTTTTATGTCATAAAAACACTCTCTCAGTCTGGTCTGATATTGTTTCGGGAAAAGACCCGGACCGAGCTTTTGTTTCCAGGGCAACGGACGCGCGTCAAGTATTTTTGTCCCGTTTGTTCACGGCGTCAAAGACGCGCGTCGGGGGCGTCTAAACTCAAATGCAAACGCGTCCAAATAGAGGCGTCAAGGCGTTTTTTGACGCAACATGTCAACATTATCGGACTTGGACCAAAGTCGGGGAATAAATTCTATGCATGATTATAAGCAAAAATGTCTATTACAGTCATGGTGTATTTTTCACGGTTGGCCAGCAGGGGCACAGAG
The DNA here is from genome assembly GCF_026225935.1 of Boleophthalmus pectinirostris. NCBI lineage: Eukaryota > Metazoa > Chordata > Actinopteri > Gobiiformes > Gobiidae > Boleophthalmus > Boleophthalmus pectinirostris. The sequence goes on from NW_026571095.1 coordinate 20,398,993, forward strand.
AATCCCCCCAAAAATATTGTAAAAATTATTATATGCACATGTTTTGTCCGATTGTGATGACATTTCTATCAGTTATACACTGCATGACCCTTATTCCATTGATATGTCAAATACAGTTATCAGGGATACAGCGCCACCTATATGAATGCACACAATTTATTATTGTGTGACATAAAATTAGTTTTACATTCATTTGTAAAACTTTGCCAAAACATTCACTGACGTACTCCTCATCATAAAAGTCAGTAAGACCTATGCCCTAGTTTTACACTTTGGCCTCTAGAATAATTTCACTTCTGAGAAATTTAAAGCCACACTATGTAACTTCTCTGGTGGAGGATGTGTTTTCATGCACTTAGGGTGTTTTCACACCGACAGTATTTGGTGCGCACCAAACGGTCCATTCGAACCAAAAGTGGTTAGTTCGGTTCGTTTGCGTTGGTGTGAAAGCGTCAATCAGACTCGGACCCGAACCAAATCAAGCGGACCGAGACCTCAAAAAAGAGGTGGTCTCGGTTCGCTTGAATCCGCACCAAATGACCAACTTTGGTGCGGTTCCTCTGGTGTGAACGCGAACCCGGGTCCAAACCATAGACAGTATGGACAAACGGACTATTCGAAATGCATCATGGGAGGGACACGCGTCTCCTCTGCCTGAAATGACGCGCTGTACGACTCCAGCGCAGTAACAGATTGTTGTCCAGACGCAGACGCGATTCATTTTCGAATTATTTTACCAACAATGGCCAATACAGAGAATGTAACACACGAAGATCAGAGCAAGTATCAGTGTGCGAACGTGTGGCTCCAGAGTGAGTCAAAATTGGGGGTGCGTACCCCTGTTCGGGACTTACACGCACAGAGACGACCCGGTGTTCCCCCGTGATCACACAGCAACCAACATTTGTTATTTTAGGCTTTAATTAACCAAATAATTTCACGGCAATAGGCAATCGCCCATTCAATTGATACAACTTAAAAAAGGTCCTGTTTTTAGCCTAGTGTGAGAAATACAGTCGGACTAGATCCAAACCAGAGTCCTGAACCAGCGGGGGCAGCTCCGGTTCCGTCCGGGCTCAGAGGAGCTGGAGCAGGGAGCCTCGACCTGAGAAAGCGCTTTCCCCGGGAAGAACCAAATGCGCGGAGGACGGACGCTCAGAACAACATATAACAAACCAAACTGGACTCACGCTTCTGTCCGGATGCTGCACCACCTTGGAACCAGCCGCGGTTCTTGAGCGCGGAGAACCGGAGCAGCCCACCCGGACCTGTAGTCCACAGCGCATTCTTGCTTTTCCCGCACGGAAACAGCGCGCAGACGACTGAAAGTACCCGCTGGGACTCAATCCATCAAGCACTGGTCTTGCTCGCCACCGTTTGGAACCAGCACATGGAGGACAGAGCCTCCGGACCATCTGACCAACGAACTTGTAACAGAAGACCAAGGACCAGACCCCAGCCCCGTCCTGAGGAGCTGCGCGCTACTGAGAGCGCTGTTGGCTGCTGCTGTTACCCGAACTCTGGGCTGATGCGGTGAGTTTGTACAAAGTTCTACATGTTGCTGTTTTATGAGTTCATGGTGATAATTTGAGATGAGGACGGCCCGTGGTATTAACAGGAACATCGGTGTTGATAACTGGAGTATCGCTGTTTTACCGGGGAAACAAGAGACACGTCAATCGAACCAGTTTTGGTTCGTTTGCCGGTGTGAACGCGGACCACACTGGAGTGTATTTGCTACATAATAACAATTTTATTGCCTGGTGCGAACCAAATAATCGAACTAGCGGTGTGAAAACGTGTGACAGTGCTCTTGACCATTAAAGTCACGTGACCTGTGGCTTAGTGTCTACAGTTTGTCTCTAGAATCATTCACTTTATCCAATTTTAAAGGTACACTATGTCATTTTTCTGGTGGATGAGCTGTTGGCCTCGGGAGCTGTCGGGAAGAGAGAGCGGTGTGTCGGGGCGGTCGCGAGTCCCCGGCATTCGCCGGGGGGGCGGTGCGTGCCCGGGGCGAGGGCCACCATCGCCGCGCGCGGCTTTAATTGCATTTAAAATTAAAAGTCCAAGAAAATCCTCTAACTGATCGTGGCTGTGTTTTTTAGCTGTTGCCCCGACTGTTTCAAGAAACCACAGGTGTTATTGTTTAAATACACATTTTGACTGAGGAAGTGTGCGATTCAACAATTCCAGAGGAAAATAAATGAAAGCATGTAGCTTGCAATGTAATTTTATTTATTTTAAATACAAAATAGTAATCAGATAGGCCTGATTATACAAGCCATAATTATGATCTAGTGAAATGTTATTGTGAGAAAGTGAGCTAAACTACTGGAAAGATTTGTACTGGGGGGAAAAGAAAAAGAATCGTGCTGCATTCCAGCTGTCCTTGTGGATCGGATTTTCAGCCATTGAACCTAACTGGATTTTATTTTTTGACATACAAGAATACTCACATCAGTTAATCAATAGATTTTAGACAGATTACTTTTATAACAAACCTATTAGTGAAAACTTTATTTAAACCAGCTACTTTCTTTTATGGACATGCTTGAGTCTCTTACAAGCTTTTCATTTATTAGCTGAAAATGGTACACATTGTTAGATTGTTAGTTTGGTCTTGGTTCTTGCTCTCAGTAGACAGGATTAATGGGAATTCCTCTTTTTGGAGCGTAAGGCGTTGTTCTCGTCACCATTTTGATGCAGTCTATGATTGGACACACACTAAAGCACAGAGTACAACCAGTGCAGCTGTCGGTCACATACGGGAGGTGAGTCTCTGGGTCAAATGTAATGGCCTGGAGAAAAAAAGATCGAAGAAGAAAATAACAATGGTAAATTTTCAATGTATAATTAATTTCTGTATTTCTAGATTTTATACATTATAGTTGTACCTGATATCCTGAATCATTGCAAGTCATATAACATTTGCCACAGTTGATGCACATTTCTTCATCTATGAGTGCTACCACCTGAACAAAAAAACATTGCAAGTTAGAATGATATATCTTTATGCATGTACTGTACACAATTTTATTCAGGTGTCCATGGATACATTTACCTGTTCAGTGTTGTCAAGTTCCTGGTAAGCTCCTATGTGACGCAATGCTCGAGCTATCACATCCTACATACAAAAAAACAAAATTTCTTTAGGTTAAACTTGAAATAATAATGATACTCCCTTTCTAACATATGTAATTTAGAGCAACCAAGTATAACATGCATCCAGGTTCAAAATAAAGAATCAGTCAAAAAAAATATTCAGACACAGTGGAGGCTACAGAATATATATTTTCAAACTCAAATGATCAAACTATCTAATCTAGGATTTTATGTCTGATGTCTCGGTTAATACTAAGTGTCGCACCTTCACTGCAGGCACAGGTTTCTTGGGCGACTTGACTTTGTTGATGTTGATCTCTGTTACGTCCACTTCACCTGCTTCTCTGAGTTTCTTTTTATATTCAGCAATCACCTCATTCTTCTGTGTTAGGTAAGGCCCAAAGCTGGGGAGACTCTGCACAGATAATAGACATTGAATGCATATTTTAATGTATTTATTTTCTTATATATATATATATATTTTTTTTTTTACATTTTATTTGTTTACCTTTCCTACCAAGTCTTCCAATCGGGGTACTGGCTTCCCTTTTTGATGTTTCTCAGTTGGAGGAGACTGACCATCCCAGTTTTCCAGTTCGAGACTCTTTAGGTACAACAAGGCTTTCAGACCTGCACACAGGAACCACTATATTATCACTACTAAATTTGCATGATTAAAGGTTTCTGTCTCTATTTTTAGTTTTGATTCTCAAGTTGAACATCTATTCAGGAAGCTGAATGAGCTTCTTGCTTTGGGTTACTTTGTTGTACAAAGCTGATCATAGGCATTGAACAAACAGTGATTTACCAAGACAGTAATCTTCAATCACTGTGAAGTCTTGGTTTTGAACAGCGCTGCAGACCTGTATCGTTTATGAGGGAGAATAAAAGAGGAGGACGTGTAAATAAATAATAAGATACAGAATAATAAAATTACAATATCTTTTTAGCATTTTTGAATATAACAGAAGAAGAGTCATTTTCACCTGTAATACTGATGCACCAGCGTGAAGGAACTGCAGCCCTGTCTCTGCTGAATCTATGCCTCCTGTTGCCAAAATGGGGAATCCAGGAAGGGCTCTGGCAATGGCTGAAACCGCTCGAAGGGCTATTGGTCTAATGGCATTACCTGCACATTCAAATAATAGTTGCTAATCAGTTTTTGTTAGGCAAGGCAGACATTAGGGCAGTTGGCTTTTCATGCTTTATAACAAGAATAGATTATTGCTCAAAATCAGCTAAAAAATGTATACTGATATTTTAGACCAGGGGTCACCAAACTTTTTTTATTAATTAAATAATTAATAATAACTCAAATTATTATATGTTATATATTGTTTCTTACCAGACACGCCTCCATACGTGGTACGTTTTCCCACTCCTACTCCAGGCCAGGGGGAACCATCAGCTTTCAAACCCATCATTCCTGAGACAGTGTTGGTGGCTGTTACTCCATCCGCACCTCCTGAAAATAAAAAAAAAACATCCATGTTATATTAAAAAAAATATTTATGTAAGTGTCTTGTTATTTGCTATACCTTCATGGGCTGCTTTGGCAATGTCTACAATATTGGTGACGTTTGGTGTGAGTTTTGCAAAGAATGGGATTGTAGTGGCAGCACGCACCCAGCGGCAGATGTTACGCACCAACACTGGGTCCTAATGAAATGCAAACAAGCACACACAAAATAGTGTCTGTATTTCTTATATATTATGTTAGATTATTTATTTTAGAATTTTTTTTATTGTATACCTGTCCACAAGCCAGTCCCATGCCTCTCTCACCCATCCCATGTGGACAAGACAGGTTCAGCTCCAAAGCATCTGCTCCAGATTTCTAAACATCATAAATAACTGATAATTTGATATTTTAAAAATATACTTTAAATGAAGATTTAGCATGTAAAAACAAAAAGGATTTCATATGTTATAGTTGCATATTGGAATAGTCAACTACAACAAATGCTTCTGTATATATACTGTAGTATATACTTTTGTGTGTACTATTGAATGTGCTGCATCTAGAATTAAACCACCTAAAACATTTACCATTGCACTTTTTTATACTCACCTCTGCCATTATTGCAAGTTCAGTCCAGTCCTCTTTGTTGTAACTACACATTATACTGGAAATAACCACCTGAACGTGAAACAAAAAGTAATATTACTGTTATGTATAATACAGCAATACAATTTTAACTAGAAAAGCACTCAGAGAGCGCAGACCTCCGCCAAGGACTACCCCCATTTTTTTATATAAATTGCGATAAAATCAGTCTTCTGGATCAGATCTGGATCAGCCTTTGGAATATGAAAGAGGATCCCATTGTCCATCCCTGAGTCAAATTTCATGGGGTTTGGTGAATAATTAACCGAGATATTGAGAAACAAATTTTTTGGCCCCATTTACCACAATGTTAACTAAAATTTCAAAGTGATCCAGAATCCAGGATTTCTTCCGGATCACCCCCAAAATGAAATCAGTTCTTCCTTTTCACATTTCCAATAAATCCTGAAAATGTCATCAAAATCGGTCCATAACTTTTTGAGTTATGTTGCTAACTGACAAACAAACAAAAACAAACAAACAAACAGACAAACGCCGGCAAAAACATAACCTCCTTGGCGGAGGTAATAAAACTTAAGTCTTACATTATTTGGGAAGTCTTTCTTTAACTCAGCAACAGATTGACACCAGTAGGCTGCAGTCTTCTCACTGATGAGTTCAATGTTGAGAAATGACCCCTGTCCTGGGCCATACACGTGGCCTGAGGTGGTCCCACGAACAATACGTGGAGACACATTGGTCACCAAATCCTGACGACACATGGACACACGCAGAATTTGAGTAGTCGGTTGGTGTAAATTATATTAGTACATACATTTAAGATTTTCACATTCTATATTTCATTGATAGATCTAGTTTGAAAATATAACTTTTTCTGACAAGTCACCATTTAACACATTATTTGCCCTGTTATGATGTAGACATACGATGTTTTGGCAATGACTTCCTGCCCCCAAATTAAATTCTCCACTACATGTTTTAAGATGCTTGCAATTGTATCATCTGCATTTATTCATTGTAATCTCAAATACCTTAATTTACTCTATAGGGCTTATGTACTGTAAATGTAAATAATGTGAATGTATATTATGTAATGTAAACATTATTACATTTTGTGTATTTGTATATTTTGTGTAATACCAAAACAGCCCAACCAAGTGAACCATCTGCCTCCCAGGAATTTAATTTAATGTCTGTTCTGTCTGTGTTTAATAACCGGGTAGTACCTTGTCCAGTCCAAAGGTTTTGGTGAGAGCAAACCCCCAGCCCTGTTCAAAGGCTCTGCGGATCATGGCTGTACTTGTGGTGGGAGGGGCAGAGGCCAGACCGAACGGATTTGGAAACTTTATCCCACAAACATCAACACTGATGTCTACCAAGTCAATCGCACTGTAGAACAACGGCAGCTTTGGGGCTGTGTCTATGGTCTGTCCATACAATGACTGTAGGAAAACAATTTTAGGACAGGTAAAAAAAATAGAATAAAAAAAATACACATTTTAGATACACAACATCTACTTCTTAACAAGTACTACAACATACCACCTTTTTTATAATCTAGACATGTAAAAAAAGAACAGACATACAAAAAACACATAATGCAATGTTATGTGCAAGTACAATTGTATTTCATTGTCAGTTATGTCAGCTATAACTACTAAATAAGTACCTATATTTAAAATTCTATCCAGGTATACATTTTTATCTTTAATGAACAACATTTCATGTATCCTGTCAGCTAAATATAGTATAGCTTTTGCTCAAACAGAGATAATGGAATGAAATGTATACCAAATTATGCCAAAAACAGTTAGGTCTTCTCATTAACATTCAAACATATGAATAGCTCAAATGATTTGTTTTTGTTCCATATGTCATCCCTTTTAAAAACTTATGTTAATTAAAAATGAAAGCCAGTTGTACCTGTATGTACCGGTGTATGTGCCAGGAGGCCTGTTTGCCGTCATTGGTCGACTCCACTGTGGTGTTTGCCAAACCAGCAATGTCTCCCCCAGCGAAAACCCAGGGCTCCGAAGTCTGCATCGTCTCCGTGTTTATGTCAGGAGTGCCCCAGCGATTCATCTTCACAGGGGACAGGGCCTCCGCCACTGCACACAAAACAGTCAACACACAGTCAAGAGGAGGAATAAAAGACACTTGAAATTTTATTTTTTGTTACTGTAATAACAGCAACATCCCTGCAAATATGAAAGATGGAAATATGATATGAATGAAAAATACAGTAGCATCACATGCCACAAGTGCTCAGGAAGTAAACAAAATTAACAACATACTGTATGAGCAACCCTCTTACTTTACGGTTTTCAGAGAGGGCAAACAGAGAAACTTTTGTTATTAAACAATTTGCAAAAATGACAGATTCAGAGTTTGTTTCTAAATGTCTTTTCAAACATTTACTCTTCTCTATTGAATGTGGTGGCAACAGAAAAGATGTTGATGTTTAGGTGCAGTCCATGATTTTTATGTAGGACTACAATTTAGAGTGGCTATCCACAATGCACTTAAAAACTTGAGTTTTACTCAAGTTCTACTTTTTTGAACTGGGATCCTTAACCTGACCAATTATTGTTATAATGTGATTGCTTTACCTGTTTCAAAGCAAAGGGGAGTGGTGACACCACCAGCCCAAGTTGCAGGCCAGATTTATGAAGAGGTAAGCCTACACACAGTAAGAATGTTTTTGGGCAATAAAAACTCCTGTATTTGAATAAATGTAAGATATTTAAGTTTATTGTCATAATGTGAAATATTCCAAGCATAGCAGTAAAAACTCCATGGTCACATAGTAGCTTTAATAGGTTTTTTTGGTGTTCTGTACCTTTTGGGTCATCCAGCATGGAACCGAACGCGCTGATGATGTAGTCGGCCTTCAGCCGGACGACCTGCTCCTCATCCTCAATCCACTGTCCATCCTCCCTCTGCTCTGTGCGACAGAACTGGAGCCCCGCCACTCGCCCGTTCTTCATGATCACTTCGCGAGGAGACAGGAAGGGCAGGAACTCACACTGCTCCCTTTGGCTAACTCCATCTGAAAAATGTTTTGTGATGTTCATATTTTTCTAACATTGGGATGATGGCTGGTTTGACAAAGTCTAACGACAAAGATTTTTACTTTCTCTTTAGATGTAATTGTATGCTTTTCTGTGCAACAAAGGATAAGCACTTCATCACCAAACATGGCTTTCAAATGTCAAACAAACAAAAGCACTGTTTCCATACTGACCTTATATTTGTGTCCATAGCATGATGACTGATAACAACATGACTAAAACCCATGTATAAGGGGGGTCCATTTTATTATTAAGATAAAATTAGGAGAGAAAGATTAATTTAATTTAACTCAGAGATTTTTTTATTAAAATCAATATTGTTTGTGCCGTCAAATTGACAATTACACTATGTCAGTAACAAACGCGCAGTAAAAACCTTAGTATATACTCAATTTAGTTCTACTCCAGGATGACTTATACCTCTTCTGGCACAGCCCTGATGTTGGTGAATCCTTTCCTGAACACAACGTAGACTCTGCGAGCCCCACAGCGCAGAGCAGAGGTAGCACAGTCAAACGCAGTGTCTCCAGCTCCCAAAACTATCACCACTCCTCTCAACTCAGGCAACAAGGAATGACACTGGCACATACCTGCAATTGTGTACAAAAATTTAAATCTCACTGCATTACTATAAAATACAATATGAAGTCTGTGTGTGTTTGACTGTACCCTTCTTGCTGGCTGTGGCCACCATCGGCAGGAAGTCCTTAGACGTAAAGAAACCTTGTTCTATTGTTAGACCCTGGAAGATTTTTGCTCGGTTGGCCTGAGGAAGACCTACAGACACAAACATAATAATCCATGTATATATTTGATAATAAACATTTCCTTATATCATTGATTTCTGTTAGGCTTACCAATTCCAATAAATACAGCCTTGAATCCTTCTTCCTTCAATGATGTCAGAGTCATTCCACCAATACCAAGTCCATTCTCACACAACACCTACACAATATGAACATAATAGAAATTTTAACAATAGGCCTATACTACAGAGATACTTTATATATAGATGTTTATGTACACACCTTGACTCCTAGGTCTTTCATCAAACTGATCTCAAACTGAACCACCTCAAATGGAAGTCTGAACTGAGGGATTTCTGATGTACTGGGAAAAGACCACATAGTATGCAATATTGCATATGACTTATTTAATATTATAAAGCAATTTCTCAAGTTAATTAACTATGCATTATGGGAGATCTGTATTTATGAATTAGAAATTATAGTAATAATGCATATGCAGGGACAAATCAACTAAATAAAACTGGCACTAAATTAAAAAGCCTTCTAATACAAATCCCGTACCTCAGCCCCCCAGTGTACTTTTGTTTTTCAAATATAGTGATGTTGTCATATCCGAGGCGGGCTAAGAAGGAAGCACAGCTGACGGATGCCGGGCCGCAGCCAATCAGAGCGATTGGAGCGTGGTACGACTCTGGCATCTCACTGGCCGGAGGGAGCTCAGGGTTTCTGATTTGAGGGATGCCCATTTTACTGAACACCTGATGAAACAGCAGATTTTATGTCAGTTACTGAAGTTTATATTTCTGATGTTGTGTCTGTCAATTCAATACTATATCTAAGGACAGGACAATAGGAATGCATTATAAAGGTGCACTACAGAGCGTCACCACCTGCCTGCCTCTGTGGAGATGTTGCTGTTTTGCCTGGACTGATCCCCACAGTACAGCATTAAACATAAAAATACCAATCTTCATCATCAAGTTTTTATTTTTTCTATAGCAACACTTTAAAACAGAATAAGGTGCAACAAAAAAAATAACTTTCATAAACCTGGTAATAGAAAACTTGATTCAGATTTAGATTTTCAAAAGACATCCTTTGAATACCACTTATTTATCATACCTCTGTGGCAAATTGCTGCAGCCCCCCAATGTTGATGGGCCCCTCCTCGGAAGCGTAAAGGTTACACCCACCGACACACAGCTCTGACGTGGGACACACCATCCCACAGGTGAGGCCCAGGGGGTTGTCTGACAAGATGGCCTTGGCTGCCCCATAGTAGTTCTGATAAATACAAGACACATATACACAAGACATTTTGAGGGGAGCATTAATAGGAGAGGCCTTACTATTAAAATGTAGGTTTACCTTATTCGAAATACTTGTGATAAAGGATTTGATGTCCAGGTTTGTAGGGCAGCTTTTCTGACAAGGGGCATCAGCACATTTGAGACACCTAAGCACAAATTTATGTCAGAGAAATAAGTTAGAATCCTCCTGCTTGAAATACTGCTTTCCTATTTCATAACAATGACCACTATAACATAAGTAGTAACTGTATTTTTATTTAAACCTGAGTGCTTCTCGCAGAGCTCCACGTTCACTCAGTGTTGTGTGTTTGATGTCATCAAAGTTGTTTTCTAGCTTTACACAGGACTAAAAACAGAGACAATTTAATCATATTAGATTTGATTACTCTGATACAAAGAGCATGTATAGGCACACTCACATCACAGTTTCTGTCCTGGTTTCTTTTCCAGTGTTTCTTCTCTTTCTTCTTGTTGGATGTGGACATGATCTGAGCATGACTTTTCACCCGGGGGTTAAGAGCCAGGATGCTCTAAATAATAAATTGAACATTTTAGGTGCACAAAGCAATGCCAATTCCCTCCTGTTCAAATGTATTATTCCTTGATTGTATTCTATTTTTTACATCATTGTTTTGTTTTCTTGTAATGTGAAATATACTTGGCTGTCCAAATAGCACAACATAAGTTTGGTTATTATTATTTTTAGAATTATATAATACTATACTATTTACTATGCACACAATGCACCAAACCCAAAAGAACTGCTGCAGAAAGTTTACTACTACTTAAGATTACATAGCTGAGGTTTCAGAGATAAAAAGTGCAGCCAAGTCACTGCTCACTATTACTCCGACTCTACAGACCCCCTTACTTAGGTCATTAAGTTTACAATTGGTTTGATAATGTGTTTGCCCTGAGATGCTGACCACTTGAATGTATTGCCCAATTGCTCCATGTGAGTCAATATCCCTCAACAATGACCATGTGTCCCTTACCTAACCACTAATGCCCCTCTACATAACACTGTAAGAGGTTACAACAGGCCACACAATCCAACTTGGTTTTAACTATTCAGCTCAAAAATAAAGTGCAGGGCAGAACAAAAAGATAAATTAATGTTACAAGTTACTCTTAAATAAAAGCTTAATATTAAATTAAAATAAAAGTTTAATAAATCAGAAGTTTCAATAATTTTTCTGTTTGGTTACAGGAAGGAAGGAAAGCAGTTGCACAGTTTTAATTTGCAAGTTAATTGGTGAGGGAGCTGGTACTGAGTTACAAATTAATCTCAAAAGATAAGGTACAAAATAACTTTAGAAACTAAAAGTTGATGATGAGACATTCAAAATATTTCAAACATCTGTACATCCATGCACTGTTAAATAGTAATGTAGTTAACTACAATATATAAAAGGACTCATGTATAAATCTAAAATATTTCATTAAATTAACTGCTGATAATTATTTAATTCTATGCTTCTGAAATAAAGAAAATAAATGCTTACATAAACAAAAATGCAAATGCAATGCAAAATCTAAGTGACATGATAACAAAGTAGACAGGAATACCTCAATATCTGGCAGATCTTTGCTCAACATAATGCCTGCTGATCCTTTCTGACAAATGATTTTCTCTGCTTTCTTGAGTCTTCTGGCTTTGTGGATAGAGGTCCGAAACACTGTCCGGGACAACTCGTCTCCTCAAAAGCAACTGCGACTGATGTGTCTTCTCTCTCTATGTGACTAGAAAGTTTCACAAAGACATGCTTTCTTCTGTTGCACGAGTCAAAGTTTAAAGCTGTGTCTAAGTTCAAGGTTTCTGCTTCAGCAAACCAAACAGTGGCAGTAGTAATCTTCTGGGTCCAAATTCCAACTCCAGTTCGAATAAACCTGCACTGACATTTCGTAGAATAACAAGCCTGCCAGGGCAAGTCAGATAAATCAATATGATAATAGTTAGTGATAATTAAGATTCAATAAGATTAAATTTATGTCCATATGAATTTAGACTCATATTCTTCACATTACTAAAATTATTCTGCTAAATGTTCTGTGATGGAAATGCATGTGAATTCAGGTTGTGAAGAAAATATTCTTATCATATATCTTCAAGAAAATACATTTGATCTATTCAAGAGACTCAGAACAGTCATTAACATGTGTGACACAGCTATCTCCACCCTCCAGGAAACCCTTGTTGTTGTTGTTTTACCTGTCTTCAAGTGTAAAAGTTGATTAGCTTATGGCTGTGAAAAAAGTCACTTTGCTTTGATATGTATGTAGTTTTATAATTCTAGTATAAATACTCAGAACACAGATGCTCTGGGGGAGGCTGCCGGTCTGTGGCCAGGGAAGGCATGGGTGGTTGTAACAAAGAATAACCCTTTTTGTATTTTGTAACTCACCAAAGCTTACCATCAAGATATATTTCCACAACAGTTGATAATACGAAAATGCTCAATATTTGATACTACTACAAAAAAACAAAAACCCCACTATACAGGAAAAACATAATTTTCTTAACTATATTATATGATCACATAGAAATATCAGACATAGATTAAGACCGTTCTGAAGCTATTGTTAAAAGGTCAAATTTGGCCACATTTATGCTATTTCTTTCAGGATTAATCTAGGATCTAGTTTCATTGAGAATTAATAAATCATTAATTAATTAGTTTCAATACTGGTTTCAGTATTAGTTTTAGTATCTGGGTACCCATTTTGACAACCCTATAGGATTAGGGTTGTTATGAGTACTGAAAATTTAGTTACTTTATGTTTACATACATTTAGCCAGTTTTTTGTATTGCAAATATAATATATATTCAAAATATTAGATTACTTCCCTGTTCAATGTTTTTCTGCATGAGTATAAGTCATGATTGCACACAGTGAACAGTGCTGTAATGTTTGTTTATGTTGACTATGTGACTCAAATTATTGAAATGCAATTAAGTCATTTGGTTTTACTTTATTGTGGACGGTGTGTTAAACATCAGTGAGGTACAGAAGTGAGGCAGCGGTGGCGAGTAAGGCGACTGCAGAGGCCATGACAACACCTAAAAAAAGAAAAAAAGAAAAAACAATAAATTATAGAGATGTCTGTGTAATCCCTCAGTCGTCCAGGTAAGATCCATATCTGAATTCAATTTTTTGTTTGCGGTGGATCATACCTTGAATTTTTGAAACAAATTATTAAATTAAAGTTGTCAAAATATTTGATAATTGTAAACTCAACTCAGCCAAGATGGTGAGTTATATTGTATAGTTACATATGTCTGTGATCCTGATTAGTGCTGAAGTAAACTACATGCCTTGGATTATGTTTTATCACCGAAAAGATAAATTTTTTGTAATCTCAGTTTCTTACTGTATTCAGTTTAGGGAGCAAAATTGTTTTGTGTAAATATAATGTATTTTACCAATATAGTTGTTCTTCTGGGGTATAGGGTCTTCAACCTTTTCCTGGATAGGGTCTGTAAACAAAAATATTTGATATTGTGGTGTCATTGTACTGTTGAAACACGGATGTCCAAAGTCTAAGACAGACACTCGTAAATTTACACACTAACCACACCTTTACAGAAGATTTTATCAATGGCAGTTAAAGTGAGCTTTATTACAACAAACCGATTACATGAGAGGATGTGATGTTTGCAAAATGCAGCTCTGCAGAGGAAGAATTTTAACGTAAGAAACTACATACAAGTATGGAGAAGTAGTTACAACTAATTATACAAATATAAATTCTTTGGTAGATTTCATAGGACTGACTTCACTATACTATAATAAACAATTTGCATTAGACAATGTGGATGAAAGAAAATAAACTTTTTATCTATTGTTTGGCCATTGTGTTAAATCATTGTTTTAAAAAAATCATCTCAATAATTTAATTACTCAAAAATGTTATATGGTGACATCCCTGAAGGTGAATGTAGAACAATACAGTGGTTTGTCCTCCCACCTGCTTTACTTTCAGTTTCTATGTTGATATTTTCAGGTATGATTTCTTGAGTTGTGTCGATATCTTCTTCTGCCGCATCAAGATCCAGCATCTCCTTCAGTCGCTCAGTGGCCTCTGAGGGTCCTTCGTCACTGAATTGATAATCACAAACAGAAATCGGACCCCTCCCCTTCAACGGGCAGAAGATACGCCTGGGGATGAAGAGTTCATCTAAAGGAAAGAAAAAACATCTCGTCAGTCGCACGGTTAAAAACTAAAAATGCAAACAGTGTCCATGATTTATGAACTATAGTGAGCTACTTAAAAAAAAACTAAACAAAAAAAAACAAGACTGGTAATGAAGAATGTGGACCTTTTTTTGTTCTGGTCTAATCCAGGTTTCTGGGTTTAGTCTCTTGAGTTTTTTAATATATATTTTTCACAATAACCACCTATGAACATTTTAGGTAAAGGTGTTTCGAGTATTTCAGGATTTTAACGGAAAATTTAATAACTCTGTTAAGACAGGTAAAATGATATATTTACACAAGTCTAATTCCTGCCTTGTGGATTGGCTGATCTCTCACACCCATCACCAAGACCCTGACCCTGTCTGCAGTGTCAAGCCCTGCATGATAATACCTCCAAAGTTGTTATTTTGCCCCTCTGCTGTCGCAAGCTCCTCCAAAAGCATATGAACCCTTGTAGCCACTGTAGAAATAATGTCTCTCTTTAACAGCTGGAATAAATAAAGTATTCAAATATAAATATAAAAATATTCAACATAGGCATTGGATAGTTCAATCAAATTAGGTTGTTTACCTTCTCATACAGTTTGGCCTTTGGTTTGTTGCTGTGCACATAAGCTCGACAGTGGATAGCTCCCTTGATGGATGCACTGCCTCCACACTTCTGCACCACATCGCTTATCCGCTGTTCACACTGGACTCAATAAGACGCACCGATGTATAATGCAATGGACATGAAAACCAAATAAAATATACACGAACAATGTAAAAACAATGTAGTTGATAAAAACAATAACAACAACAAAACTGTTCAAACTATAGTGTATATATTCATTCTTACCGGGGAAATTAACAATTGAACTGTGTATGTTTGCTTTGCATTCCTCCTCTACAAACAAACAGGACAAATTATACGTCATTCATATTTGCAGCTATTATTATCAATTATCAATTTTAGTTCCAGAATCTGAAATATTTTACCAAGAAACAACATTTTCAAAATAATTTACATCCTACCTGTCCTGTAGTAAGTTCAGCATCATCTGGAATCCTTTTGCCATCAAGCAAACACACTCCACTCTCAATTTGCTGTGCCCAGATCTGAAGTTCATTCTAAAACAAAAAACATCATTTAGAAATAGGTGTATTGTAGATTGTTTATAATGTGGCCTACAGGCATTCAAACCTTAATGCATTTCTCTATTGTTTCTGGGGTGTTTGGGCCAGTTGGTAGCGAGAAATATAAGTTGACATTTAAGCAACAGGACACAGTGATCCATGATGAACACACTCCAGACTGATATTTCCAATCAGCAGGCTTTGCCATACTCTGAAAAACAGTGAGTATAAAAGGCACATCAGCCCATTGAGGAACACAACACATCTTTATAAACAAGACTGTTGTTTTCTGCTATGCGTCTATGATTAAGCCAAGGAATTCAGATGACTAAGCCCTAACCTCCACACAATTTAGTACTGATTTGGAAAGAAAAAACAAGTACTAACCTTTGGGTCTTTAACGTCAAAGGTTCTACACAAAGTTCTGTAGAATTAGGTTAAGAAACTGTATTATGCCCAAAGAGTCCTTAAAACCAGCAATAATGTCATGGAAAAGGATACTTTCTTGTTTTGGAGTTGATGTGCAAAGTCACACAGTCTGTAACATCATCATCCGCTGGGCTCCAGAGACGCTCAGAAGAGATGAGGTTTTCCACAGAAAATACCAACTAGACACAAATAAATAATAATTTTACTTTAATTTAGAGGCAGAGATTGTAACATTGCTTAAAGATTGACAATGGTTGTTTACCTGTCGCAGAGTCGTTTGTGTGTCTTTGGCATCAACTTCAGTTATTATAAAAACTCCCAAAACAGACAAGCCTCCAGGCAGCATCCGGGACACCTATGAACCATTGAAAAGTTAAAGTTACATCACATGTTAAGTAGATTAATGTCATTAAGTGTCTTGAGCTGTGAGACAGCTGCAGAACATCCAGAAAGCTGCAGCTCGGGTCCTTACTCGAACTAGGAAGTATGAGCACATAAGTCCTGTGCTCAGGTCTCTGCACTGGCTTCCTGTGGCTCAGAGAATAGACTTTAAAGCAGCTCTGCTTGTGTACAAGTCTCTCCATGGCCGAGCACCAAAGTACATCTGTGACATGTTAGTGTCATATGAACCACCTCGCACTCTGAGGACCTCAGGGACCGGCCTTCTGCTGGTGCCGAGAGTCAGGACTAAACAAGGGGAGTCAGCGTTTCAGGTTCATGCAGCTAAAACCTGGAACAGTCTTCCTGAACATGTGAGACAGGCCTCTTCTGTGACGCTGTTTAAATCCAGGCTCAAAACATTTCTGTTTAACTGTGCATATAACTGAAAGGTTTTCATTCCGCACTCTTCTCTCCAATTTATGTCTCTCTTTTTAAAATTTAAATCTTCATGATTATTTATGTTTTGATTTGTTTTTATTATGATTTTAATGTATTTCTTATTCTGTAAAGCACTTTGAATTACTTCGTGTACGAATTGTGCTATACAAATAAACTTGCCTTGCCTTAATACAATGTTATTACTAATTTTGTCTACCTGGCGGGCATGCTCTGTGACCCAATCCTTATCCAACGAGTTTCCAGTTGAGTCTTCTTTAGGAGGTGTTCTTGAAGCCATAACAATGTAATCCCTCTGAGCTGAACTCTGCAATAAAGGATTTATTGTAAATAATGCATTACAATATTATGACAGAGTGACAAAGACAGTTACCTGTCCAATAAGCAAGCCTGTGATTGTAGTCGATTTTATTTCACATAACTGAGACAGATAACTCTCCACAGCATCTTCAACAACGTACCCACGACCCATGTTTTCTAGATAAAAAGAGTAACAGAACAGTGTACACAAGCACGCTGTTCGGACAATTATGTTAATCAAGCGTGTAGAAGGTATTCTCCTCGCGGTTGGTGTGATGTGAATTAGAAAGTAAAAGCTTTAACACAGCAACTTTATTCAGCTTTAACAAACAGTCAGGTTCACACCACTATATAAAATGTGTTTTCTGAAGGCTTACCTTTGACTTAAAATGCTGACTACACCGAAAAGTGCACTATAAACCTTCAAAATGTTCGTAGTCCATGCCAGCTGGCATTTAATCGTGGTTGTTCGTCAGCAAAGCAAGAAAACTACATTTCCCAATATGCTTTGTGCGTCTGTGGATTTCCGTCTCATATATTTTACGTAAGTGAATCAAGCGCGAACATTTTTATGCATATCCTACATGGATCTATCATCATTTGGAACCAAATATTAATCATTTCGGGTCTTTTTTTCGGTCTTTATATGGGAACTATTATAAAGTCGGCCAAGTTTGCGAATTTGTAAAAAAGAGCCTTTATAGCGATGATCTTCATGGTAAATGAATAAATGATATTAACGATTTTGTGCCCTAATGATCGGATATTATCGAAATACCCATATACAATATTTAATTAATATCTACATATGCCACTTAATCGGTATTTGTTGTCATTTTTTTCTAGTAAGGAAAGTTTATGATGAAGGAATAGATTACACATCCGGTCCTCGTGCCGTGCGACTTTACACGTTTTTATCCTTAGCGGGTTAAACACGAGTCCTACAACTACATTTCTAAAGTTTGTTCTGCATTTCCCCACGTTTTGGGTGCTGTGGGACTTTGGTGGAGATGGCGGCCGTCCTGCTGCAGGCTTTGGAGCGGACGGAGCTGAACAAACTTCCCAAAGGCATCCAAAACAAACTGGAGAGGTTTGTTACGGAGCTCCAAAATGCTAACGAGGCTCTGAAGACCGAGCGGGAGAGACTCAAAGCTGACAGCGGTATGTCCCATTCAACCTCCTAGATAACACGTATAAGAGATATTTTTTACTAATTAAGATTTTAATTTTAGGACCAGATTATTTTTAAGATTGTCAGATGAATGTATGATTTATGATTCAATAATGTGTCCTCATGTTAGCCCTCTCATTTGAGCTAACTTATTTAGTACTTGATCGTCATTAAAAAAAACACCTAAATGTACATTTCATTTGATATTTAAGTGCCATATTATTTAGTTGCAGTATTTTGAGGCTAATGCACTAACTAGACGAGAAAATGGGCTATGTTGGGGTATTGTGAAAACAGTCTTATTTATCTGTATAAACTAAAGACTAAATTTTTGAGACTTTGCACAAACAGTACATTAATACAATCCTCATTATGCTGATATTGCTCTGTGCAAATACTAGTAGATTAAACTGACCACATAATATCTTCCTTTTATAAATTTAGACTATTTTTGTGTCTACAGAGCAACAGTATTTTGACATTGAAAAGAGACTTGCAGAAACTCAGGAGCAGTTCCTCACATCCACAAAGGACTTACAAAGCGTGAAAGAGGAAAACAAAAAACTAAGTAAGTTTGAAACACTTGCTGCTGAGATAAAGCTGTATTATGTTAGTCTGTCACTGATGGGCTTCATTTGTCCAGATGAGGAGCTGAGCACTTTAAAGGGAATAGAGGGAGAATCAGCAGATGAAAAAACATCTCAACCACAACAGGTATACATTACTTGACTGTGATGAACGTGTTGAATATTATTTTTGTTATTTCCTTATAACAAAACAAATGCTTTAACACAGCAGACCAAAACAAAATATGAAATTGAAGCTGAGAAAAGGGAATTGGCTCGGTTGCTGGAGAAGAGGACACAGGAGGTGGAGAACCTGAATGGTAATAATTCTAAATATTAAATAACAATCAACAAATTTATATCTACATCCAATTTGTGATGATATATTTGTGCAGAGGATTTGACACGACTGAATGAGAAACTGGTTGAGACAAACAAAATCAAGATGGATCTGCAGTTGAAACTGGATGAGATTCAGTCGTCTGAAGCCTCTGTGCAACACCGGGAGAAACGCATGGAGCAGGAGAAAGAGCTACTTCAACAGAAAATCGACTGGCTCACGTCTGAACTGAAAGCAAAGACTGACGAACTACTAGACACGAACCGAGAGAAAGGAAAACAGATAGTTGAGCTACAATCAAATCTGCAGACCTGCAAGGAAGAGGTAAAGCTTTTATTCAATAGGAATGCAATGCCATATTGTGGCACTGCAGTCATCCCCATTAACATTTTTTAACTATTATACTTTAGGTGTCCAGATTAGAAAGCCAGTTGACCTCACTAAAGGATGTCAGTGAAAGTCAGACCAAGAGATCAGAAGACCTCAACAACAAACTGAAAAAGGTCATTTTAGCAATTTTTTTAATCAAAAGACACATTGATTGACTCTACATTTTTAAGCCAGTTGGATATATTTGTACTAAAATAGATTGAAATTAATATTCTAATATAATACAACTAATAATATATATTTTTTCTTTTAGGCAAAAGAGGAACACTGTGCCATGGAGGAGAAATATCAGAATGAACTTAATGCACGGATTAAATTGGTTTCACTACACGAGGTCAGTCTCTATCTAACCTATTTATTTACTAAGACTGTTTATTACTAATAAATGTAGGAAACATTTACAATAACTGATTATACCTGTAGAGCACAGCATCTGAAATGAAGGCAAAGAACAATGAACTGAACAGCGCTGTGGAGGGCCTCAGTAAGATGGTTAAAGAGACAGGAGAAGGTAATGAGGAATTTTTAAAAAACTATTCAGCAAACTGTGTTGTTTACTATTCTGTATTCTGATAATCTAATAATTATGGCAGCCAATAAAGTCCTGGAAAAGAAAGTCTCAGAGGTGGAGGAACAAAAGACGCAGCTTGAGGCTGAACTCCGAGAGAAGATAAAGAAAATGGAAAAGGAGCTTGAGAATGTATCAGTGAAGGCTGCTGGCAAACACTGCTGTAAGAAGAATACACTGATTATGTTAATGTAATTAAGTTTTAATCATACTTAATACAGATCTTTTCTTTTAGGTGCACAGTCATTAACAGAGGAGCAGTTAGATGCTATGTGTCCCTCAGCAGCCGCCATCGCTGCCATTGTCAAACCTGGCATGAAGTTTTTTGATGTAAGATTCAAAATGACAATACTACATTCTTCCTGATTATAAATTAACTGTGACTCTATTTTCTCTGTATTTTAGCTGTATAATGCATATGCAGAGTGTCAGACTCAGCTGCAGCTTGAGAAGCAGGAGACCAGGAGAGTCAACCGGGTCCTGGATGAGATTGTTCAGGAGGTTGAATCTAAAGCACCAGTCCTAAAACGACAGAGAGAAGAGTACGAAAGCATGCAGCGGTCCATGGCTTCACTCTGTAACAAACTGGAACAAGCTCGCTCGGTCTGTTTTTAAATATAGCTACAATATTAAATTAACATTTACTTAGAACTGATAACTAACAGGAGTTTGTCAACAGGAAATATATAGTCTACAGAAAGAGAAAGATGAGGCAAAACAAAAATGTGATGTCCTTGAAAGGGAGAAGAGTTGCACAGAAAGACAACTTAATGACACATCTGCACAGGTGAAGCCAAAATTTAACTTTTCTATATGTATAATTTCACTTTATAACTTTTCTGGGTGATGGTACACCACAAGCTTTTCTCCCCCAGGCTGTGTTATTGCTTTGCCTGGGAGGTTCCTTAGCATTAAAAGCAATAAGCAAGAGAGACAAGCTTTAAGTGCACAGCCATCTGAAAACACGGTGCACCTTTCAAATTTAGTGCAAGACAACTGGCATAGAATACTTTTTTCTTTTTAATATAAAAATCATATTCTTCACACAGTTTTTTTTTTTACTTTTGATTGCATACACAAAGACCTAAATGCTTTTTAAGCGTTCCTTGATTTTGCCTTTCCAGGTGTGTACTCTCCTTATGGAGCTGGAAGAAGCACGTGGGAATCAGATTATCAAAAACGAAGGCAGCTCCACTATGGGGGAGGGCCGGCCACAACAAGTGTCTTTTTGTAGCATCCAGGAACTTCAACAGCAAAACCAAAACATTCTGAAAAAACTGAAAGAACTAGAGGATGAGAAGAACAAGAAGCAGACCAAAATTACATCAGAACGGTAGATATCAGCCATTTTCATACTGTAGGAATCTATTGCTGTATTTCAGATTATATCATAAGATTCTATAGGGCAATATTATTTAATACAGTTGGGGCAACTAAAATGAATATAGTTAAAATGCTGATTTTTTCCTTGTAAAATACTGAGTAGACCCTAGTCAACTCAGTCTTAGAATTGATCAGATTCAACATGTGTGCATTCACCTTTAGAATATTTCATAGAATCTGAAAACCACAATTTACAAAAAAATCTCCCCCCAAATTCAAAGGAATTTTATGTAATAAATACCTTTTCTAACTACTACTTCTTTTCTTTTTAGAGTGTCTGAGTTGGAGACCAGTGTAGATAACCTGCAAAAAGAAATTGTACAGCTAAAAGAGCAGAGGAACCTGCAGAAACAGTTGGCTGATTCTAATGCCAGACAAAGGGACATGTACAAGGCGTTACTGACACAGAGTACTGGCTACACGCTGCCTCCTCAAGGTATTAATACACTACAATGAGAAATTGAAATTGTACAAATATACCATATACAAATAGCTGTTACTTTTTACTTTTGTACATCTACTACTTTCTAATTTCTAACAAAATTGATCAAGTTCACCTTTTTGTCCATACCAAATTTTAACTGACATTAATATTATTGTCGTTTGTTAGTATCAAGAATTGTTTCACAAAACAAAAGTAATCGCATTTTTTCGGTTTATCTGTATTGTACTTCACCAGTGGTTTTACATTTGCAAAATTAGCAATTAGTAGTACACACACACACGCGCACACACGCGTACACACGCACACATACGCACACATCATACTGCTACTTGCTTTTATGATAGGTTCCACATTTAATTTATTTACAAATGTTCCTATTAATACTGCAGAACACTATAAAATGTGTGTCATGTTGTCGTAGGACCAGAGTCTTTGACCCAGTCGGCTCAGATTCGCCCTTCACTCCCAGCCACCCGCTCCATGCCACAGAGAGCAGCTGCTGTGGAGTCCGCACAGACCGCCCAGGCTAAAGCTGCCTTAAAACAGGTACAGAAAATTAACATGCTTTTTACTCTATGAATCTTTTTTAGAAATTACTTCATACAGCACAGTGTAGCTCGGTTTACTTTACCTAAAAACTCCTTACATTTACATTTCCAGCTTAATGATTCTTTCATGCTGTATAAGAAGGAGAAAGCAGAGAATGATCGAATGCTTAATGAAACAAATGAAAGATTACGGAAGCAGTTATCTGAGCTCTCCTCCAGAAATGCCAAACTCACTTCTCAACTCGATTTCAACATCAAAAGGTACGTTTTTCAACCAGTAGAAAGATATACCGCATACCAACAACAAAGACTGATAAACAGTGTGTGTGATTTATGAGTAAGGCAAAAATATTGATCTCACAGTTGATCTTTTCAGTTCATGAAGAAATAAGGTGTTATGGTTTTAGTAGTGGCTAAGTTGATGACACTTGGTCAAAACACGTAATTATATACATAACATTGATTAATAGGATGGTGGTTATAACGTTTTACCTGACCAGAATATTTAGCTATTTATATTTTACTTATAATATTTTCATTTTTCAGATACGACATGCTCCAGGAGAATCTAGCTGCATACCGCAGAGAGATTGCAGCTCTACAGGACAGGAACAAGAAAATGGCAGCTACCGCCCAGCGTCAAGAACATGCTCTCCTCACAATGAGTCAAGATCTTCGGCAGGTCAATGAGAAACTGGCACTGGAGGAGGTATGTAATACTTTATTAAAGCTGTGATGTAATAAATACAATACACAGTACTTTATATATCATTGGTATTTTTATGTTTTTAGGTTCGTGTACAGAACTTGACCAAAGAAAAGGAAATGCTGAGACAAGCGGAGAGTCGACTCAGTAAAGAAAAGGAGGCCATTTTGATTGAACAGCGTAACCAGAACTTACTACTGACCAACCTTAAAACTATACAGGTACAGTAACAATTTACACTGCTTCAAAAAGATATGACATATTCCTAAATATTTTAATCTGTATTTTTCTGTAGCTTACAATGGAGCGCACAGAGACAGACATTCGGCAGCGACTTAATAACAAAATTGAACAACTTGAGTCAGAGCTGACCGCCATGAAGACCAAGCTGAACCAGGAAGTAGAACAACGGCACGCTCTTGGACGATCCATGGATGTATGTGTCTCAAGTTCAAATGTTTTCTCCATTATAAAATCTAGTCTATAAATTATTGTTATATTTTGTGCTCTTTTCGTAGGCCCAGTTGTTGGAAGCAAAGAAACGGCTGGAGACACAGAATACACTGCAGCAGAAGACCAGAGAGTTGCTGCGCTCTTCTGAACAGCAAGTGGCAGCTCTGAAAGCACAGCTGGCGTCGGCTGCCTCTGGGCCAGAGGCCACTGCCACCACCACTTCTGCAACACCAGCCGGAAGAGCAGTGGCCCTAAGGGCCCCACTGAGAGGTTAGAGACTATATATCTATAAATGCTGTGGAAATGTTTTATTATTAGAGAACAATTTTGAAGTAAAGCATAATTTGGACATCTACAATAATTGGGTTTCACAATGGCCGTGCAGTTTGGTCTATGCACCTGCTAACCACAATTCCTAGCTTAAACTATTTAGCTGAATGACTCTTCACCCTCCTTTCACACTGCTTACTGCCTTGTCTAATAATGTGTTCAGAACAAAAGATATATAGACAACATTACAAAAAGAATAGAAATCCACAGTTCAGTATATCAGTATACCTCTAACATGGCATAGATGACTTTGATGATAAATTGTAAATGTATGGAAGCTCTGCCTGGACCAAAATATTTTCTAGTTCAGGATAAAATGTATTTTCCGTTGAACTACAACAAAAGTTTACCCAAAAATACTGTAATCAAATGTAAGTGAAATTATCTTTGGAATTCATTTTCAGTGTGCAGTTCAGTTTGTTTTCTGTTATTGCCACCATTTTGAAGACTTCTCCATTCAAAAGATATAGTTTGTTTTATATTACCCCATCTATGAAAGCATATAAACCATACCCTTTACAGCTTTAGCAAACTGTGGATTTAAACTACACAACGCATGCACCATTAATAAATAAAATCAATGCTGAGGATGATACTAATATTCATTCTTATGTGTTTAGTGCATTCACCTGGACCCCCAGTCTCCCAGCAGCCGACTGTGTCAGAACAGGAGCTCAATGAGGTCAAAAGTCAGCTGCGCACTGCTGAAGAACAGAAGGATGAACTAAAAGAGCAGCTAAAGAATGCTAATGCTACAGTGGAGCAGTACAGATCTGTGGTTCTCACACTGGAAGACAGTCTGAAGAAGGAGAAAGAGGTATAACTACATTTACATTTGACAAAACATTTTCAAGTGTGATATTTTGCTACAGAAAATATTGCATGAAAGAAAATATTGATCACTCTTAGCCACTTTAGACATATTGTAAATAAAACTTGAGTTGCTATAAATAAACTGCATAAAATACATTTTATTACTGATATTTTATAAGTAAATTCAAACTTCTGCAGCACAAAGAAGAAACACATTCAAGTTCAAAGATATACAATAAAAAATAAGAGTTCAAATTTTATTCATCAGCAGCAAGTTATTACACTAATATCAGCCTAATGTCATAGTCTTTTGATGAAAGTTATGTTGGCTGTATTTTGTCTGTTTAGTCCCGCATCCCTCTGGAGATCCGTCTGAAAGAGGCTCAGGAGATACAGAAGCAGCTGGAGCAGAGGATTGTGGAAGTGGAGAAGATGAAGCTACAGGGGGAAGAGGACCGCAGGAAAGCTGTGAATGCTGTGGAGAAACAAGTATCTCTATTTACTCTGTTGCATGCTTAATCAGACTCTAAACAGCACCTTTCCTGTAATAAAGGATAATGTTTTTTTTTTTATTGTTTGTTACAGGTGATTGAGCTCCAGCGCACTCTGAAGGCCAGTCAGACAGAGCAGCAGGAGGCTTTAGAGAGGTGCACTTTAGCTGTAACTCAAGAGGAGAAAGCCATTCAAGAGAGTCTTCAGCAGGTATTTATTCTTGTTCGACTTCTAATTTGTAGAAATACACAGAAATACTAAGTGCTCTGTTGATTTTATTCATTTATTTTTAGACCAAGATTGCAGAAGAGGCTCAAGCCAAGTACGAAAAGGAGTTAATGCTTCATGCAGCTGATGTCGAAGCGCTGCATGATCTGAAAAAACGTTTCCAGGAAATCTCCACAACCAAGCAGGAAGTAGAGGACAAACTAAACAAGACCACAGCGCTTCTACAGGAAAAAAACGCAACATGGAGTACAGTGGAGAAACAGCTGAAGGTAAAAATCCTTTAAAATGTTTAAAATGAGATTATACCAGTTCATATTTTTTGTTGTAGATTAAATTGATTATATTAATATAATTCTACAATTTTTTTTATTGGTGAAAAAAGGGTGTATATAAATTTAAATATTGCCAGCATTTTTACTAAATTTTTACACCAGTCATTTTTTTAATTTTTTTTATTTACAATTAAAGAACAATTGTTTTAAAACCTTATCGCCTAGTCATGATTACATATTTTACCTTTTTTCTACAGGAAAATCTGGCCAATCAGAGCCGTCGCTGTGAGGAGCTGGGGAAACAAAATTCACTTCTTCACAAACAGATGGATGAACTGGCCGCTGCAACTCGATCACAGCAAGAACCTCAGCAACAGAATTTGGACCTGTCATTCAGTGAAGAGGGCAAGACCACAGAGCAGATTCTGGAGATACTCAGGTAAGTGTGTTATTGTGAGAAGAAGCTTTTCTATGTAACAAAAACACTGACGTACAAATACATTTTTACCATTTCTTTACGTCTTGGAGGTCCCACGATTATTTGCACTGTAAACACAACTTATTTAATGTACTCCATCTATTATAGATACATACCTATTATGCTAACAATTGTTTTAATCAAACTTTGTAACATTTCTTAATCCCGTAACACTGTATATTAAGTAGTATCAATGGCATCAAATGGCATGTAAAACTTATATAATTGTCTTTCTAAAACTGAAGATTATATTTTGTAGCATATATGTAATCATTTCAAATAAATAAAAAATGAATTAATTCTGGTATCTTTTTCATTATATACTCTATTTGGATTGCATTTTCCAAACCGTTTGTATTGAATACATTCTGAAATGTCTTGTAGGTTTGTGCGACGAGAGAAAGAGATTGCTGTTGCTCAGTTTGAGGCATCTGAGGGAGAAGCTCTTCGGTACAAACAGCGTGTTGAATATCAAAATCAAGAATTGAAGGAGCTACAGGAGGCTCTGAATATTGAACGGGAAAGGATGCAGGTACAAATAAATGCTGCAGCATATTGTCATTAATAACTACTTAACAAAATACAAAGAACATAAACAGTGTAACCAGGAGGGTGTAAGGTGATAATTCTGCACATTTGTGTAAATGTTCCATTTTAATTTTAATATCGCCCACCTCTACTTTCAAATATATTGATCTGAACTATACCTCACTAAGAATAACTATGGCATTTACAGTGTTTTCTCTTTAAATTCAGTATCCTTCTACTACAGTAAAACAATATAGTAAAGATATCCTTCAAAGTTTTACAGTTAATGTTGTTTTAGTGTATGGCACCACCAAATGTTCACACATCACACATTGCCACATTCAATTTCAGCCAAAGCTTTTCAAGTTTTCTACTTATTACTTAAAATTATACAATTATAAGCTTACTTTTCCTTTTATAATTTTTTCAGAATACTGCAAAGACCGTAGCCCAGCAGGAGCAACAGCTGAAGAAAATGGAGACAATCAATTCACTTCAGGAAACCAACAGGCTGCTCAAACTCGACAAAGACAAGCTCGAGCATGAACTCAGGATCTTCCGCTCTAAAGTAATTATTTACAAGCAGAGGCATAAATGTACATAACTACATGAAGTACATCCAATTATGTAAGTACCTTTTGCATATTTGTTGTGTAGGTGTCCAAGTTGCAGTCAGACATAGCCCCTCTACACCAGAATTTGTCTGCTCTCTCAGAGAAGAACGGCTCATTACAGGCAGATAAGAGAATACTGGAGGAGGACCTTAAACGCTGGAAAGCGAAAGCCCAGGTAAGTTTTGTTTATTTATTTTATTTATTTATTTATTTATTTTTAACAAGGACAGTGTGCAGCCATTGTTCTCAAAGACAAAAAATGCTCAACACCAGATTGAACTACAAGCTATTTTCCATCTGTAGTTCTTCCATTCTTTAATGGGCTGAATATAATAAAACACTCAAGTACAATATAACAACCTGCAATGGCACCTTTCAGCTGTTTTTAATTCCTCACATTATTGTAGAATAACATGGATCATGTCAGTTGTTCTAATGACCAAATTAAGAATTTCTTTGTTTTTGCCTTTGCCCAAAGCAAATGGCCAACCAACAGAAAGATGGGGACGTTGAGGAGAAACAGAAACTGATGACTGAGAGAGACGCTCAGCTGAAACGCATCACACATCTCTCAGAAGAGAGCGCCAAGTTAAAGACTGAACTAGCCAAGTAAGAAATTAATGTCCTATTTTAGCTCCATATCAGTAAATACATCATTTACATCAGTAAATACGTCAAAGATAATATATCCAGTGGAAGCTGAGCTTGATGTGCCAGTACGGTAATTCTTCATGACCACTGTTCCTTAAAGCGTATTTTAGGTGTTAAGTAAATTTTAAGTATACATACATAAAAAGGTTGTTGAGTGCATGTATCTATAACCTCGTTGATTGTCTCTATGTGTGCCAGAGCCAATGCTAGCAATAACTCCAGTCAGTCTCAGCTGCAAGCACTGAATCAGACAGTGGCACGGCTAACTACAGAAAGGGACAATGCCAAGAAAGAGGTGGAGACCAAAAACCATGACATCCTGGAGAAAAACAAAACGATCACTCAAGTGAAGAAGATTGGACGCCGCTACAAGACTCAATACGAGGAGCTCAAAGCCCAGCATGACAAGGTACAGGATATTTGAAGTATGGAAGTCTAAATAAGGGCTCCTTGGAAAAAAAAACTTATATAATTAAAATTGTGTTACCAATAATAATGGTATAGGATTTTTTTTTATAAGTCAGCACAATTGAATTTTTAAAATCTCCATAAGTTAAAATTAATAAATAGTTATATTAGTATGACAATAGCATGTTAACATGGTTAAACTTGGAAAAGTATAATATAAAACATTTTTTATGTTACTGAAGTTGGTCCAGGAGATGCAGCTCCTCACTCAGGCACAGGAAGAGCAGAAGAAAGCCCGAGAAGAACTGGATAAAAACAAAGATGAGATGCAGAAGAAAGCAGAAGAGGTGAGCAAAATATTTTATTTATTCAAAGATGCGTTATGCACATTTTCTGGTGGGGGTCTGCCATCTGCTTGTCTCCATGGAGATGTTATTGCTTTGTGGGAATAGTCAACATTATGACATTAAACTATTTATCTCCATTGAGACAAGCTGGTGGCATACCAACAGATGTTTTTGTGCACTGCCATATACCTTTTTACAATATATTTTGTGGTGACTGATGATACACTTCATTTGTTCAGATTCAGAAATCCAAATCGGAGTTGGAGAACGCTCAAAAGGAAAGTCAACAAACCAAAGAGAAGTTACAAGATCTTCAGAACCAGCTGAACCAGAGCCAGAATCAACTCACACAAGTACTGCAACCTGAAAACTATGATCATAAGAAAAATCAATGCATTAATAAACTAATAACTTTTTGTATTTCAGGTTCAAGCCCAACTCTCTCAAACACAGACACAACTCCAGCAAAATCAGAACCAGCTCACCCAGGGTCAGAAGGAGCTGCAGCAGGCAAAGACCCACAGCCAACAGGTATAAGACTGCACAAACAGATTCAGTTATTTTCCCTACACTTTTAGCAAATATTGAAATATGCAGTTTATGGCATTGCAAAACATTCATCTATTTCCTTTACCTGGCCATACAACTTGCAAAGAAGTCATGTTAAGTTATTAAAGTATTAAATTATTAAAGAGAAATTCATTGACTTGTCCTTTTAAAAAAATATTGAAGAAATGTTTGTATAGTAATGTAGTTTATGGCATTGTAAGACGCATTCAAGTATTGCATTAACTTATCGATATGAACACTTTTTAAAACTTCACTTTGTAAATAATGATTTATTTTAACTGTTTATAGTTGCAAAACCAGTTGAAGACAGCACAGACTCAATCTCAGACCCGGCAGAATCAGATCCAGCAGATCCAGAAGGAGCTGCAGCAGACAAAGGAAAACCTCCAACAAAAAGAGAAAGAACTTCAACAAACTCAACAAAGCTCACAACAGAGCCTCAACCAAGAAGTCAACAACCTCAAGATAGCCCTGAGCCAAGCAGAGGCCAAGGTAAGGAAGTAATTGTTATAATTGTTTTTATTTCAGTATAGTTGTAGTGTTGTTCTTTTTAAAATAAGTTTATTATAATTGTATGGTGGTAAACAAATTATCTTGTTATAGGGAACAGCGCTTCAAGAACAAATAGACAACCTACAGAAGGTTTGTGGAAAAATTATTTGTTTGTAATGAAGTGAAGTGTTTGAGCTAAAAAAAAAAATGCATGCAGTGAACTACTGATATTTGACATTTAGTTCATCTGCTGTGAGGCTGCTCTATGATGTTTTTCTGCTCTGTATGATCTAGTAATAAATAACTGGCTAGATTACCCAAAAAGATGATGCGAGTGAATCATGGCTCACTCTGCATTACTCTTAATAAATCAAAAGATCTACCAT
Organism: Boleophthalmus pectinirostris; assembly: GCF_026225935.1. NCBI lineage: Eukaryota > Metazoa > Chordata > Actinopteri > Gobiiformes > Gobiidae > Boleophthalmus > Boleophthalmus pectinirostris. Next base: position 20,429,357 of record NW_026571095.1, read on the forward strand.
GCCTTGTTGTATTAATTTATCTTATGTGCAATTCTTGGTGTTTATTAGACTTTAGGTGAGCGTGATGCAGAAGTGAAGCATCTGGAGGAGCAGCTCGCGGAGGTTAAACAGGCATATGAAGCAGCACAGAGCTCACAGCCCACACAGAGCCACAGCAGTGAGGGGAACACAGGTGGAGACCCAGGACGAGAGGATGAGCTCACCAAACTCAAACAGGAGGTATGAAGGGTGTTTTTCTATTTAAGCTGAAACATTATTCTTGATTTTTTTTTTTAAAGGTGCACTATCATTTGTCTACCACCTGCTTGTCTTCATAGAGATGGCATTGCTTTTCCTTAAACATCTGCATCTTGCATTTATTCAATTACATGTGTTTTTGTTTTTATTACCCTGAAATATATGTATTCTAACTGAGAGCAGGTTTCAGTCTCCGCAGACCTAATCTGTAATTTGGCCTCACTGGGTGGCATACCCAGAAAAGTTGCTTAGTGCACCTTTTAATTAATAATCTACATATTATACACAATACAATTGATTGACCGTGGTATAAAACATTTAATTCCTACAGTTAACTGAGAGCAAGAACCGGGAGGAGCAGCTCAAACAGCAGATGGCCGACAAAGAAGAAAAGACCAAAAAAGCTTTCCTCGGAGCCAAGACCAAGATTAGCCAGCTCAACAGTGAGTATATCTATATTATACAGCTACCAAGTATATTACATGTAATCTCTTTTTTAGACATTCAGTTGCTTAGATTAAGTCAGTGAAATTTGATGGGTCAAGAATTAGGTCTCTTGCTTTTGCAATGCAAATGTAAGCAGTGTTTCTCATAATATGATAATGACAACATTGACAGTTTTCTGACAGTCTAAAAACAGGCTAACCATAAACAGATTTATGTTATTGTAAGTATGTAAAAGTAACTGCTAAACTGTCAACATCTCTAGTTAATAGGTATTTTAAGTGACATTTTTGGTCCAAAATTGTGATGTGTAGAAATTTAATAAAACACTGAGAAACACTGACTGTTGTACAGGTGCTAAGGAGCAGCTGAGCAAAGAAGTGGAGGAGCTGAAGCAGGACAAAGAGGAGCAGGAGGTGCGAATGAACGCCATAAAGTCTCAGTATGAAATGAGACTTGCGCGTTTGGACCGAGAGCTGAGAGAACTGAGAGAGACCCAGACTGAGTCCAAAGAGGAGCCCCAGGACCAGGGAACCGTAAAGGTACGTGTTTACCTGAGACCATACATAGTCGGGGGTTGTTTTTAGTAGACTTAAAAAAAAAAATCAGAAATTGGGTGTAAGAAAAAATGAAAGTTACTGTATTCTATTTAGTTTGACAACTAGTAATCATGAAACTGCTTATTTTTAGCACTGCATTTTTGATAGCAATACTGTCACTACAATATATTTACATAATAAATTACAGTCACAAATATACTCCAAATGCCTATATTCTTTTTTAGCAGAACAACGAAACAATTTAATTACTGCTTATCTCTAAATGTATATAATGATTGTATACAATTACAGCTTTCTATGTGATGTTGTTTTAATGAACCTCTAATTTGTAGGGTGATCAGACCAGACCATCAGATCAGAGACAAATATCACTGAAGAGCCCTGCCCAGGACAGAGGAAGGTAAAGCAATAATAATACACATTTTACACAAATCAACTATTATACAAAATTACATATTTAATTAACAAATGCATTTCTCTACCTTAGCTCCAGTCTGTCTGAGCCTCCTACTGCCAATATCCGTCCAACCCCCAGCACCCCATCCCCTAGCAGCAAACCAAGCCCCACCCCGGGCAGTAAGGCCACCCCACGGGCCAGCATTCGACCAATGGTGACCCCTCCATCTGTGCCCACTCCTACTCCTACTGCCACTGTCATGCCGACCACACAGGCTGACAGTCAAGAAGGTAATTTTATCTAAATGTCTGTTCAGAAGCAAACTAACATTAAGTTCAGTTTACCTGTAAAGTGAAATCTGATATAAATAGCCTACCTTGTATAACTATGTGTTTACTGATTTTATTAAAGAAAGGTATTTTGAATGATTTTTTGCAGATGGAGTTACTTATTGCTAACCTGTCATGAACGATTATAAAGATTTTAATTCATTGCTCAATAAATAGTGCTCAGTTTTATAAATCAAAATTGATAACCAAAACTTTTTTCCAGTTTCTCTTGGTACAGGATCATCTGTTCACTCTACCAGCTCCGGTTTGAGCAACACACCAACCACCATTGCGCAGCCAACCAGCACCCAGGCTACAGCTTTTGTCCAACCCACTCAGCAGCAGTCAGCCAGTCAGGAACCAGGATCCAGTATGGAGGCAGAGCGTCCATCCACATCCTCGGCCTCTCTAGCACCAGGTAAACTGACACTATTTGTTCATTATCAACAACAATGTAATAGTACTAAAAAATCTTATAATATTTTAATGGATTATTCAAACAGGCTCAAAGCGAGTTCGGACTGAGGAGGAAGACGAGGAAGAGGACAGCAGACCTGAAAGTTCACGCACTTCTCCAACTACCAAAAAACTACGACTGAAACCAGCAATGGGTCTACCGGTAAATACTTGTGCCAAATTATAACTACCATGATTACCTATTACCTTACCTATAATTTATTAAAGTTTCTCCTCGCCCTTGAAATACTGCCCACCTTTGGCACAACTACAAGAAAATTTTTTTGCAGAGTTTGACAGTGGCCTATAATGACTCTTTGACAATATTACTGAAAGTGCAGAGATTTTGTAATGAAAGTGAAATATTTGTTAACTGTCCCAACACAGTTTACAAACATTTCTTGTCATAGTTGTCACACATGTAGAGCCATGAAAATGAACACTCAAATCATTATCGCTCTAGTGTGTCCTGCGAGGAGCCCTGTCAGATTCACCTTTAAACTGTGGAGACATTGGCGTTCGTGTCTGTATAAATTATAAAATGCATTGTGTATTTAAATTTTTATATACTTACTATGAACCAGATATTATGTGTTCTTAATAAAGTCTGGATTGAATTGAATATTATTTTTTGTAAGGTTGAGGAAGAGGAGGAGGAAATTGAAGAAGAGCTTGGGGACGTCACAGAACGACCAGATTCAGCTGACAGTGAGGTTTGTCAACAGATAATTCTGAATTTAAAGGGAGCTAGACAGATGTTTAAAGAAGGGCAGTATTGTTCATTTTTACCGCTCAGACTATTAACGACCTATACCAGTTGAGAATTTAGGGCTGGTGATGAGGTGAAGGAACGTAAATTCAACAGTAAAAGCACTGCCACCAAACTTTTTAGCCCTTACGTTACATACATCATGTTTATTCAAACCCATATATTCATAGTATGTACTAGTAGATGTTCTCAAGGGTGTGAAATTCTCTAAAGTAACATGTTTTTGTAGATGGCGTTCCCTGTGATTGAAGCAGACGATGAGGATATTGAGGATGAGGGCGTGTCCCAATCGGTACCTTCAGACCAGTGTCAGACTTTAGTTCGTGATGTTATCGTGATCGACACCGACAGTGAGAGCCGGGAGAGCAAAGAGACTGAGAAACAACAAGAAGATGCAGAGGAGGAGGAGGATGATGATGAAGAGGAGGAAGGGCAGGAGGATGAGGTACACAAAGTTGCAAAAACTATTTAGAAACATGCAGTTTGAAATGTTATGCCTCACAAATATGCAGTATAGATTACTAAAAACAAAAACAAAAAAACACACATGCCACATGCCATACAAATCAAAACGTCATGCTGTTTAATTATGATAAAAGAATGTATTATATAGTTGTAGTAAAAGGTTCACTACTAAACTACTTCACTACTTATTGCTAAAATTCAGTGGCTTTAGAGATGTGTTCATTTTTATTGTTGATGTGATATTAACAGCTAGATTCAGTTTACACACATAAGTCCATCAAAATAACTGCTTGTGCTACTTAGTGCTTCCATTTAATATTGGACTCTCATGTATTATTGAGAAATATTAAGTTTTTTTTACACTTGATATCATATATCACATTAATCCCAGGAGCACTCCTATGGCAACAGACCAAAACCAGAGCACCCAATCTCATATCTCATTACCACCTCCCACCCACTCATAAGAAGGAAATACTCTAAATATCAATCTCTTGAAAATATGCACTGTTCTTCTTTCCAGTACAAGGATGATGAAGATGATGATGAAGAGGATGATGGCTCTGGAGATGGCGGCATGAGACGTGCAGAGGGCAGTAATGAGGAGAGCAGAGATGCCGATGAGGAGGATGAGGAAGAGCCTTCAGAAAGCGTCCGCTCTGAGGACAAGCCGGGCGCATCGTCAACTGAGCGAACTACCGAGCCCTCACACAGTGGTAAATGCGTGTGTGCTTTCCTCATGGTACCTCTAAAAAGGAATTTGAACGTCTACCTAATTTTAGTGATTGTTCTAGTACAGGGGTGGGCAAACTACGGCCCGGGGGCCGTATGCGGCCCTTTAAACCTTTTAATCCGGCCCGCCGAACTGGAATAAATTACAGTAATAAATCTTGTTGATGTTTTATTTGTCATGCATTTCCAGCATTTCCCAGTAGATGGCGCACTATATATACTTTGAGTTGCGGCGTATTATGTTGGCCGCAATGCTTTATGGGAAAATGTTCTTGCAGGAGTTATTCGGACCATGAGTGAAGTAGTTGGTGCTTAAGATATAAGACTGCACTACTTCCATTTTGAGTTGGTATAAATCAATCAAGGAAGCCTGTGGACTTTGAGTTGTAATTTTTAATGTGTACAACATTTTGGGGTCAGTTTTTACCACACTCACAGGTGTATATTTGTAGTTGTATGACATATGCTTTGTTTTTGAGCTGTTACCAGTCATATTCGAAGACGGCGAATTAATGACATACGTTCACTTGTGGTGTGCAGTGGAACTGGTCTCAACAGTTTTATGTGTTCGGAATCTTTCACAGCAGTGATGAAAGTCCTAGATAAATGTGAATAAGAATGTAATGAATCTGAGCTCTTAATACGTTATGTCCTGTCTTCTGTCCGGCCCTTCAGTCAAACTTTAGGACCCTATGTGGCCCGCGAGCCAGAAAGTTTGCCCACCCCTGTTCTAGTATACTGAAAGCTTTACAAACCCACGCTTATAATAGGAATCACTCAAACGCTACACCAATTTTCCTCTCAGGTGAAGGCCGCAGTGGAGCATCATCAGAGGCTGACCCCCCAAGAGACCTACTGCACCTGCCCCCTCTCTCCTCCGTCCCCACACCCTCTCCGTCCTCTCTTGCCCCTCGTCTGCCCCAGCCACGGAGACCTCCTCATTCTGTCCCTCCACGACTCTACATCCAGCCCCCCGCCCCTGAGCTGGGACCCCCTCACACACAGGTACACTCACATGGACTTGTGTTAGAAAACTATTACATTGTTTCGTTTTTATTCTCAATCACTTTTTTTTTATCCAGAGACAGTCTTCTCAGTTGCGGAGACAATCAGTTGGACGTGGACTCCAGCTAACTCCAGGAATAGGCAGTACAGTAAGCCAAAAATAATTTTCAATTTCAGATGACTGTCTCATCTGACTATAATTTTAGAGTTGGTTTTGTTTTTTGTAGCAGCAGCATTTCTTTGATGATGACGACAGAATGGTCCCCAGTACTCCCACTCTTGTTGTGCCTCATCGCAATGATGGTTTTGCAGAGGCCATTCAGTAAGTATTTTCACAACAATCTATTACATTTATGCTAGTGTGCCTAAAAGCTATTGTTGTTTCTGTTTGTGTCTAGCTCTCCTCAGGTGGCAGGACTGTCCACTAGATTTAGGTTTGGACCTCCTGAGGACCTCCTGCCTCAAGCTTCAGCCTCACATTCAGATCTGGGACAGCTGGCTTCACAAGGAGGTGCAATGAATGCAAATCACGACTGTACTCAAATCTATGCAAAGATCCAATGAAACCTATATGAAAAAGACAGTTCCTAATGACTATTACTATATTTTAAAAGTTTGATGTTCCCTTTAGGTCTGGGCATGTATGAATCGCCCCTGTTCTTGGCTGCTCATGATGAAGATGGAGGAGGAAGAAGTGTTCCCACTACTCCCCTGCAGGTGGCAGCACCAGGTAGAACTAGATTCTTTTCTAACAGACAGAAGTTGACAGTTGTGTTTACCATGACAGCTGTACATATCAGTTCCCCCTCTCTCTGTTTCAGTGACAGTGTTTACAGAGTCTCTTCCCTCGGACGGGGCGGACAATATGGCGTCCCAGTCTGTTCCCATGGTAACCGCCTCCACAGCGATGTCATCTGCAGCTGATGATGGAGATGAGGTTTTCATGGAGCACGAAGCAGAAAGGTCAGAGAAGCAGAGAATATAGTATACACACTGCATCTAATTAAAATGTCCCTAATAATAATAATAATAAACCAGGAAGAACATGCTGGTTTGCTAACAGATAGTTGATATTGACAGAATTTATACATGTGAAGAATCAGCATTGGGAATGAATTAGGCAAGTTAACTTAATGAGTTCCTTCTATCAAGGTTATAAAACTAAGTTGAGCTAGGAGCTAGGATAGTATGTTATCTTTTATTTCAATTATGTTTTGTCTTCATTGTGTGTATGTTTTGTTTTCAGTGCGGGTCTTGAGCCCTCTTTAGACAGTCAGGCCGAGATGGACTCAGCCGCTCAGCAAAGTGAAGACGCAGCACTGCCATCCACAAGCCAAGACCCTGGTATATCACTTTGTACCACCTATTTAAGAACTGACTGGAAATTTTGTGTTGACTTTACTCATGACTTTTGTTTCAGACACCAGCAGTGCCACGCAGAGACGCACTCTGCCCAGTCAGCCACTGTTCTCCAGCCTTTTGGGGCGAGGGGGCAGAGGGAGGGGTGAGGGCAGGACTCTAATTAGCCGTAGAGGTAATTATATTTAACAGTGGCCACATGTAAACTTTGTAAACCCAGCTTGTATACAAAGATTTGTAGCTTAATTATTTTGAAAAATAATAAAAAATAGGTAATATATTATTTTTTTATACATTTTTAACCATATTCATCTTGAAATATGGTGACAGAAGGTTTCTAGATAGAGAATATAAATAAAGTGTATTATTAGTAAGTTTATTTATTTTATTTAAATCAAAATATGATTGCTGCAACAATTAATTAATTAATTGTAATAATCGTGAAATGAATAGCAGAGTGGTTTAACACAGTAGATACATAAATTAACGTTTAATTTTTTTTTTATTTCTAGGGGCGTACTCTCGAGGAGGAAGAGGGGCTATGGGAAGATGAAGCTTCCAGTAGGGATAACTGCTCTATGTGAAATGTCTTTGTCCTGATGCTGCATTTTTAGTGTTTAAAAGAATGTGCTGCAGAAATCCCATGCAGTAAATGTTATAAAGCATCTGTGATTTTGTTCGTTGTAAACTTTTAGTTTTCTATTTTATGCTGCTTCATGAAGTTGGCTCTAGTTTTGTAATTATGTTAGTGCAACTCAAAATACACTTGTTCTATTAATAAAGTGATTAACATCCGTATTGACTTTTTCTTTTGTCAGTAACTGTCTATTTCCATTCATACATTTACATAAAATAATTATTCACCTAACTATTATTTATAGATGTTAATTTAAAGGCCCATCTTAAGCACAGGGCTCCCACGGTCAAGGAAAGCCTGAAAAAGTCATGGAAATTGAAAATGTAATTTTCCAGGCCTGGAATCTAAGTATCTCTTTAATGCATCTACAGTGTTCTGTTATCATTAGGCTATTATTATTTAGGAACATATGTGCCTTTTGTTTAAAAAAAAAAAAAGATAATAAATGCATTGACAGTATTTTGAATGTAAAAAAATCTATAATACCAAACCATAAGATGGGTGGAAAGGCTTGGCATGGAAAATTCACTTTAGGTCATGAAAAAGTCATGGAAAAGTTCTGAGATTTTGTCAGTGAAAAAGAGTGGGAACCCTGTAAGCATCACTTTGAGAATCCAGCAGACAAGATCTGTTTTTCATGTATTTATTTTTGGTGTAATTATCCATCTATACAGGCATTTTTAGCATACAGATCAACGCTTACATGTGATCACGCCATAGAGGTAATATAGTATGGTGTTTATGCTCATATCCTTGCATTAGTAATACCAGTAGATAGCTGTTTTATGCGGGACACTGGAGCCAGACTCTGAGGGAGTTCTCTGGAGGAGGAGGAGGCGGGTCTCTGATCACTGTGACAATGTTAGTGACGCTAGTCTCCACAGCGACGGGAACACTCAGAACCACAGGACGAGGATGATTCGGTCCAACCAGAGCAGGCAGGTCTTCAGTCACTGACACGCTGAAGAACAAAGCTGAAGGAAAAATAAAGTTTAGTAAGTACAACTGTCATTATAGTGTATATCTTGTCATTTTTGGTTTGGGTTAATTGTCACCCAAAACTATTCTCCCTTATAAAATATATTTATTACACAGTTCAATTGCCAACTTCATCATGGTATCAGATCAAGGTATGCCCACTGTACAAATAGTAGCTCCAGTTATGGTGGCCATGTATGCAGCAGTAAAAATATCTGTACTAAAAAATGTGTCATCAAGGAGATGTTATTACTTTGCCTGGAAGGTTCCAAAGTATGGAATTATATATTAAACTTGTTCATCTTGCATTTATTAATTGGGTTTCATGCCATATTGTGGAACATTCCTGGAAAAAGAATTACATCTCCATGGAGTCGAGATGTCAAATCCTCCACTTAGGCTTACACTGTGCACACTGTACACAGGCATTCATCTTATTTACTTTGATTACTTTCTAAGCAGGATACTATGGCATATTTATAACACTTTTGCTTGCTTTGACAATCTGTTTTTTCTAATATACCATTACAATTAACAAGATATTTGTTGCTTACGTCCAGAGAAGACATAGTGCTCATATGTGTTGGCCTTCATTGGGATGGGAGCAGTCAGGGCAGAGGTGATGGGCACAGGGAATCCCTTCATTGTCACTTTAATCTGGATCTCCTGACTCAACAGCACCTCTAAACAATAGCAGGTTAAACAATAAAAAGTTAGATTCACATACATTTTTTTACTATTTCTACTATTTGGTGATGGTACTGACCAGTTTGACGAGCCACTTGTGTATTCATAAACCCTCTTGGAGTAATACTACATGCAGGAATATTAGATGATGGGAAAGTGAAACGTTGGATGATTTCACCTACAAAGAGACATGGAAACATTTACTTATTTAATGAAAGTATTGTATTGTGACTATTTAAACTAAACTGGACTAAACTAGATATAAACAGGATATAATGGCAAAGAAATGAATCAAGGTTTTTGTTTTCTATTTGATTTGATTGTTTCTCATTAAAAACAAAGGTAAATTGCTCTTGCCTTCTGAAAATAAAAATTAAGAAAAATTAATTATCAAGTGCAGTAGAAAGATTCTTCCAAAGTCAAGGTTTTACTGACAGAAAATTGACTCTAGAGCCAGAAATTAAAAGTCCAAAACTGATCACTGACTATTTGAAACCATTACATTACGATTAGATTAAAATATTATTAATTGCACTGCTTTATTTTGAACACCTATGTCTCACATACCTCTCCTGAAGAAGAAAACTGTCTCGGCTCTGCTCACTGTGGCTGGAGCTGACAAAGCTGCAGTGAGTCCTGGAGTCAGTCCTGGAAACTCATGGGAAAGAGGTTTGGGAAATCCAGGCTCAAGGATGAGGTTTCTGTCCAAACGCCAATAAAGGTTCCCCTGTAATAGTTTTGAGAGTAACGAAGTGGTGAATTATATTTACTTTTTTAGATAAATTGATCTTCAAAGTAAGAAATTTCATCACAATGTATGTTTTGGTTTTATTTTTATTTTGAGTTAAAACTACTCTTACTTACCACAGTATATGTCTATTGCTCACTGTTATTAATCTAAAATGTATACAATGCAAAAATCTTCAGAACTTACATTTTATATATAGGTTGTGTAATGACACTAATACAAAAACACAATTCTGACTTTTTGTGTAAACATTTACCCAGTAGTACATGAGTGGATATACTTTTTTTTTTATACATTTTTAATGTATATTTATTTGGATGGCTACTTGCTGCTACTTGAGCAATATTATTTTGACACAAGTAACTGAACAGTTATTTGATTCTTTGATATTTTGTCCAATCTTCTCGTGTCTATCTAATATATTACATTCCACATAGACAAGGGATGATTTTACCTTAAAGACATAGACATTTCCCTGACAGTTGCTTCGAGTGAAGACGGTGTCGATGTGAGATGGGATGCCCAGAATTTTGGATATGCTGTTCGGGTGACTGATGTAATGGGTCTCTGGGTCCACTGTCCAGAACAACTCACCTACAAAACAAGAAATTAATATGATGGCATTACTTGTCTATATTTGACTGGCCCACTAGTTGATTTCAGATTTCAGACAAACAAGGGTGTTGTTTTCTGAAACCCAGCAAAATAATGTATAATTAATTATTGAAAACAAATTAAAGGTACACTATGAAAATTCTCTAGGGGATTTTCTGCCACCTATTTGTTACCAGGGAGAGTGATTAAATATTGGGAAGAGCATGTGGAAAGCTAGCCTCCAACTCACCTTTGAAGATCACAATAGTCCCGTTGCTCAGAGCCGTCAGCCCACTGATTGGAGTATCACTGCACAAGTCATCCACCAATCCTGTACAAACCAAAACAATAATACAGTCATTATTAACCAATCACTAAATATTCTAAATAATATTTTACATGCCAATCTGATCCTTAATTGAGCTGAAGTTGTCCTCACCTCTCTCTGGAAGAAGAGGCAAGCCCAGAGCTGCAGCAAGATCATGGAGAGGGTTTGGTCTGGGCCTTATAACAGGTGGGACAATCATAGCTGGCCAGAAAGACACATCAGAAACAATTTTTAAAAATGCTTTCTATAATTACAATTAATTTTATGGATTTCAAAATGGAATCTCACAAAAATGTTACTTTTTATTATATTAACAATGTGAATGCAACTCTCAAATATTATTTTGTTAAATTATAGTCTCTGCATTGTTTAGTTTGATTTGCAAATATAGCATATTATAGCTAGACCTATAAACCTATACAGTAAATTACTGTCCAGTCAGGAACATGATTTATTAAATAATGGTTAAATAAGTGTATATTTTAATACAAGTCCAGTACCTGGATTTTGTCTCGGCACAGAAACTCCAGCGTGAGAGAGGACCAGGTGAAAGTCCATTTTTCCTGCAGATCTTGGAGGAGGAGGGTAGATGGGTTGTACGGGCACATGGGCTGCCAAGAACAAACAGAGTAGAAGCTATGATTTAATAAATAATGTAACCATTCATGTATAAATATTTGGTGTTCAGATATCAAAATCCCACCTTGTACCAGTGTTGTTTGTACACCAGTGGACACAGGTCTTGATGGTGAAACTACAACACACTTGGCTCCTGTTTTACAAGAGTGTCTAGCTGCAGCCACTAAAAACAGCCAAAAATTCAAAACAAACATACAGTGATTTACTAAAATAAATACAGAATGGACAAAAAAAAACACAAAACAACAAAAAAAAAAAAACCCAAAACAAAACACCTACACAGTAACTTCTCCTCACTTTCACTGTTTGACCTCCGCCTCCCATTTATTGGCCTGTGGCTCCCTGAAAAATACACACATTTTTAATGAAGAAATAATCAGTAGGGGATTTGTTTAGGCTTTTTATTTTATTTTTTTGTGAAACGCAGGGGTCAATATCTCACCTCTAGAAGTGACTCTTGGAGGTACATACCCTTTCTGTTGTGACACTCTGGCATCTGAACAACAACAACAGGTTATAAAACTACTACTAATGCCTAAATCAGCATGAAAATATAAAAACCCTTTAGTGACTATCAACACTGCCAATCATTACAACGCTATTTAATCCCCAGAGTAGTTGTTTAAGAGCTATACCGCATTGCAGGTGATAGTCAGGACAGCAGGTGTTGAACTGGACACATTGAGGGTCACAGTTGCACAATCGACCACGAACGAATGGCTCACCACAGCGTCCACTGCAGGACTGAGCTGAGGAATACAAAAAAAAAAAAAGTCAGTATTTCTTCATGGACCCTCCAAGGTAGTAATTTGATTCTGTCTACCTATAGTGCACACAGCCTGGAAGTCCTGGCAGCACTCATTGTGAGAAGCACACTGCAGGTCGCATGTGCACTGCTGTCCTCTCGAGAAGGCCTCTCCACAGCGACCCACACAAGTTCCTAAAAGAGGGATTATAAATATCATGAAACTACATGTAAAATACTAAGGAAAATATCAAGAACTAAACCTGGACTAGAACAGAATTTAACCAAGTCATATTTTTATAATTTTTTAATGTACAAAGTCTGACTGCAACTACAACTTCTTGGGTGAGAAGCAGCAAGAGTGAAACTGAAATATAATTTTGCAGTGAGTAATCATTTTGGCTATTATCACTCCTTTTATTCTGTATGGACCTTTTAACTGGGAACACATTGACTTAAAAGACCATAGATAGTTTTGAGACTCTGCTACTGAATTACAACAGCAGGGAATCTCCCAGTATTTATGACCATTAGTCCATTCAAAGTTTGCCATATACTTTGCCATATACATCAAAAAAATCACCATTCACCAACATTAGTAACATGCATATATATTTTGTCTACCTGGTTTTGCAGATTCAGCAAAGCCCACAACCAAAGCAATCAGCAGAAAACTCATCATTTTCATCATCTTGTTGCCGGTAGCTCTCCTTCTCGTCTCTGTCCAGCCAATGTGTACACAGCACTTTTATACATGAGACAAAGCATCAGACTGGACCTGTTTAATGACAGCACACACCCTCACACACTTGTGTCACCATCCCACGCTACTAATAAACAAACCACAGGAAGATGTGACACTGTTTTCTATCTCACATCCACTATCCAACTAATCCAGACCATTACAAAAGAAGCTATTTGAATTTGGTTACCCAGCTGCTGCTTACTTAAATACATTCCTGAATAATTGTTACTTGTTCCAGACAGGGCTTAAAATTTCCAAAATAAATAGTGATCACATGACTGCCACATGTACCTCCATCCATTGTCTTTGTCAGTGTCAGCCACATTTAAGGCTGACAATTGAAATGTCACCACACAAAAGTCAAACCGCATGACATCAGGGTTCACAGAAGATGGCAACACAACACATTCAGTTCTATTTAATGGACAGGATGTAAAAAGTGCCTTTGTTATGCTGTGCCATTTTATGTTATCATTTAATCAAAACATTAAAGGTGCACTATGTAACTTTTCTAGGGGTCTAGATGTAGAAGAAAGAGAAGAGAGAGAAGAGAAGAAATTCTATGTGAACCAAGCAATCCAACCAACCAATCAGCCTTAAAGGACATGTCCAACATTCAATGGATCCAGTGACAGCAAAACCTCCATGAATTACTGCTGGAGAACTGTACAAACTCACATCACCTTAAATTCTATTAATGTCAGCCTTGTTTATGGCAATTTTAATGATGTAATACATTTTTGGTTGGCTGGTCCATTACATTCAGGGCACTTTGCACGTTTTACACCAGATGCCCTTCCGGACTGGTCATACTATTTAGTAATCTCTCTGATTGCAGTGTCACAGAATACCCAAATTCCCCGACATATATGTAATGAACTGCTTAATAAGTTTTGTCTTTTGTCAATCTGGAGCATTTTTATACAATACCTTTTCCATTTAAAAGCTAAACTATATAAGTTTCCAAATTCGTTCTTAAATCTGCATATATGTAACTACACTAAGTAGCCTACTATTTCAAAATTACATACCTGCTCTCATGGTGAAGTTATTGATTGAACTTGGAATGTTTCACTGTATGGCATTAATTAATACAATTAGAAGTGTTAAAAAAAAAAAAACTTGACAAACATGTATTCTTATAGTAAATGCATGGGCTCACCTCTCCAGATTTTACCTTTTACCTGTCACTTGGCATAGTGCCATGACCTGCTTGTCTCTTGAAGAAAAGTCTAATACCATATAACATCCCTCTCCCTGGAGACAAGAGGATGATGGACCCTCTAGTAGAAAAGTTACATTTTGCATATTTAATGGTTATAGTTCTGGCTATGCCATAACCTGAATGTTTTATTGATATGAATGTCAGGTGTTGCAGGGTGGTGGTGAACAAGTACTGTTACAGTTTGAGGTCTTATTTTTTTATTGTAAAGTCACTATTACATACTTTAATTTCAGTGGTCATATATCTAGCATCTGCCTGGGCAGACAATGTAATTGAAGTAGCCTATAAAACTTTATTAGTGCCACACAGTGTGACAAAGCACAGACTGTGGGATGGACCAGACTTGGTGCATATTCAGCCATCCGACAGACATGATGACATTTAAAGAGCATCTGGCGAAATATAAATAAGTCTACTACACACCACTTAAAGTTCAGCTAAGGACAATTAAAGTAGACTCTATTCAAGAAGGGTAAACAATACAAGTAGAAGATGCAGCCAAATGTTTAAATTAGACTACACTGTACACCCTATAGTGGTTCCCAATGTTAATTTTATGATGATTATTTATGTTTTTATTTGTTCATACTGTGATTTTAATGTCTTTCTTATTCTGTAAAGCAATTTGAATTACTTTGTGTACAAATTGTGCGATACAAATAAACTTGCCTTGCTTTTCTACCAGCAACCCCTATTTGACTTGTGGATAGGTTTGCAAGGTGTTCGTTTAGGTATGCAAGATTTTAGCTCAGGTAATCATTATTGCTCTACTGTAATTATTATAAACTGACCGTAAAGGGGCAGTTACCATTCCATTCCTTAATTAAAATGTACACTATTTATAAACCCAGTCTGTACCTTTGTAAAAACATCTGTGGACCCCCATATGAATTTTTGGGGACCCAAATTTTGGGTAAGGTTGGGAGTGACTGACCTAATGGAAACAATTATTACTAAGTTTACTGAAGATACATTAAAACTGGTTATTGTTTGTTAAACATTGTTGACCAATATGTTGTTTTTGAACAAAGAGTAACATTACACAACGTAACTCATTTGTATAATATATAATTATTTATATTTATTATTATTAATATATTTGAGTTTCAGATCTGTTCTCCATTTTATACACAACATAACTAGGAAAAATGTAAACTGTTTAAGTTACCAAAAAATTGACAGAGTAATCTTAATGCAAAAAATAGTGTTACTCACTGTATGTAACTTTACTAATCTGCATATTTGGTAACAGAATTTGGTAACAGAACTTACAAGAACCTTGTGTTTTCTACTCTATTGTACCTATGTTGCTAAGGTAAATTTGGGCAATTTATTTCCTGAGTCGCTAGACTAGCTGCTGCATTTGCAAATAAGAAGTTGTGGGCACTTCTGACTCCTGCTGACTCTGACTCTTATTGACTTACATTGTATTGTGACCTTGTCATTTTGGTCTTAAAATGTTTGTATTAACCTGCTCTACATGATCCTGGTATTTTTATTTTACTGTTTTGTCCATTAAAAAAATCCTATTATGGAGCCTGGCTCCAAATTCGCCCCTAAAATATTTGAAAGTAACCCACATCAATCTGTGCCCTGTAAGGGGTGATGTTCATGATGTTTTTAAAGGGTCTTGAGATGGTCTTTAAGATTGATCTAAAAAGCCTTTCTTTTGTGGTGTATAAATATGTATTTCAAAGCTGGCTATGATATCTGAAGCCAGTGTGTCCATTTTGGAATCTGCTTCTTCAAACCTGTATCTAAAAGCTGTGGAAATGTCTTTGGATGTACCTTTTGCCACTTCTTTGGCCACCTTTTAGGCCAACTTTTGAATGTGGTGATCATCTATTATATATAGCTTTTGACACTTGGACACTTCTGGCCATAGCTGGTCAAACACTTTGGAAATTAACTCCTTCACCTTTATGCCAGGAGAGTCATAGGAAATCCAAGAAATAACACTATCAATTATTAAATTGACCTTACTCTCCTGCCACGTGTCTGGGGTTGGGTTTTTGCCTCTGAGTGGATGTGTGGGCTGGGCAAATGCGTTGTAGACTGGAGAGCATGTTTGATAGTCATAATGTGTAAGTCACTCTTGGGTGATAATACCGGGGTCATGTTTCATATGGGCTCCAGATGTTGTGTGTTCTGGGGTGAAGAGAAGACCCTGGGGAACAATGACCTTTCATTTTGTGTGTTGGAAACTAAATCTATATTGGACAGTAGCACAGAGTTAGGAGTTACTCCTATGCTTCTGGGTATGTAAATCTGAGATAGATAGGGGAATGTGACTCTTGGGCTGTCTAATATGATGTTGTGAGGGCCACGATGCACACTCTTTGGTTTGACTGACAGAGGCTCCAGTTGTTCAGGTGTGTCCTTAATCTGTGGATGGACTTCAACCTGTTTTATAGCCTCCTTGTTGCAGGTGTTTTCATTTGTCTGCTCACTCTTTTTAAAGGAACTGATCATTGGCTTAATAAGGCAGACTATGGCTTTGAGATTTTTCTTAGGTGTCTCATAACTGTCAATCTCCACAAATTGAAAGATGTTTCCATTGAATTTACTGTGAGACAGATTGCTGTTGACTTTAGCCATCTCCTCACATTTTACCAGTCCAAACAGCTCGTCCAGAGAATCTTTGTTTTGCTGTAAGCCCAAAATTGACTCAAAACCTTCATAGAAGCTTGAGTTGAGTTTGCCCTCCACAGGTTCCAGGGACAGCAAAGGGGGTAAGGCTGGAGGATACTTGCCATTCTTCAATGGAAAATGAAAGTCCTCAAGAGCTTCAATAATTTGGTCTGATGCCAACTCAGTGATGTCCATAAACATATCTATTAGCAGCTCTCTGACTGGCTTACCTTTACAAGGTAAAGGTAGCATTCTCTCCATGTAGTTGAGGATTAAGGTCTGTATCTTCTCCTTAGAGATGATTGGCCTGATTGTTTTTCTTTGGATCCTTCAGTAGTTTTATAGACTACTATAAAACTAAACTTTATCATTTTGATCAACATCCTCTTTGACAGAAGTCTTGTCCTTTGGTTGAGGCTATATATGGTCTGTTTTCTTGAAGACTTTGTCAAACTTGGCAGCAGACTTTCCTACTTTACAAGTTGGGGCATTGTCTGATATAAGGGGAAGTCTGATATCCTTTGAGATCTCACTGGTCTCACCAGATAGTTGTGATAGACTTGGTGTTGGCACTGTTAGTGGTAGTATTGAGTAGTAGTAAGCTAATTTACCTGTGACAGACAATGTTGCTGTCACTGATGTCCATGAAAATTGGGTAAAATAGCCACAAATTTGACTAAATTAAAAGTAACGTTACTTCAAAAAAGATATTTCTCAAGTCGAAGTAAAAAGCAGAAGTTCAAAAAATTTGTTTAGTAGCTACAAGTAAAAGTATTCGGGGAAACTACTCCTCAAGTAACTTAAGTTAACTGGACAAAACATCTGATTTATCATTTAAAATTAATGCAATTATGAGGATAAAACATGAAATAGTGCTCGTGTCTGGTATTTTCACAATGGGAAGAAAGTATAATATCTGTAAATAGTGTACTCAAGTAAATGTATTAGGTCATAATACATTAGGTCATTGTAATGCTTGTGACACCTGCCCTACACTCAGTATATATAACGCGATGATTTAGGACAGTTATGAGCTATTTTCTGAGCTTTTTCAAGTGATAAATACAAAAATGTTGGTGGTAAAGGGAATAGTCATAATCATAATCCACGTAGTCCCACACGCGGCATTATGCGATTTTCCTTGAGAAACGGATTTAAATTATATATTCTTTTTAGTGGTGTTATTTACAGTTCAACTGACACGTTATTTTGAGCTAAGATCATTTGTGATGGATGCACCGGAACCATGCACTAGTTTTGTTTCCCGTACGTACTTTTATAAAAACGGAAAAGCTCTCCACATTTCCTGCATAACATTGGGAGAGCACACGTTAGTTGATGTAACTTGCTTACTTTATTGAGTGATCTGCCCCTAACAGAAGTTTTGGGAGTTTTATGAAAACGTTTACGGGTCGCTAGTTCTGTAAAGGTAAGAAACATACATGGGGTGGAAAACGCGTGTTTAGCATTTTTATTATTGGTGTTATTCATAGTATATCTGTAAATATCAGTAAATAAATATGTATTTAAACTGTAAAGAAATGTGTATTTATTTGAAGTAGTGGAAAGAGCACTGCAAATTACAGTTTCTTAGCTAACATTTACTCAAACATAAGTACAAGCATAGAAAGTATGGGTACAAGGTGCTGTTACCAAGTAGAAATAAAACTGCTTCTACTAAAACTAATATCTACTACTATTTCTATTTAATATGTTTTATATCTATCTATCTATCTATCTATCTATCTATCTATCTATCTATCTATATATATATATATATATATATATATATATATATATATACACACAAACAATACTAATATTTATTTATTTTCAGATTTTAGCTCAATTTTACGTTTTGCATAACATAACCAGTTTAAAATTAATTTAGTTGTTTCAAAGCCCAGTCTGCATGTTTTCTCATCTCTGTTCAATCAGTGCAGGCAATGTTGTGTTTTTACCATGGATCTATTGAAATAATATTGTATAACAGGAAGCTGAAGCCAATGATTAGCTATGTCTGAACACCAATCTGTTTTAATTTTGATCCCTTCTCTCTAGCCATGCTCCTTGTGACCAGCGGCTTATATATCGGCACTGCAGCTGACCTGAATGACGGACAGGGTTTGGTAGGAGCAGGGGTGACTCATGTCCTGACAGTGGACTCCACAGGACCTCTGCTCCCTCCAGACTCTGGACTTTGCACTAAGTGGCTCAGTATTCTGGATGAGGCCACCTCTGACCTCCTAAGTCACCTCAATGAATGTTTCCTGTTCATTCAAGGAGCTGTGGATGGAGGAGGTGCTGTCCTAGTTCACTGGTAAGACACATGTAGCCACCTCCTTTTTTTTTACTAATCTTACTTATTTTAATGATCTTTGATCTTTGATCGTAATCATAAATAAGTAATACATCTTTATACGGCACTTACGCATTGTTTATAAATTTGTTTGTGGCTCTGTGTGTTAGTCAGGCTGGTCGGAGTCGTAGTGCCACTGTTGTAACTGCTTATTTAATGAAGAAATATCAGCTCAGTTTCACCGAGGCCTATGACAAACTGAGGAAACTGAAACCTGATGTCCAGTAAGTTTACATGTTTCTTCCCTCAAAATTATTAAATTAGTTCCCTGGTGTTTTTCAATAATGTGGTAGCCCAACATCATCAAGCTTCTTCTGTTAAAACTAGTGAACTGTTACATATATTTTTTAAAATTACAACATGCTGTCAGTAACAAATATACAAATTTAAGGTTCAGTTTTTTTAATTTATTTTATTTCAAGGGTCAATCCTGGCTTCGAGGAGCAACTGTGCCTGTATGAAAATATGCACTGTAATGTAGACACATCCAGTCCACTGTACAAACAATACAGACTGACCAAGATCACAGAGAAATTTCCAGGTACCATCGGTTAAATACACGATTAAAAAACATGTTTTTTGTGCAGTTTTTGATGTTTTGTTATTTTTTGGAATAGAGTTGCAGCATGTTCCCAAGGAAGTTTTTGCAGTTGACCCAGCAAATTTGTGCTCTTCTGAAGTGTCATATCGCTGCAGAAAATGTCGGTAATGTCAGTAATTGAATCCCAATCCAAGTAGTGGCTTTTGAGCTAAAAAACTTCTTTCTTTCTGACCCATCACAATAAAGAAAATGGCAAATAATATTTTCTCAGAACTCTGAATTAGATTATGGTTTAAATTATTTCATAAATATAAAAAGTACAAGTTGTTAAGACATATATGAATTAATCTTAGAATATATATGTAATGTAAAACACATTGATGATGTGTTTATTTTTCACTTTTTCACATTTGCATCCAATTGTACTGTTCAAAGTTACATTTATACATTAATTTGGTACCTTTGTTCTTTGGCAGACGAACTCTCTTCCGTGATTCAAGTATTCTCAGTCACTCAGTAGGAGATGGTGCTTTTCAACATAAGAAATCCAGTAATCTGTCAGGTAAGGGTCTGATGTCAACAGACATGAGATTGATTCCACAAGATGCAATTTTTGTAGAATTTACAGTACATAAATCAATTAACAGCTTTGTTCATAAATACTTTTTATTTAATTTTTAAAAATCAATTATTATAATACTGCATTCTTAGGTAATGTAGTAGTCTAATGTAACCCATATCAGAGGATGACTGGTTGCAAAAATAGATTACTAGATTGTTCTCAAGCAAGGGAAACGCTTAAGATTTTTGATCTTCTCTGATGTAATAATTGCAATATATACATTTTCAGGTACAGTGCAGTGTACATCTTACTTTATTGAGCCAGTTCAGTGGATGGAACCATCTTTACTTGGAGTCATGGATGGACAGGTAACATTTAAATGGTTATAATTTGAAAATTAATAAAGTAAACCTGACCTTTTATGAACATATTATGAAATGTAAGTGATTCGTTTGTGGTTATAGTTTTGCAGTTCCTATTTAAGTTTTCTCTCAAAAGTCTGCTTCTAGACTTGATATTAAATATATAATAATAAGTAGATTTTTGTTTTGTTTTTGTTTAATATTTGTTATATTTTGCAAGATTTTTTCACCCCTAATCAAAATTGTTTTTTGTTTTTTTACCGGTGCAGCTCTTATGTCCGAAATGTAACTCAAAGTTGGGCTCCTTCAACTGGTATGGTGACCAGTGTTCTTGTGGCCGTTGGGTCACTCCAGCATTTCAGCTCCATTGCAACAGAGTGGACGAGATACGACAGATCAACCTACAGAAATAACATACATAATAAGTAGTTTATATGGTTAACAAAAATGGAAAATGTAAATAAAATACATGCAGAGATTTTTAAATGAGGCCATTATGTCAAGTATTTTTTCAGAAATTAAGTAAACTATTTTGAACTATTTGCTTTACTGTCTAATTTATGGTTTTCTACAATCCAAAATGATTGCATTTTTAAGAAGTATCCACACTGATAAGTATTATAATGCAGAGCAAAAAAATCAGCATATGCGAAAGCTAAATATGTATTATTCCTCCATTATTTACCTTGTGTTTCTGAGATATCATATTACATTTAAAATCAACTTGAGATTTTAGTTTAACACTATATTAAAGCTGGACTCTAGCTTTTATTTTTAGTGGCCTGTATGTGCTACGTGACGAAGTTCAATGCTTCTCTAACCTATACTGCTCAACAGATGGCGCTGTTCCTCTATTTACAGCTGTGACTCAACTTGGAAAAGACGCATGAGCTTGACTTTTTTTTTTTTTTTTTAACTTGCAACTTTTTAACGATTGCTTCGAAGACACGAACGACTACAAATGAAGTACATGCCTGGACTCTTGAATTCACTACATGTCAT
The DNA here is from genome assembly GCF_026225935.1 of Boleophthalmus pectinirostris. Lineage (NCBI taxonomy): Eukaryota > Metazoa > Chordata > Actinopteri > Gobiiformes > Gobiidae > Boleophthalmus > Boleophthalmus pectinirostris. The sequence continues at coordinate 20,450,893 of NW_026571095.1, forward strand.
TAATTACTGCAAAGTAAGTTGTATATCTGGATATTTAAAGGTAACACTTGTTCTTAATTTAGTAACAGATGGGCCGAACCAAGTCAGCACTCTGGGTGTTGACACAGTATGCTGTTGTGCCGATTTGCTATTTTATCATTTATAAATTTTGAGGTCATTTGCGGCTTTCACCTCGCTTCCTCTTGGTTCTACCGCAAACTTAATATCAGTATTGTAGGTTTCTTAAATTGAGCTCCAAGTTGAACTTTAGCTTATGTGCATCACCCAGTTTACAAAAGATTACTTTATAATTCTCGCTCTCCTTTTTTTTTCTCTATCTAGAATACCCGGCTCTTCTTTGCGTCACTTGGCAGTTCCCTGCGTCTGAACATCAGCTGTGAGTGGTCAACAGAGCAGAGCAGCGACGCAAGGCAAAACAGCCATAGTCTCACCGACTCGACATAACCGTGTGATGCTTCTTCGTCCTTATATCCGTGAGTATCCCGTCATGTCTACTTTTGTTCAGTCAAAATAGCAGCCGTACATCACGCGCCACGATGGTAAAAGCTATTGTATTTGTGTGATGTTGCGCGCACTGCCGCCTGATGTTCCGCGTGCAAAGCGTGGAGGTTTAAAGTTACTTATGTCGCTTATGTTTCCGTTTTAATTTAGGAATCGTGTTTTAATCTATACATCTTAATGTTTGATTTATCATTCTTCCTAGATTTGGGTTAAGTGTCTGAACCTAAATTTGTTGTTGCATCCAGTAAGCTATTTTATCGCGTCAGTAATACCCAAAACAACAAGGATGATTAACTAAAGAAAAGCAACCGCATTTCAGTGATGTTGATCAGATTAGATGATCAGTTTGAATATGAAGCCCAGTTTGCAGTTTTGGTCTCAGGGACTAATAAACCATCAGGAAATTATCAGCCCCATTATTTGATTGATGACCTGATTAATCATTGTTAACAGGGGCATGTCTTGTAAGACTATACCTTGTGAAAGTTCCCTGGGGCAGATGTGGAAACAGGCTGCAGCGGTCGAGATAGACCCGTATCAGATCAAAACAATGGCCGTATACATCTGTATTTGGTGGTTTGTCACTGTAATTACAGGTGAACCAGTTTGCCCTGACTTCAGTTAATCTCCAATTGACTTCAAGTAGTTATTTAAGATACCCATATAAACATAACATACAAACAACTAATGGAAATTTCAAGGTAATTTATTTGGACTACAGGTACAGTATAATGGTAATGGCATTAGTCTGTAACAGTTGCCCTATAGCACACAAGTATTACTAAAAATAGTAATAGAACTTGCATTAGATACATTAACTGCAATAGTATTTTTATTAAACATTCCTTTTTATATCAATGATCAGCAGTTATTCTAGTAGTAGTAGTTTTTTTTTTTAATTAGTTACTGTTTATAACCAATACATAAAACAATAACATTGTTGACATTTCAACTTAATGATCAGTGCTATTGTTTAAAATGCCAAAGTTAACCCTGTCAGAAGCTTTGACATTTCTCACATTGTCCAAATTCATAGTCGGGCTTTATTCTGATCTTAAGCCTAGAGGCAAACAGGTTGTACAGTATCACGCAGAGCTCAGCCCTTTCAGAGTCAATGTGCGCTCTGTTGAATGCTCTGGGTGGCCCGGCAGGCTCAGAGCATGCGCTGCCCACGTCACTTAGGCCAAAGGCTGCAGGGGTCAGGGGGCTCTGAGCTGACCATCTGGCCCCCGGGGGTTGGTTTCCTCACTGGCCACCATTGTTCCTTCACAAACAATTGAGACTTAATCTGGGAGAAGATAAGTGAGGGCCTTGTGACACCACTCACACCGACCGCATGCGGATCCCTTTAGCCATGAAGGAGGGATCTCATTTTGGTTAGGCTTTGGGTGCACATTATTCAGTTTTTAATTTATTTAATTCTGACTGGGTGAGCTTAACAAAATGTATCAATAATGTGACCTAGTATTTGCCCTTAGCTTAATATTTTTAACACAAGACAATAAATTGATTAATTGATTAATCATGCATAGTTTGGCTTTCTGGTCTTTTTTTTTTTTTTTTTAAAAACCCAACATTTTTGCTTACATTTACAGTCATGAAAAGGCATTAATAGTATTTCTAACATTTGTAATATCTTTGTCTTAACAGAAATTATAATGCTTTTTATAGACTCAAAGCTTTGTGCATTATTCATTCACTCTATCGAATTTTGAAGATGAGCTACAAGTTTCCTTTCTATTGAAAGATAGCTGTGAACCCACTTCACTGACAAATGAAATTATGTCTACCCTTATAAAATGATAGACCATTTCCTCAATACTCTTACTTATATTTATGTATCGTATGAAATCCCTGAGAAAATTAGATTATATAACATTTTAAACAAGAAGAAGAAAACCTAAAGTTCTGTGATCCAATCCAGTATGGCTCCTAATGACCTCTGTAAACCCAGCGCAGTTATGATTATTTTTTGTCTCCACTGCTCTGCTATAGATAACCCGCTGTGATGCTCAAAGGATGTTGTTTTCTAAAAATACAAGATGACATTTTTCACATTAAAGTCTAATTCACTCCCATTTGCACATACATCTCCACGACAACAGATTGATTTATTAGTCAGTATCATTTTGAACTCTGCAGGTTTCAGCTCAGGCCGGACCACATGTTTATTCAGTTGTCCTTTTGTTTGCTTGTTTTTATTTTTCCTGTGAGAATGTATTCTGACACGAAACAAGGCTACATTTGTTATCCTCACACCTTGCATTATTGTTCTTTGTTATGACAAACCAGGGTGTGATGGAGAACTGATCCATGTGGAGCCATAGCTAAAACACATATATATAACAATTGATTTCCAATGCAGAGGTTTCAGTTTCCCTTTACTTTGCCTAGCCGAAAACATATCATTTTAAAATATTGATCTGAGAAAGGCAAAATCCTTGACATGCAACAGCCGCTGTAGATCAAAGACCACCTCAGGGACTGATTAGTTGTAGTTGTGTTAGTATGTCTCTTGATTTTATTTTAGGAAACTAGGTGTTGGCCTCTTAATTTTTGCAAACAAAACATTGCCAATGTATGTGTACTATTACTAGTTTTAAACTCTTACTTTAATACTGATTTTATATACAACAATTATAATAACACATTTTTACTGTGATTTTCCTCAGAAATCACAGTAGTTTCTTTAATATTACAATATGGAAAAAATAAACAACTAGCCAGAAAAGGTCAGGTTGAGTATCGGTATGGTACAGTTTTTTGTTTTTTTTAAGTGATTGTCATGATTACTAACTTATTATTGTACAGTTCAACATTTCCTGTGTAACAAAAGATATAGATTTGTGAAAGGTAAATCAACACGCAAGACCATATTAAGAGCATGTTTTAAATTTTTTTATTTCAACAGCACACATTTTTCATTACAGGCAGAGTCCTAAAGACCAAAACCATTTACTTACTATACTACAGCACATTTATTTATTAAATAATTTACCAGCTGGATCAATTGAGAACATCCTCTCATTTACAGTTATGACCTGGCCAAGAAGCAGCATAATATAGCACAAGCAGAATGCAAGCTCTAACACATCAAAATCATGCATTGTAAACTGAATCAGTAAAACATTTGCAGGTTAAAGTGTTGAAAGCATGTGCGCTGATCTTGTGAAATATTCTGTATTGAGTTTTTAAAAGCAGATGAACTCTAGGCTTTAAAGTAGGTGGTTCCGGTCACTTGCTGCAGAGAACTGAAATGAGAAGCGGCAAAAAGCTGTGTGGACTTTAGGAATGACCAGGTTAATGTAGCTGTTGGACTTGAGTGTGCGACTGAAGCTGTGGATATTTAGTAGTGACATATGGCTTAACTTTATTACTTTTATCAGTTTGAATATTGATCCGTGAAAGGAAAATCCTTCAAATGCATGGAACACCAGTTCCTGGTTAATTATGTGGACCAATCCATAGCTTTATCCTTTCTGAGGGTCGTCTTAGTGAGCCGGATATGTCTTATGTGTTGTACAGATGGCACAGAGGCAAAATCCAACTTAAGAAATCACTATTGTTTTACACCTTAGCCCCGACAGTTGTGGCATCATCAGATTTTGATTTGATAATTTCACCAAGGTTTATTTTGCATTACAACTGTCAAAAAAAGTACGTCTACATTAAAGTAGTGATATCAGTAAATAAGTAAACTACTCATACTTTCACATTTTTAAATGTTAATGAAGGCATTTGATTTTAAATGGGATATTTTTGTTGTTGTCCAAATTTACAAGACATCAGTTGCTAGCACTCCAATTGTGAAACCCTGATATTATATTATAATTTTAAATAAAGGAACTGACCAGGGCCTATCAATAATGATGGGCAACGTTTCAATTAATCTACTATAGTATACGTTCATTTATCATGGATTGAGCAGAGATTATATTTCATCATTGTTCATTTAAGAGATATTTGTAGACAAGTCTTTATTTGGTACTTTTTACACCCCTAATACTCTTTAAACTGTACTTTTTTATTGAAGTCCAAAATGCCAAGAACACTGTGTTCACTGTGCTTAATCAAAAGAACGGAGTATTTTTTTTTTTTTTTTTTTTTTTTTTTTTACTGTTGTACCAGCAATGACAGGATCAAATGTTTATCTTCGCCAAAGCAAGAAGCTGGATCTTAAGACTCTTGATCTGTAAAACATAGTGTACAGAAATGCGTTAGGTTAGGTATATTCTCTCCTTGTATGCGGTGGTCAGCTTTGGTACACTGCCATGCACAACGTTTTGATGCATTGTCACAAACAGTAACAGAATGAGACCGAATGGTGCTCTTCTTCCAGTGTGCTGGCAATTAAACAGAACCATCTTTTTGCAAATGCAGCAAGTTTGAGCGATGGCTAAGGCCTACTGAATGGTATGGGCAGCTGAGGAAGGAATTTTTCTTAATTTTTTGACCTTTTAATTATTATTGAATTGCATGAGATTTCTTTCTTTTCCAGTCTACTCTCTTGGATTAGACCTACTCTGGTAAGCTTCTATACATATTTACACCCTTACATTTATATTGTATAGTTCTTTGAATTAAAATATAAGAAATAATTGAAGATATTTTTAAAAACTGTACTGTCTAAAATAGCAGTCTAATAAAGCTAATGGTACTCATTTGTATTAGATAATATACAACAAATATTTGTTGCGACAAGATAAGTATTTGCTGAGACTAGGTAAATGTCACTTTTTCAATAGACCCCAGGAGGATCAGTCTGAAGTACATCTTAAGGCAATCCAAATAAACAAATATGATGCTAATAATGAGCAGTATAAAAGGTAGAGGTTATCCAGGGACGCGCTCGCTCTCTTGAACGCTCAGTGCTGTAGTGATGTGGGAATTATATGCTTACTGTATGAAGGCGTATGACACACTTAACAATTGGATCATTAAAACCAATCGCACAAAGGCCCACAACCCCTCCCCCAGCGCACACAGATGTCAAAGGTCTGTGACCTCTTCCATTTATGTGCATTGATCCCTCTGTTCGGGGGTGGGGCTTCCTTCTGAAAGCTCCTACCATCAGCTGTTATATCTTAGTTTCACCTGCAGGAAGTACATCCAGTATTGCCTCCAACTTCTAACTTAGTATTTGGTCATTTAAAAATGCATGATATGTATTTCACTTTAAACTCCAATCCTACCTCTACAATTGAAGAAAAATGTTTCATATATTGTACTGTTTGCAATTATTCTTTGTTTTAAAAGTCTATGCAATGCTAAAAAAAAAAAAAAAGATCATAATATATCATAACATTTGTCATTGTCACTGTATCGTACTGTCACTTGGGAGCATTATTGACTAAAACAAATGTAACAAATTTTATAGTTTTATTCCACGAATAGAAATAATGAGATCCTACTTTGCAGTATATTACACCTTAGACATTATTCCTGTGAATTCTTGTGTAGACTCAAGTATATCTACAATTACACACAAAAGTGTAGAAATATTATCTACTCTTTATGGAAATATTACAAAGCACTTATGTCCACTCTTCCTGCAGCATATTGTTTTTTATGATGGACAATATTCTGGATTATAAGTAATAATTATAATTGGCATACTTCAAAGCAATAATCTAACTTATGATTTATATTGGTCAGCACAAAAATGCATTTTCCTGCTGGTAAAATATCACTTATCACTGACATTTTGGCTGACCTGTCTCCTCTCTGATGCCTGACCATGAATTTGTTGAGGCTCTGCTTCACACCCACGTGTTTATGACCCGCTCAGGAATGAAGGGGAAAGGAAAACGTCATGTGGATCAAACTCCTCTACTCTCCTCCCTTTAAAAAATACCTTTCAGAACAGCTGCAGCAGTGGCAGTAGAATCATTGAGGTACTGCCAGCCAGGATCACAGTACGTTACATGAAAGCCAAAAGGATCTGAACATCCTGGTCTAATGTTTTTTATGTCTGTTTGTGCTGAATTGAAATGGTGACACTGTTTGCTTGCTTGGATCTAAACATGCCGGACTGGTTGTATCTGTCACTACATGCTCTTGGTTGGGAACACAGGAATCTCTACGACCACAGCAATTGTTTCATGTAGGACTGAAAGAATAAAAAAAACTAATTGCTAATATTCCTGTTTAGATTTGCCCTTTGTTTTTTATGTTTTTTTTAATCCAGACATGGTAAAAAAATGTTTGTAAGAATTAACTGTTGAGAGAAGACTAAAATCAGTATCTTTAGTGCATTAATATTTGAATGAATAGATCACAAAACATTTTTAAAATACATTTTATTTTTAAGTAATTGCCACTTCCAACCAGGCGAAACTTTAACATTTCTTGATCCACAAGAGCCATGTCTTCACAGAAGCTCAACAATTAGCTGTTTTTTGTTTTTTTACCTCACAATGCTACTAAAAATCAAATAGAAAATAAATATTTGAAAAACATAGCAAATTATGCAGATTTGCAGATTTGCGTATATTCTGAAACTGTATAGCACCTTGTTAATTATTGCTCAGTAGGTTAAGTTAAAGCATATTTTACAATTATTCCTATACTAGTTAATGAGGCATACAAAATATACACCCAATAAAAGGATTTCTTTCTCTTCCCACCATGTGTTTGGTGTACTCCTCTTCCACATCAAAGCCCAAATACTTTCCTGACAGTAATAGATGAAACTTATCTGAACGTGCCCTGGAGTCGTCCATCAGGAAGCGTGTCCAGAGCAAAGTCAAAGGGTCAGTGAGACCGGCGCGAGTGGTCCATTCGCTTGGTGTGCGTGGGCGGGGGAAGTGATGCTGCGTCAAGGTTAAGGAGGAATTTCAAGCCTCTGTGGCCTGAAATGAACCCTGCAGTAGCTTTACCAAACAATAGGAGTTAGAAAAAACATCCGCATCGGTATATGGTCATGATGTAATTGTAACATTTGAAAGGATGTGTTTTTAAATTTTAATATTTCATTTATGTAATATATAAAATCACAAATTTTGAAGACTCTAAGTCAGTAATTCAGTACAGGGGTGTTTGAGGACATGATGTTTGTGTTTGAGCATAGAGCTGCATTGATCAGAAAAGCACAAAAACAAGTTTCCCAGTTGTCATAATGATACTTTGCAGTGACAATGCTGAGGGTGTTCTACATGTATCTCTTTTAGAGGAATGCTCAGCAGTTTTCATGGTGATACAGTGCATAAATTAGCAAATACAAAAATTTAAGTTTTGAGAGTCTGAAGTTTGAAAGCTCAAGAAAAAAAATACTAAATGTTTCGGTGTTTGAGCTTCAACTAAAACGGTCAGAGTGACCAACTGAAAAATTGGCTAATGCTTGCAAGCTTGTGACTCTAATTTTATGTGTAAGAGACTTCTTTAACAACACATTTAAAAAAGCTCAAATTAAGTCATATTTGAGTAACAGAGCTTCTAATAGCAGAGTAGTGTTTTCATTGTCAACAATCCCTGGGGGTGTGAAGCTATCAGCTGCATGGTATCAATTTATCTTTTGATTTTATATTCATGCCCATTTTTTATTGTTTCTCCCCAAATAATCATTTCAAATTTCTACAAAGAGGTAAAAGGAAGAAGGGAGAAAAGTATTACTTATTACTAGTCAGTTTAACCCTAAAACTCAATATTTAATGTGTCATAAACTTAAGGGTTACGGTTATTTTTCAAACCTAACTGGCCATAGTTTTCTTTTAACCTGGATAACTTCAGACTAGACCCATGTCATATTTCTTGCGGGTGCTGTGTGTGGAGGGGCTTATGATCCGAAAAGTGTCCCAAGTTGATCCGTGGAGTGCACTTAGGAAAACCATATCCTTGTCCTTCCATTGAGAGTTGGAAAGCCTCCAGCTGAGAGTCCCTTTTGGCTGGACTCTGTTGTTATGGAACAGTGTGTTCTCACAGTCTCTACCTTCTCTCATGCCAATCCCAGCAGAACTGGGGCCCGAATGACTGCGCGTGGCTTTTATGTTCTTTTAAAGGGTACACCGTGTGCAGTAGTAAAATATTCCAACAGAGATAATAGTTGTTAGGCTGTGATAATGATTGTTTAAATCATTCATGGAGCTATCGGCTTTCAGATAAGTGATAAATGGGTCATCACACATTAACCTGCCTTTGTGGTGAGTTTCATTGCATAGATGGGTTATGAGCCTCCCAGACGTTCCCTGTTGGAAGCTTGCCAAATGTGTGTTGATGATTGAAGTGATATGAAAAATAAACTTATTATGAATATCTGTTCCTCTCAGTTTTTTTCATGCACAGTTTTGAAGCCTTGTATATTGGTTTATGTTTACTTCATTATATGTAATTGAGTTATTTTTATGTGTTGGTTACTTTGCATATTTATATTTGCTTATTCAATGTTTGTTATAGGGCTGTAACTTGTTTAAATTCTTCAAATTAGTATCTAGTTGAGACTCAGACATGGACTTGAAAAAAAAAGGACTTTTCTAAGTTTGGATTATTTGGATAGTTTTAGTATTGATTGGTATCTGGGTATTGATACTTTTGACCATACTAGGCCCTTGAACTTATTACTGTATTATTGCCCTACAGACCGCAACGGCATGTCCTCATCTGAACAGTTTTGTGCCCAAGCTTACAGTCCCTATCAGTTTGTGTTGTTGTTTTGGGAGGGCAGTGAGTCCATAGACAGCAGCTGGACAACCTGGACAGCTCTCCTCATCACCATAGCAGCAGAAGTGATGCCTTCTGTGTCACATATCGTCCCAAACTGTGGCTCCCTGCCCATGCGCTTTTGCATCAACAAACCCTAGACGCCACATTCGCCCACTCCTCTGTGTTGTAGAAATCACAAGGTGAGTTTGTGTGGATACAGTCCAGTGTTGGTGTAGAGGAGAGGGCTGCTTTTCCATAGGTGGTCTGTCGCGGTCCAAGGCTGCTGTGACCTGGGCTCTGAGGACTCTGTGTTCCTCTATGGCAACGGAGGTCATCCTCTACTCAGCTTTTGTCTGCTCTGGGATTACTGGACTGAAGTGAATTTTCAGAGAGAATGAGAGAGCAAGAGAGCAGAACAAAGACAGTACATCATATCAGGCTATACAGTATCTACAGTACATTCACTGTTTGGTGAAACAAAATGGGATTATTATTCTGAGTTAAGTGTGCTATGAATTCCATCATCATTCCATCATTGTTACATGGATACTTACACAAAGACATACTTTTTATATTGGAGTAATTATTATATACATACTGTACTTTAAATGTGGACTATGAAATTTTGGTGAAAGGCCCACAACCTGCTTGGTCGGGGTTTGATGTTCTTTTGAAGATCATGCTTTGTATGGAATCTTATCATCTTGCTTTTTGCCCAATGTATCCTTACTGTGAGCTGGTTTGCTTCTTGACCTGATGTCTTCATTTGTTTGTCTTCATGGAGATAAATAGATTTAAACTGATATTGTGGAACATTCATAGCAAGACAATAACATATCCACAGAGCCAAGTCACATGGTGGAAAACCTCCAGAAAGTTACATATTGCTCCTTCAACAAAGCAAAACCCTACAAATACTATAATCATGCTACTTGGTATGTACACTTTTGTCATACAAATGATGTAATATTTTGTAGCACAGTACTAATATGAATGTTTTTTATGAATTCAAGGGAAGAAAACCACTTACATAAGTATGCCCCTAAAATACTGTAATACAAATTTGCCTATTACCCTATTCAGTAAAAACAAAGTAGTTTTAATAAAGCTGATTGGCCTGCTCTGTTAGATCCTTGCAGTTCGTTTTCTTCAAAGAAAGAGAAATGGCACCAGAGTAATATGAAGTCACTGATCTCTTATTTAGCTTTAGCCTGTATTGTCTTTTGGCCTTTGCTGACTGTCACATCTGCCATCGACCAGTGGGATCAGAAGTGGATGAAGTGGCACCCACCCAAATAGAGACAATTCTTTCTCTTGATCCTGGTCTGTGTGTGTGGTTAAAGCCTCCTACAAAGCCCCGGTGCGCTCCCATTGTCCCAGAGACAAAACAGTGGCACTGGATTTAAGTGTAAAGGTCCCATCACCGGGGGCAACTTGGTGCTTAATAAGTCCACACATTGGGACATTGTATGGGGGCGGAGGGGCAGGGCCAGGAAGGACTGCATGATGGATACAGCTGATCGCCCGGTGAGGAAGTTTAGAGGCAGGACATGACCAGGGTGGGGGTGCTGGTCTGTCGGGACTTTTAGGAGCCCCTTTGTCGCGGTGTCACTCAAATGGATTCAAGGTGGTCAGGAGTTCTCGGCAGGATAAGAAAGGAGAGGTCCCTTTGTAAGAATTGGCTGTCTTTCTTCTGTTCTCTTCATGAGTGCCCCTAGCTGAACACAGGGAAATTCAGTCAGTGTGTGAACTTTTTAGGCTGCTGTGTGAGTGGATGAGCTGGTCTTTGTTCTTGTTTCTTGGCACCATTTAAGCATAGGGCTTTTATTTTGAAATTTAAGGTATAAAGATCAAAGATGAAATGTAGATGTTTTTTCTTCCAAAACTTTCTATAGCTTTTAAACACTGATCATTTTGCAAAAACATAAAATGATATATAGCAAGGCAATGGCTGTGTGTGATTAAAACTGTGTACAGAAACATAATAAATAGTAGTTGTTCAACTAACTGCGGCAGTGGTTTTACTTAATCTGGATTGTTGGACTGTTTTAATAATTGATTGGACTGTTTTAATAGTAATTGTAGTAGTATTTTTAGTAGTAGTTGTACTTCATTCACAGTCTTTCAATAATAAAATAATGTTATGTAAACAACCCAATAAAAAGGTACTTAACATTTACATTTAGAGTATTAAAATAGAGTTGAAATGACCTGCTTTGCCCCTGACGTTAATCACTTTTTTTTTTGTTCTAACAGTTATATTGTTACCTGAATAATTACAATGATTGATTCACTGATTAATTTAGTCATCCTCTAGTAGAAGTGGTGGTAGTTCTATTTGCAGTAACAGTCTCACCAGTAGCATGTTGTCCATCTTGAATCTAGGCATGGTTGGTCTTTAGATCCTGGACTATGAATCTGACCCATCTGTAGTGGTGTCACCTGATAAGACCCCGTGTTTTGATTGCATTGGCCCCTTCGACGTGATCCATTGCTCTCCTTTTACACCCCATCACAAACAGGGCTGTCCAAACAACGCTTTACAGCCAGGACAAGGCCTGGTCAAGAATCATCAAAGATCCACCATGGCATGAGCAATTAGCCAAGGACCAGATGTTGGAAAGAGCAGTGACATTGATAAAGTGTTTTTGGATACAAGAATGCAATTAATTATGGCATCAAGTAAGCTCTATTATTTAGCACTCAGAGGAAGAATCTATGAGGCTAAAATCTTGTGGTATTCAGTGATTCAGTTGGCGTTAGCCATCAAATAGAGCCAGCTGCCTAGTATCTGACCATGTATTGATGTATCAGCTGTTTGTTTAAAGTAGCAATTGACAAATTTACATAGTTACACATAAACATAAAATTACATAAAATTTGCATAGAATTACTTAATTGTGTAAACATGCACTAAAATGTATTCACAAACTATAATTGGCTTTTCTAAAAATAAAAAACATAAATAAATCGACTTTCTCACAACATTAAGCTGCCATGCCAAGTAGGCTTTGGAGGAAATTAAATGTTCCCCTCTCTTGAGTCACTATTTCTAACTACTTTACGGACATCAAATTTGTACTGTATTGGATATGGAACAATTTCAGTGGCATTTCATACATACTCTTAAAGGTGTACTATGGATTTTTCTGATGGGGGGAGTGTACCACCTGCTTGTCTCCATGGAGATGTTATTGCTTTCCCTGTAATGTTTCACACAATGACACTAAACTTATATATTACATTTATTCAATTACATCTCTTGCTGTAATTGCTTAACAATACCTTAAAAACATGCATTCTTACCGTGAGTGGGCTTGCCTCTCCTCAGATCTGACCTGTGTCTGTAGGAGATAAATATGTATAATGCAGTCCATAAAACATTCCAGGAAAAACTGTAACTCTAACTCTATCAGAAAAGTTACATTGTGTACCTTTTAAATATTGTGGCACAAAAAATCTTGCACAAATGAGTTAAACAATTCAAAACAAATTGCTGGGAGATTCTTTCCCGTTGCCTCTGCGTGCCCTTTACCATTGACCTGCGTGTGACCAGCGCTCTGACAGTTTTACAGTATGAAATAGAACTCATTGTTGTCTTATTCAATATGGTGCTGCTGAATAAGTCCATAAAGGCATTAGGGTCCTGTGTGTGTGTGTTGTTCTGTTGCGGAGGTGAACTGGAGCTCAACCCGGGACTGTGTTGTAAAATGCAGATAGGGTTCACTGACAGGGCTCTGAGTTTTACTGCACAGCCATGAAGAGCATTGTAAACTGTCACTCATCCTTCACTTTCATTCAGTTATCAGCAAAGGCATCTGAGGGAGACCCATGATTCACCCTCACTGCAAAGGGTCAAATGTGATAGCTCATCACTATGCCGTATATAAGAGCCATTATTCACGATTTATAGTTACAAATTCAGAAACACGACATTGTTAATGGTGTTTATGAACAATTTATGCACTGAATATTACATCATTTAAAATGAGTTTTTTTCTTGTGACAGACAAAATGGTTGACACATTAATATAAATGGGCAGATTGAACAGTTGTAGATTGACTTTTAAAAATACCTTATAATCAATAAAGAAATACTGGTGCTTATTGACACAGAAGCTATATTTGTCTGGGAATGACTTGTCTACAGATTAAAAGTGACTGTATTGTAAATGTGTATATTATTTCTCTATTAAGCGTATCTTTTCATGTACATTTGCTTTGAGAGTGTAATTTGTTTTTGTTTAATGTTGTAATTAGCATAAATCAATGCCTTAATTACAAACCCTGCATATTAGTCTAAGTAAATGGAGAATATCTTCATTATATGCTAAATATGCATATGAACCTTCACCATACAGCTATATATATATATATATATATATATATATATATATATATATATATATATATATATATATATATATATTTAGCTAGAAGGTTAGGTAAGCTGTTTCCATTAATTGATGCTTGCCTTTGTCCGGCTCAGATGCAGTTAAGGTTAAATGCCTTGCCCTTAAACTCATCCACTAGGCCAGAGTGTGTGGCAAGGTCGCTGCTCCAATCCCCCCAGCACAAAACACAAAGAAAACGCCTGTCCCTTAATGAATTAGCTGCACCACGGCCCTGAGCTGCTCCCTGCTTCAATTCTGCCCTTTCACATGCACTCCTCTAATCTTAAAATGAGTTTTATAACTGGACAGTAAACTTCCAGTGGCTTAATGATGATGGCTTCTTCATCTGCCCAAATGCTCCTTTTGTCCTGCTCCCTGCCCCCGATGCCTCTGGTCACCGCAGGACTTAAACCCTGGTTCACCCCGGTTTATAGTCCACTGATAATCCTCAAAACACACACAAGGACACAGGCAAAGCATTCACTAAGATCAGGATACCTAGCAATATGACTGGAAATATATCTACCATGTATCTATCATCTCACACGCATTCATTTGAGTTCCCCTGTGTATGAAAGGCAGTGTATAAGTAAAAATGCCTTGCTTTCAATTAATTTATAGCAGCCTTTAGTATCTTTATTAGCTAGTCAAGAGGTACCAGGACTAAAATTATTATTATATTAATGAATTTATTAATGAATTTCAACTTCCTCTTTATAGATGCTATTTTGAGGACATTTCAGCATTCAAATGTTGTTATATCTTGTTCTGAATTGTTAATTGCTTGGCAACAGTGCAACTTTTTTATCACTCTAAAACCCATGGATAGGACAAAAAAACTCCTCTCTTATCTAAAACTGGAAAATTATTACATTATAAAGCAAACATTGCATTGTACAGCAAATATTTTCATCCAAGAAATTGGATATTATCAGTGTTTCTGTTAATGAAGATGGTCCAAAAGCTTAAATATTGTCTAATACCTTAAGTACCAAATCTGATTTGTTGACCACATACCATCTCTGGCCCGATCTGCCCTGCTGTGCTACATACACTGCGTTACTCTAACTCCAGCAATGGCATTCAGTAGGAATGTTTGTCTTTGTTTGTGTGGCTTACTGGAAAGGCCCTAGAGTGACCTCAGCTCATCTGCTAACCTCACTACTGCGATTTGCACTTCAAACTCAGCAGGCAGTCCTTAGTACAGGCGGGGAGGGGCGAGCAAGGAAAGTTGTGGGTCTTTTTATAAGGAAATTAGATCAGGGATCTGCCACCCTGATAGTAAACATTAGTGCGAGTCCTGACACCCTTGGGCGTCAGGGAGACCATGTGACTGGATGGACTTGGCTGCTTCTCATCGCGGGAACTTTCACATTGTGGACAGTAGCGGTCGTAAGTTTTCATTTGCTGGTTTGTGAGGGGTGAAGTGCAGAGGTGTCTCACCACAACATGCAACTGGAATCAATAGAAACACAATAATAAAACATGTTTTATGGCTACAATTACACTTCGGCACTTCCACAGTCATCACTACAATGCAGTCATAGATTATATCAACATTTGTGAAGGCTTAAATGCCACTGTGATGGTAGGGTTCTAATTAGTTTATGTATGTATTTGGGTTATAATTGAAATCCACGTATTTTACAATTATAATGTATATGCTGTCAAACAGTATCTGTTTGACAGTACATACAGTACAGGCTGATTTCGAGCATCATGTTTTGTGGTTTGTATGTCATTTAAATAGTCTAAAAGGTCCAGAAATCCCATAATAATCAGATTTTAGTGTGCATGTAAACAACCATAAAGCAATAGTTATAAATGTGATTAAAAGGTGATTCATTGTACACTCACAGCCCATCTTAAAACTGACATAGGGACAACTGTAATTTAAGATTGTGCATTTCTATCTGTTCTTTAACTTTAGAGTCACACATTGGTACTGGGTAGAGCCAAAACAGCTGCCGGCTTAGCGAGGAATTGATTAGGCGCTGATTGGGCCAAAAGTCATGTGTTTGGCAGCTGCTGAGTCAGTGAACACAGGGCTTTGGTATACCCCTGGGATTCCTTTCCTCACCCCTCCTCCCTCTCTTTCTCTCTCTCCATCTTGTCCTCTCCTTCTTCAAGCCCAAGATCCTCCCCAGCTGTCACATGACCCATGCATCCTCAGGTGGCCGTGGTCAGGGTACTTCCTTTTGTCAGGGACTTTACCGGGAGCTCAATGCACTGGTGAGGGATGGGGATGAGGGGCGGGCTACCATTCAATCCGCACTCCTTTGTTTTTCTGTGCAAGTCTTTTGAGGCCAAAGAAAATGCCGGGTTTACTCATTATCTCTGCCTGAAATGGGTTATTTAAGACTGGTTGTGTCAAAGTCAGGGGCTTGAGTATAAATCACAATGACAGCTCTTTTCCCTCAGTTGAACTTGCTGTGCCTCCAATGATATCATATTCACTCATTTATGTTGGAAGCCTTATTCAATCATCGAGTCATTATTGCTATAGTAAGATGTGATACTGGTGACAATCTGTCATGTTTACTTGCTTTTTAGAGATGGGCAACTAATCAAATTTTAACTGAGATTCAGTCATTTCTAATTGTCAATAAAAATGCTTGTGGTTTTTAATTGAGAAGTTTTCACCTAATGCTTTGTCCGTAAAAGCAGGTGGTTTTGCATTAGAGTTAAAAAAGATTAAGAAATTAGAATAGTTTGTGTGAAATGCCAGTAATTATTACTCCTTTTGTTCCACGATATGTTTTTTTCCATTATAAAGACTGTAAAAAATACAAAACTTGAATGTAGGCTCAGGCAAACTTTATTAATCCACAGTAGAAATAGGAAGTGAAAAATGTTCAAAAAACACTGTTGGAACATTCAACTGTGTGATATTTTATGTAATTTAAATCAAGTTGAGTGAGCATCGTAGCATTTTCCATTGATGTCTTGTCATGTTTGTTGCATACAAGCTTCTTCCACTCATTAACTTTATCAGTAATTCATTGAGGTTAATTTTAGCTGTACTGTAAAAAGTCAATGACCTTTCCCATGTGTGGTCTAAAACAGCAACAGCCAGACAAATTTCACAGTCAAACTCAAGCCCAATGTTTAGACAAATGTCACTCATGGGGTGACATTAGAAGCCTTGCGTGCTAATGGAGCCTCTGATTGGCTGGAGTGGAAGTTTATAGCCCTGTCCCTTACACGGCGTCAGCCCTAATATACCCATTGGAGAAGAGGTGCCAAAAAGTGCACACAAACTGATTAAAACAACTGTCGACTGTGCTTGTGGTAATGAACTGGAACAAGCAGGAAAAGCAGAGTTTTATAATGAGGAGATGCAACAGGATGTAATAGAACAGCTGGTATATCATTAGAAACACTATAGCAACTAGCGGGGGTAGCCAGAATTTGGTTAATATGTTAAGTTTAATGAGACCATATAAATAATTAGCACTGTAATGCATTCATTTATTAAATAACTTTGAAATTGAATTGAAATCTCAATTTGAGATGCCCAAGTATCAAATCCAAAGGCTGCAATTATTTAGATAATACTGTATGTACTCTGCAAAGAACAAAATCTCCTGTCTTTTTATAGAACCATCTTGTTGTGCCTGTGGCTTAGACTGTTGCAAACATGTTCTTGTATTCTTGTATTAATTTCATTTTCAGTCTCAAATGTTACTGCTTCTGGTGTTGTTTACAGTGAGCGCTCTGAGCATAATCTTACTTTTTATATTTATATTGCAAGTCTAATCGCAATACTTGTCAAAAAAAAGTGTTTGGTATTTTTTTTCTTAATCATGCAGTGCTTTAAAATAATAATAATTGTAAGCAAGATGTAATTAAATGGCACTTTTACAATGTACATTTCAAGAACACTGTATCACAGAATTAATACCTTTTGAGAAACTATTCCCTTCAATTTTCAAATGCATGGATTGAATATTTATTGTTTTTAATAACTGAATGTTGGCTGATGGATTGCTTTGCTCTTAAACATCAACAGTTCACTTCCCTATTAGCACTGTAAGAGTTACCTTGGGCCTACTTGGCAAATTCTCAGGTTTCTCAAACAATGTTCTTACCTGACAATAGCTCCAGAGCAGGACCCATTATACAAATATCCTATTTGATTTTCACATCAAGTAATACTTACGCAATATGTTTTATTTATGGATTGTACTGGGATTATCCTGATTTGGGGTTATTGTGTCAGTGAAACAAAGTACTGCATGTTATTGTTTTGAGTAGCACACTACAAAATGGGTTATTGTTAAACACCTAATTCTTTGCCAAATAATGGCTGTTAATCACGGCTACATTCTACCATGTTTTAGTATGCTTATGTATATGCCTTATTAGATTTAAATATCAAGTCTGTTTTGCCTTAAGCAGGAAATAATATCAGCAATAGTATTCTACAGAATGCTTTTATTAAGACTATATTTTTAATTTAATTAAATGATCAATGTTTGATTATTTAAATGAGCAGCAGATACTGTACCCAATGTGACTCCAGTTGTAGGTGTTCATGCCTGCATTGCTCACAAAGTCACATCACAGACATGAGAATATTTCAAATGCCTCACATTACAACCTTTCTAAACTCTGACCATTATTATATTGCTCCATTTGATGATAAGAACCCAGTCCATAATACCATATAATCACCACATGTGCCTGGGGGGTTGATTTGTGGTTGGGTTGTGGTTGTTTATTTATTTTAACCAGATGAGCTCCTGGTATTTATAGCAGGAGTAACAGCACAGTGAGGGGTCAATCCTAAGACAAAACAATTTATAACTCGGGAATTGTTCGAAGTCAGACTGTCAGAAACTGTAAATGTAAGGATCCATGTATGTAACTAGAAAAATCTTACGTTAATAAATGAATAACACTTGAAATTATCTGTCCAGGTTTTAGACTTAAACTTAAATGCTTAAAATGAATATTGTTCTATTGGCAGCCACTGATAGAAATGTTCAGATACAGATTTGTGAATTTTCCTTAGAGATATTTCTCATAAGAATAGTGTGTGATTAATAGGGAATATTATTGCCCCCCATTTGTGACTATGCCATCATTACATCAAAGAATGAGAAAACTACCAATAAACAAACTACACTGATCCACTAAGGAAATTGGACACCGTAATTCAAAAGTACAAACTTAACCATTTGTAAGTCCAGAAGTTGGGGCGTGCCTGGGTGATGTGTGGCAGGGCAGTGGGACAGCGTGGAGCGGTGGGCGACCTCTTTGTTTTTAACCCCCGCAACTGTGCAGACCCCAAGAGCTTCTGTCACTGTGGGGAGTCCGCCTGGCCAAGATGAATGAGACCCAGTGGATTCTCCCCCTATATATTACTAAATAAAAGACATAGATAAATTCTGTTGAGCTCAGAATATTAATTTGAACTCACTATTTAAGACTAATTAACATTTCTTTACATGATGAATCTAGATTATCAGTCTTATTTCAGTATGTTTCTGAATGGTTTCAACTGTTTTTGCTTTTTATTACAACCTAAATTATTCAGGTTTCAAATTAAAGAATCTTGGTTATAGTCAGCCAATATAACTTAAAAAAATTGTAACCATGCTGTATTGCTCTTTTGGCAGTGTTCTCCCTTTAGTCTGGCAAATGGCCCACTAGGGGAGAGAAGAGCGGGTGACTGGGGGATCAAGGGTGGAGCTTATTTTCATGTGTGTTAGGAGAGAGACAGAGAGAGGGAGGGAGAGAGAGGGAGGCAGGGCTTCTGGTGCACTCCAAGTGGGAATCCCAGTTTGCTCAGTAGGCTATCATGACAAAGGTGTCTCCAGACCTACCAGGGAATTCTGTGCATTTTTGCTGTGTGGATATCAACTATTCAAGTGTTACCAATGGGATTTATTATCTGAAAAGGACTACCCTACTGAGCCCATAGGATTTGGATTGTACTACTTTTCAATTTGGGATTTTTAAGCGCTCACCCCAGGTCTTGGAGTCATGGAAGGTACCTACTACTGTATGTTTTTCTTTTGGAGCTCACATACATTAATGAGATAGGCTTTTAGCACCTGATTCAAACTACGTGGAGAAATGTTTGCCCTTTTCCTCCCGGCATACTTCCCTTCCCCCCTGTTTCTCATATCAGCTGGGCATTGACATTGAGTGACCATTGGCTTTTCTAATGTTAAATGTTGTGGCCCATTGGTATGGAGTTTTAAATGGTGCAGCATAACAATGAGGTGAAAACGATTGAGATGTTTATCAAAATTTGACTAACATCTTGTGGTTTCATGGCTACAGCGAGGAATATCCAGTTTAAGCACTTTAAAATATATGGCTTTACATTTACAGTATCAAAATTAGGCCAATAAAGTGAATTTGACTTAAATGTTTTACCCAGTTACTTTTATTTATTGAAGTCCCCATGACATCAAGCATTGGATCTGAATACTGATTACAATATAGTTACATTCAGCCTCTCTTTGTATGATGACTTGCAATTGAATTTCACAGTTGAGTGAGTAACAAAGGAGGAGATAAGTAACTAGTCAATGAGAGGCTGTAGCCCAAACACTCAAATATTTCTCTTTACTGTTAAATGCTTTTATATCAATATTTTTCATTTTACAGTGTCTATTTGCTGTGTCTTCATAGTTTAATGCATGGGCAGTTTACTTATTTGAGTATTTATGTGGCAAAGGTGTGTCTTTAACCCTCAGCTTGAATTTGGCTCTGGGCAAGAAACCAAACTGCCCCGTCAGCCTAAACATGTCCTCAGAAGTCATTAGTTAAAAAGGGACATTTTTACAAAGACCTCAGGTGATTCTCATCACTGTATCTCTTGCTGTCTGTCTCCCACTACATTAACAGAAGATAGTCATCAGAAAATGTCTACTAAGTTTAATTATTGCAGAAATGCCACAATTATCAATGCTGTGGTGGCTTATTTACATACAGGCTGTTCCTTAAATTTGAGTTGTGGCCATAAATAAGTCACCTTTAAACAGTCAATTCTGCATGCTGTAGGGTTCCTAAAATCCTTACCTACATATTTAGGTAACGTAGGTAGGTAGATTCATGGTCTGTGTTGGCTTGATCAGCCATTTCCAATATGAAATGGTTTATATGTTTGTTTAAACAGTCACCTGTTGTTTGTATCATAAATGAATTGGTGTTGAAATGTCAGTCTTGTTTGGGAGCTTTGACATTTTAACCCCACTTTGATAAGCAATATCAAACTGGCTAATCATTCACAAAATAAGGTTCAGTGTGATCCCTAAATGCATTTGAACCAGTTGCTTGTGTACACTCAGTTAGTGGAGGACTTGGACCCCGACTTAGCTCTCTGGTTACAGCCACAGTCAGAAGTGATGACTGGGAGATTGCACAGTCAGTGTTTTGAGGGGAACTTTGCTTCTGTTGTATCAGCGCCCCAGAGGCTAAACAATACTTAGTCAAAAGGTCATAGTAGCAAGCAAATCCATTCACAAGACAGCGTGTGTGGAGTGGAGGCAGCAAACTAAAACAACACAATTGTGTTTCATGAAAATAGCCTCAGGCTGGTGGTATCAAATAACACTCTGTGGCCTAATAATAGTGGCCACATATGTCATGATTGAACCCCTCTTAATGACTGAGTGGTCATAAGTGCGCCCATTCATGCTGCAAGTGACCAGATCCTTTGGGCTCTCGTAACATTATCCTGTTTGCTGCTCTGATTATGTAACATCACTAACTTCACACAGATGCCACTCTGAAATTTATTTTAATGCCATAGTAGGTAGAATATATCTATACTAAGACATATTGAAAAGGCATGAAAGTGACCATATATTTGATTTTTCTCCTCAGGTCTCAGAGTCCTGTATCTTCTCTGAAGCTTTCTGCGCTGTGGTGACCCAGCATGTAGCAGAGGTGAACAAGTCCCTTCACACCTGTGAACAACAACGTAAGGACTTTTCAAATTGCATTTTCTATTGAAACAGCTCTGACAAGAGCTTCAGCGGTTATTTGATTTTCTTTGTCATCTCGAATGCCCTGGTGCAGATAGGGCTTATTTTGACCTGGGGTCACATTCATGCAATCTGGTGATGCCACCCACAAGCAGAGCCGGACCAACTGCTCACTAACACGAGCAGAATGGCCTCTCAAAAGCTGAGCGTAAACTCTTCTTCCTGGTCATCTTTTCTTTAAGTGCGTCCATCCGTGAAGCATAGTCACTGCAGCTGACCTGATCTACCTGAGTCACATCCGTCAGGTGACCAGGATGCTTTGTTTTAGGGATTTGTCTTGTGCAGGAGATGGCATGAGTGTTGTCCACCTCCGGCATAAGCAAGGTTAATGATAAATCTGTGAATGGGGGGTGAGGCGGGGGGTAAGGTCTCCAGAGCCTCTTCTGTCAAAACTGGAGCCCGAGGCTGCCTGTGTCCCTTTTGTTTCTGCGCAGCTCCTTCTTCCATCAGTTAAGAAATACTGTAGCTGTGTCTGTTAAGCTGCTTATCTCCCACAGAACAGTCGGGCTCTGTTAATCTAGTCTTTTGTCTGGGATGAAGGTTGTTAGGTAAACATAGCCACTGGAACCTGTCCAGGCGTGCACAGATTCACACCAGCGCTTTATTGACAAAATAAGAAGTTCCAAATGAGTTACTTGTATTTTGATACATCCTGTGAGTAAAACATTAGTTCTGGGCTTCACTGCCGTACCTAAGCATTTCTCATCTGTATAACTGTAAGTATAGATCCCCCAGAGGTTAATATTACACTGTGGATACATTCAGTTGTTGATGTTTAACAGCTGCTTTAGATTGTCCTGAAACAAGGAATGTGTTTCTCAGTGCGCTTCAGCCTGAACTTTGCAAGGACACAGACAGGAGGCACCTCAGGACATCTGAACCCCCCTGCACCAGTGTTCTGGATGTGTCTTTTATGGCTGCCTTGGATTTAAACCACATTTCCTGAGATGTTTTGACACATCACAAATGGGAGTTCTTCAATCGTGTGATAAAAGGGGTAGTTGGAGATAGCTCTTTTGGCTAATTTGGAAATCTTACGGCTGTCCTTTCTCCCCACTCTTTTTGTTTAGTTTTGAGGCCACATGCTTGGCTTTGTGTCCAGCTGCCTCCTGTCACCAAAGACTGGACAAAGTCAGGCCTGTGGGCGACCCTAGCAGATGTCCTACTGCGGACAGAGGGGCGAAGGGACACTGGTGGTAGGGCAGAAGACATCACTGACTGAACACAGGCAGCAAGAAGTCATTGGCCTTGGCTGTTCTTAGAGCCAATCTGTCTGAGAATGCGGAGTACAATTGGATAGTGGCTTCAGAAAATATAGCTGGAGGTTTGGGTTCAAAGCAGTTTCAAAATTCTACTAATCACATGTAAACTGATACAAAAGGATACCTTAATAGTAAATAATAATAATACTTTTTATTTGTTGCTCCCTTTTTAACACCCAAGGACCATGCAGTAAAAGCAGGGCAAAAACAGATTAACACCTGTCTGTTAGTGTTAAATAACAGTACAGGTAATGTAGGGCTTTATAGTGTGCTATTTTGAGATGATAAGATAATCCTTTATTGTCTCCCATGGGGAAAATTGTCTTAGGACAGGGCATCACATGCTTTAACACAAAGACAACACAGGAACATACAAACATCCATCATAGAACATAAATAAATAAGAGACCAAGTATGACCACGAGTGATACACCAAAAGGACCTTTAAGTCACTCTATACAGGCAATCCCTTCACAATTTTATATTCTCTTATACACTCCCTTGACCTATGTGCAGTTTTGATTGCACATTCCCTAAGCCTTTTAAATGTTATTTTTTTTTAACTGCACTCTCTGGGTTTAGCAGATTAATGGCTAATGGTACAAAAGAATGTTTGAATCTGTTGAGTTTACAGTTTGACAGCATCAACTCAAAATGACTTTGAACAACATGGGTTGGGTCACTGGCCATTGTCTTGCCTAGCTTCCTAACAGTCTCGTCAAAAATTTGCTCAAGTGAACTAGGTGCCATAACCATTATTTTACCCACTCGTTTAGTCATGGTAAAAAATTTTGATTTAAGATTGACTGGCAGGTTTCGTTCTGGTATGTCAACATGATTTGATGTTGACATACCATAACGTAAAATTGATTCTGTACATGCTCTGTAAACATCAGCATTACATTTTTATCCACTCCATGTAACCTAAGCCTTCTTAAAAAATATAGGTGCTGACTGATTCTTGAGCAGACAAATTGTACATGCTGGCTCCATTTGAGCTCATGTAATTGTGGCCGTGCATGCTTATCTAAAGCACTTCTTTCTCTCTATTTCTGTTTCTTTCCCTCCCTGTCTGTTTCTAACCTCACTCTCACAGGTAATAATCATGGGGAATTCATACGCGGGCCAGCTGAAGTCTGCCCGGTTTGAAGAGGCTCTCCATAACTCTATTGAGGCCTCACTGAGATCGACCAGTGGAGACCCACAGCCCATCTTCACGCAGCTATACCTCGAGCCCGAGCCGTATCCTGGAAACGTGGAGGGTAAATACACACTCCATTTAAACAGTAATGGGGACTGGTCATATGAGGCTAGCTTACTTCACTGAGTTTATTACGCATCCTCTCTTTCTTCTAATATGGCTGAAACTGTAGTACTCGACTAGTCAGTGATTATTTTTGCAATATCACAACTACTTTTAGAATTATTTTTATTGTGCATTGAGATTTTTAAATACATTTTTAACCAAATAAACGTTGAAATATGGTGATCGAAGACCTCTAGATTTAATCATTTTGATTTAATAATGTGACTGTCATTGTTATATGATGACTTTTGGCATGTGTTTTAGAATTAGTATAGTCCAGTTAATGATAAAGATGATCCAAATACAGTGGTGATATTCATTTTAATAGTTCACTTGTCACAATTATTCTGACAAATATTTGCAGCACGACTATCTAATAGCAGAATAGCAATGCAAGTCTTAAGTATGTCCCCATTTTGAATTTACTTCCGGTGTTGTTGCAGAAAAGCATTGGCTGTATAGTGTTTGATTATACAGCGGTTTATTCTGGTTTATTCTGGTCTATTCTAGCTAGGGTTCCAGCTTTTTCTCTTCTGATACCGACTTCAATACTATGGCTGTAAGAATCTGCCGATATCCAATATCTACTGACAAATGCCAGTGCAGAGACAGACAACAGCATTGACTTCTTTAAAACAAAAATTAAATCTGACAAAACTTATCCAAATGTATAATTTAACTGTTATTTATCCCTCAAGTGTCTACAGAACAGCTGTTCTGTTTTAAATTAAAGCCTAACTAAGCCTAAACCCTTTGAGATTTTCTGGGCAACTATGACCAGTAAATAGTGTTGTTGGCTGAACCAATATTTGGAAGCCGAGGTCCAAACATTTTTTCCAGTACTGGCGTTGATATTCGATATTGGTATCGGTGCATCCCTTTCGTGGTCTATTCTATACCTCTCAAAAGACAAATATGTTAATGACATTGGGTCATAAATTGGTGATTGCAAAGACTTCTTAAGATAGTGCTAGAGGATCACTACAGTTTCTGCATTTCAAATCTTTTTGTAATTTGATTATTTTTAAGTGCTCAAAAATATGCATTTGTAGGTCACTTTTTAGTCTTGCAGAGTATTTTGTAATCCAAGGTTATAGGTATGAGTTAGTTTATGTTTTGTCTTTGGTACAGATATTTTATCTCTCAAAAAATAGTACTCCAAAAGAAATTTTAATATTTTGTTTGTGAAAAGTTTAAGAAAAAACATATTATATGTAGAAATTCCCTAAAACTCTCCCAATCTTTTCATTAGACATAAAACCTAAAAATGAACTGAATGGGGCAGAGACACCAAACCATGATACGAACGGTCACTCCTCAAATGACATGGAAGACATGGACGATGACGATGATTCAGACAGCAGCAGCCCCCCTCTGCCATACCTCCAGGTCCCTCCCCCTGACGGCTGCTGCACTTTGGATGGTAAGATCCCAGTTTGAATGGTCACTATTAACAAATCACCAAGACTGCAATTATTTAAGATATTTTTTTCTGCAAAACAAAAAAAGTGTCTGATTATGTTTTAAACCTAGTAACCATCATATTTCAATCTTCTGTCTTCTCTCAAATGTTTATGCTCTCAAGTGTTTAAAGTTAGTGCTCTGGACAGAATTCTACTGTTAAAATATAAATTGCAAATCTAATTGTAGTTGCACTACTTGTAAGATATGTGTAATAATCATTCACCCTGTTCATTATTTCAAATATTGTTGTTCTATATAGTGAAGTTGGAACCATGAAGTTTCTTTCTTCAAATAGGTTTCACCTCAGTGACTAAAAGCAATCTATACAGAATCACAGCATCTGCTTAAAGTCAATTGTTAATGTGTAAAAGGTTAAAGAGACACTATGAGACTTTTCAGGTGTGGGGTAATTACATGCTCATGTAGAAAAGCAGGTGACAGACCCTTCTCCAGAAATGCTATATGGTGCACCTTTAAAGACAATGAACAAAATTATTTAACTTTCAAACCACAGTTTTTTTATTTCTTCTATCACATTTGTCTAACTGAAAAACAACCTATCTCCTCAGGTTTCTGTCAAGCCGGTAAGGACCTCCGCCTGGTTTCCATAGCAACAGAGCCCATAGATGTCCCGGCGGGGTTTGAGCTGGTCGGTGCCAAGTCCCCGAGTGTCCCGGAGCACATCCTGGTGTGTGCCGTGGACCGCCGCTTCCTGCCTGATGAGAATGGGAAAAATGCACTTTTAGGTCAGTGTGTTCCTAACTGTGATAACAAATAATAAGACAGATAGCAATTGAGTTTATTTTAAGATTCTGGTGGAAAAGCATGAAGGATTCTGTTAAGTTGTGTTGTGAGCAGAGAAGCACAGAAGTGAGTAGTTAAAGCTTGGGTGAAGTAACATTAAATAAAATTGTGACCTGCCAATCTCGACAGATAGTTGTGATTCAGTGCTTTTTACAATGCAGCATGTTCTAACACAGACACATACCATCTACTTTTCCATATACACTACTCCTCTTGGTCAGCCATTGCCATTGGTCAGTCATGCTCTCACGGAGTGACAGTCGAATAAGTATCTAAAACTTTCAAACTATTCTTGCAAGTAAACTAAAATGAAATTAAAATATATGAATGTCACCTCTTTCACCTCTCATCTCTGGCATTATAGCGCTAACTTAACAAGCCTTCTTGTGATAGTGAGGGCTACACCAATAACTGTGTTTTCTGATTTTAATTGTTTATTAACTAATGCTTTTGTTTGCTTTTTTAAAATAGGTTTTTCAGGAAACTGTGTTGGCTGTGGAGAGAAAGGTTTCCGATATTTCACAGAGTTTTCAAACCACATAAATTTGAAGTTATCTACGCAACCCAAAAAGCAGAAGCACTTAAAATACTACCTGGTGAAGAACTCACAGGGTGCTCTGACAAAAGGTCCCCTTATTTGCTGGAAAGGTAAATTGATATCTTTTATTTTTGAAACTGCTTTATTTCTAAATTAGTGCTGGTGGTAAGGTGAATGTAACAGCTACTGCAAAATATTTAGATGTTTGTAACAAATTGATTCTTATGTGAATTCAAAATACTAACCTAGACTAACCTCTCCCACTAAAAGAAAAAAAAAAACATCTTTACCCTTTACTTTTGTAAGCCTGGATCAGTTTCCCTTGGTGGTTCCCTTCATGTATGAGCACTTTACATTTATTGTTACTAGCTATAACCAGCTCCTTGGTCGAAGTTTACTCTCAGATGTAATTTATTTGTGGCACCTTTCACACGTTACTAAATCATATTTTTTTTAAACTTCAGTATTTGTTACTACAATGTGCATAAATTATTAATCACTTTCACTTCCATGCTTGTTTAGACTGTAAAACTCGCCAGTTCTCCAGCAGCGTGTCCACATCCAAACCCAGCTCAGCCTCTTCTTTGAGCAGTAAAGAAAATGGAGGCACCAGTGGACACAGCTCCTCCCCCTATTCACTGTCAGGTAAGGACAGACACATGGTCTTATACCAGCTCTGTGTAAATGCTAAATATTGCATTATACTGTCTTTTACTTGTGCATGATTTTTTAAATGAGTTTAGTTAATTCGAGAATGTCAAAATATGAATGGGCAAGATTAGATATATTCTATGAATCTACTGTTAAATAGATTTTGTGTTAAGTTAGAATAAGATATTGATGACTTTCAGATACTTGAACGTGATGATATTCATACATTCATTACATGGTAGTTTTATGAGAAATATCCTAAAGAAAAATCCACAATTATTGAAGCGGATCACTTGTATTAGTCCTAGTCTAGTACATCAACATTCCCACAAAATCGATCTGCGAATCAATATTAATAATTTTTCCAGTGAGCATCTAGATTAAATAATACAATATTTTGATCTTGTGGTCATATGAAATGCAGCGATTACCCATGTTTGCATATTTATAACAGGTAATCTGTAATAGCCGATGGCCGTCGATGTTCAGTACAAACACATGATCTATGTTTAAGAACTTTTAATCTTCACAGCTTTTTAAATTACCACTATTATCTCCACGAACATAATGAAAAAGCTCCTTTAATATATTGGGCTTAAAGAGCATTTTTCTGTGCCTGGAAAAGCTCCATGGCTTATATACTATTGATTATTTTTCAAACCCAAAAGCCAGCAGTCGGTGCTCTCATCACACGTTAATGTTAGGCAGCTGTGTCGCCAAGCTCCCGTTTGGCATAATTCATTCCCAGAATCTCCCTGACGACGACCTACAAGTGCGTTCTGCTCCCGAAGAGGTCAGTGAGACTCAGCAGCTATTATTTACAGGCCATTTCTTGTGTTTTTTTACTTCCAGATTCTCCTCCAGCGAGACAAGCACAACCTCCGTCAGCCTTTTACAGTCAGGACCTGAGCCGAGAGAGCAGCTTCATCAAACCCCTCACTTCCACACCAGGGAACAAGACTCTGCCCATAGGTAATAATGATATACTAGTGCCATATAATCTTAATGGTATTATCAAATTTTTTGATAGATTAAAATTTCATTGATATCAAACTCAAAGCATTAAAGGTGCACTATGTTAACTTTTTCAATGAAGGGACTGCCACATGCTTGTCTCTATGGAGATGTTGTTACTGCTTTGCCTGGAATAATAACAATAATGTATTAGTCTTCTCTAACACTTCATGGATTACTCATTCACTCCACACTTGGTGGGGATAAGTTACTTCTGCAACCGCAACTGCTCTGGGTTTCAGCAACCAATTAAATATATGTATTTTACATTTATTACTTTACACGTTTTTATTGCCCAAAAATACATTGTGTGTAGGGGTGCCTCTCCACAGATTTGACCAATAACTTGGCCTGGTGACTTTATCTGCTTGTCTCCATGGAAATGGCTTAATTGAGTGCCATACTATACATTGTACATTCTCAGCAAAGCGATTTCGTCACAATAAACGTTACACAGTGCACCTTAAAAGTTGAATTGGCTTAGGTTGTCATATCTTTTGTTCAAGGAACAAGTATATTTTCAAGTATTTGGGGTAAACTGGGAAATGCGAGTGTTGATTTTCTAATGGAAATTCATAGATTTTTATTTTTTTTTTTTGTAACAAAAGTCAATTGATTATTATTAACAGAATATAAGGGGATGCTGCAGGTTGGATCTTTTACTTGTCTGTGACATGCCCTTGTCTCTGTTGTGAAAAGCCTTAGTTACATGTGTTATATAATGCTCTGGACACAACTCATGGAACTGACCATGAAGCTGAAATCACTATGGGTGCACACGAATGACAGCCTTCCACATATCCCTTTTGTGTGTGCACTTGTATTAGCACATCAATCAATACTCAAGGAAGGAATGCTGTAATGACTTTTTAAGGCCTTGCTACCCATTGGCCTCTTCACAAGGTTGTGATATTGACAAGCAAAGGCTATAGAAACTAATCAATATCTTAGTGTATTGCGTCCACACTGGCTATAGAATTTATGAATGTCAAATTAGATCATGTGAAAAAAATGCTGCCCAAGGCTCTGAATCCTAAAATTGCCTTTCATTCCACAGTTTGCTTTAAACAAATGAAATGGATTTTTTTCCTTCTGAATACAAACAATATATACATTTTAAGTACCATTTAACACAAAAACCAGAAATTCAAAGACAACTGCACTACACTATATGGTTTTACTGATTGGGGATTGGCTGTGGACTTCTCCATTAAAAAGATCCAAGCATATCATTGACAATTAGAAAGTTTGTGTTTGAGCATAGTGCTGCATTAAGTAGAATAGCACTGACTTTGTTGTATTGCCCACCCTTAGTTTGCATGTTATTTATACAAAGATTATTGGCAGTGCATTCTGTCCCTGGTCATGGTTAAAGTAATCTTAATATGACTTTTTTTTTGGCCCAGTCCCAACTGCTTTGAGGGTCAATGCACCAACTAACAGCCTGGTAGATGCCCACACACCCCTGCTCAGCCCCTCCTCTGTGTCGCTCCGGAATCAGGGGCAGGTGTACCGCCCCACAGATCTTGGGGATAGTCCGGGTAAGAATACAATAAAATATCAAGTCATTGTAGTGTTTTAGTTATAATTCCGCCAGATCCTCATCTATCTTAAAATACTTTTTCTTTCCCTTCCAGTATCCTCTGCCATGAACAGTGGACCCCCCAAGAAGCGCCATCGCAGTTGGCACCCGTCACACCCCAGCACCCTGGTCCCTGTCCCACCCACAGCTGTCCCCGTGCCCGCTATTCGACCCATCGTCTGCTCTCCAGGTCAGTCTTGAACCCATTACAGTTAGTCTTCAGTTGTGTAAGCTTTGCCTTCATTTCACCTTCTTATGTCATTTACTCACCTCTAAGCTCATTTCAGTCTGGAGCACATATGGCATTGTCTCTCAGTGGACATTGTTTAAAATGGAGAAAGACCCGTGTTTGATTAGTTTTGTGTTTAAGTTGTTGGAAATTATTTTGCACACATGTCCATGATAATGCTGATAGAAGACTTATAACTGAAATTAGAAAATAGCCCATTCACTGTAACTGTTGTTGTATGTTCTCTCCTTCCAAACTTACTGTCTTCTCTTACATTTATATTACATTTTAAATTTTGAATTATAATTAGGAGTGGGCAATGTTGAGAAAATATCTCACTGATGCTTTGGTGTATCCTGAAAACAAAAGAAAGGTGTTAAAACATATTTTTAAATGTTGTAGAGATTAGTAAAAAATCTTGACATTTAAAATTTTAATCAGTTTTTTTGTAGCATCTTTTATTGTAAAATTATATTTATTTGAACTTTGCACATCTTCAAAACCACATTCACACTATTATTCACATTATTTATTACCTAATGCCTTTATGCTTTGAGCTTGTCTGTTTTAATCAGTGACCATAAACACTACTACTTCTTTTACTTCTTAACAGTTATGACAGTATCAGTGCCTCAGCCACCAGCTCCTGCAGTTATTCAGCCCCAGCCTGTGACTGCCGGGGAAACTGTCATTGTTCCTGACAACCTCCTAAACTCTTCAGGAGTTCGCCCTGTCATTCTCATCGGTACAGCATTTACACTACAACTTACTTAAAGATACACTGTGTAACATTTCTGGCAGATGGTCTGCCAGCAGCTAATGTTCATGAGGTATTAGTGCCTGGAATGTTTCATAGTATGTTTTATTAAACCAGTCGATCTTCATGATATAAGCAAATGACACCACCAGGCAAAGTTACAAGTCAGATCTGTGAAGAGGTTACGCTGGTCACAATAAAAATACATGTGTTTTTAGCCGTTTTTAAGAAATAAGTCTTTCAGTAAGACGTTCTAACAGTGAAATTCTGTGGTGACCCTCCACTGTATGGTGTGCTTTTATATTTTACAGTTTGAACTATTTATTTGTTATTTATACTTTTTTTTTTGCAGGGCATGGCACTTTACCTTATTTCTATGGAAATGTGGGCGACATCGTGGTGAGCCCCCTGCTGACCAGTTGCTATAAAAGCAACCAGTTAACTGAAAAGAACCTGGAGCTTTTAGGCCTCAGCAGCAGCCAACTCCTCAGTGTGGAAACAATGATTTTACTCACGTTACAGTACCTAGCACGCTTAGGTAAGCAACTGATTTAAATTTGATTTATTAACACAAATTATATTACTTATTATTCAGTTCAGACAGATTGGCTTATTTGTACACATTTATATATTAGCTATGTAGCTATGTAAAGTCATATAAATAATTTAATATTACAAAGTTATTTCATCTTGACGTTGCAATGATGTACCTGTCTTTTAAGATACTAAACCTTCCATGATTCAACACTTTTTAAATTTGAAATTTAAAAGTGAGTTTTGAGTCTATACCAAGAAATTTGATTTTTGACGCAGTTGTATTTTACTATGTCAGCATTTTAGTTTCATTGGTTGTTTACTCTATTAAGCTTTTTATATTGCTGTATCAATACACATTTGCAATTGTCTTGATGCTGTTCATTTAGGTCCTCATCAGATTCCCCTGAGAGAGGAGTTGGAGCAGATTGTATTGAAGGCTATGCTGTGCTGTCCTGGAGGTCCTGCTATTGTCCCAGCTCAACTGCCCTGGCTGGCTCGACTTGAGGCCAGTGTCTCTGGTGGAAGCGTTCAAGTTGTGGTTACCCATAATTCCTTGGGAGAGGGTATTTCAGAGTCACTGCGAACTCTCAGTGAAGGACCACTCCACCAGTGCCTGCCCATCTATGTAGTCATTGTATGTGCCTCCAAAATGAGCGGCAGCGAGTTTTGTGTACTTGTTTTAGGTAAACAGCTGTGAATTTTTTATCTTCAAGGAAAATTTCCTATTCAAATGTCTAAATCAAATGTAATTACCACAGGAAAATATCAAGCCCGGGCTTTAGCTGAAGGCATGCTGACAACTAATGAGTTTTTGAAGGAAATCAGTTATGAGCTCATCACAGGCAAAGTCAGTGTACTGGCGTCTCACTTCAAAACTACATCTCTTGGTGAGTGGATGATGAAACAAAATATTTAACTGTGACTGAGTTTATAGATATTTATATGTAAATGCTCATTCATGTTTTCTCTTATGTGTGACTGTTGTGCCTGCTGTTTCAGGGGACAATTTGGACAAACAGTTGGTGCGATATCAGCGTCGGCAGAAGGGGCAAGGTGCCCCAGCGTGTCAGGGTGATATGACTGACCACATCCACTCTCAGGAGGTAGCCAGCATGTCGCCCCACTCCGACAAAGGTTAGACTGCCCCAGGCTGTTTAAACAGATACCACTTTATATACAGACATGCAGTTCTCTACGCCTTTAGACTTTTAAATATATTAATCTGCTGATAAAGTCTCAGTTGATCAATTGTTTTATTAGTGAACGAATGATTTTATTATAATTCTAAGAATGTATATGAACCAGACCAGAGAGGACAAAGCACGGAGTGCGTCATCTGGAGTGACTGCACAGATAAATGTGCATTTAATAGTATATAAAAACTAGTAACTAGCAAGATCCTGACAATTTTGAGAGATTTTGCCAACACGATGCCATGCCTCCATTTAATCAATTAATTAATAGATGCACATTATCTTGATCTTTAAGGCTGCACACACAGGAGAATTTGCCCAATTTAGGCTGCTATTTGCTTTTCCCCGAGTTCGGAGAGGCATGACCCGACTTTGGGGCTTTGTGTGCAATTTTAATACTGCTGCACTCCTCATGGGTGTGGTGTCAATGTGACTCTGAGCTGCTCTGTCAGGTCGTAACCACCAAAGATCAGCAACGCTACAATAACAGCCAAAAAAACAGAGCGTCAAGGACAAACAGAGTGACGGACACAAAAGTGTAAGATTAGGCTGACCAGAATTTCAAAATCAAAAACTGGGACACTCTCGGTTTGGGGTCATTGGTAATAATAAAATTGTGAAACGAGTTTGTAATGAAAATTGTTATGCACATGGTGAGTCAGTATTATCACTTTTTCTGTGTGTTTTTGGTAATTTTTAAGCTTTACTGAAACAAATGACAATTTATGCTTCTCTTCACTGTTGGTTGGTATCAAATTTGTCAAACACCTGGGACATTTCTTGTATAAAACTGGGACAAATCAGTAGTTTTGAATAAATCTTGTGGGACAGGGGACACAGGGCTCAAAACTGGGACTGTCCGGGGTAAATAGTCTTGTCACCATACACAAGATACAAACTCGGGAAATAGCAAAGATAATTATTACTTACCTCTCGAAAAATTATAAATTTAAACTGCAGCATCTCATCTACATTATCCATTAGAACTCATCTGCTTATAATCACACCCAGTTCAGAAAACTGCGCTGTTAATCCAGTTTGAAGCATTCTTTAAAAATAAAAAGGTGAGAGTAGTTCCTCATGTTTTTTTACATCCACACATTGCACGGATCGAGGTGAAGCTGCAGATTAGCAATAGCTTTACTTTACTTCCTCTGTACTTTGTCACCAACCTTCTCTGCATTAAAAAATTTGTTATCTGAAGTATTGCACCACATTTCAGAAATAATAATGACACATCCCATATCCCACTGCAGTCTTTGCGATTGGAGATTTAAAATCTCATAAAATTCTCCTCCTGTCTGTGGTGTGTGCATTTTGTCACACGTTTAAAAATCCTTTAAGACTGAAAAAGTCTGTGGTGTGTGGTGGCCTTAAATTGACCAAGACATTTTTCCTTTGTCTGTCCAACAGAAGACGTTTTAAACAAGATTTTCCAGATCTATCCAACTCAACTGAGAGTGGCACGCAGCCTCTTATCTCAAGTTTGTTCCATCGCTGACTCAGGGACACAGAACCTTGATCTGGGAAGGTTTTGTAAAGTTGACTTTCTTATTTTGGTCCCACCTTCTCATATCTTGGTACAGCAGACGGCACAGCGGATCCGACAATCAGGTACAAGGACTTTTTGTTTTCCATTTTTTCCTTCAAACTATAATGTTCTAGGTCATTGGCTTGGACTCAAGGATGAATTGTGCACCAACCCTATTTGTTTTCACTAGGTGTGCTTGTAGACCTTGGAGTTGAAGAAAGCTCTCAAGCCAATCAGAAATCAGACAAGTATGTGGTGCGCCTGGACGGTGACGTTCATGCCAAAATGGAGGCATTCATGAGGAAAGTCAAACAGAACCCCTACACCCTGTTTGTCCTCATTCATGACAACTCACACGTTGATCTCACAAGGTAAAATACTGCTGTGTCTAGAGTAAGATAAGATGTCTGGAGAGTTTTTGAAACATTGTTTTTGAAGACAGCCACCACTGCATAATATTTTCATAATACATTAAAATATATTTCTACTTGTTTTAATGGAATTCTTTTGAGGAAGACTAAATATATTTGTGAATATTATGTAGTGAAGTTGACCCCGTTGTGTTAGTGCTTGTTTGTTAATCTGGTACACTGTGTTCTGCAGTGCTCTTTCAGGCTCTGTGTGCCATGGGGAGTTGCAAGGTTTGGCTGACCGAGTGGTGAACTGTCCTGAGGTCCTCACAGCCATGAACCTGCTGGTGTTGCAGGTCAGCTGTTTCCCATACACTCTACAGACGCATCAGTCACGCATCAGCATTCACAACGAGGTGCACTGGCCCACCAACGAAAGCCTAGTGAGAAGATTTTCATACTCACCTCTGCTATACTCTGTTGAAACTGATTCATTATAAACGTATAATCTACTGGTCCAGCAGGGAGAACGGTTGCCAAAGGATTTGCTCTACTTTGGTTTGAGTGACTACAGCAAGTCCCTCCAATGGGGTGTGGCCAGTCCAATTCTACGCTGTGATGATGCTTTCGAGAAGATGGTTCATACCCTCCTAGAAAGGTAAATGTATATTGTGCTTGTCTAAATAAACAGATACATGTTTGGGGTTCTCGCTAATAAATAAACTCCTTGATCACTTCCTCAGACACCCCCACCTGCACAGTATGGTGATCCGCAGTTACCTGCTGATTCAGCAGTACACTGAAGCCATGATGGCCCTCACGTCGTCCCCCTCTCTGCGAGACCACATTACCCCAGAGACCCTGGCCATGGTGGAGGACCTGATCAACGCCCCCAGCAGAGAAGGGTCACAGGGCCGGGGGCATATGCTACTGGTGAGGGTGCCCTCTCTGCAGCTGGCCATGCTGGCCCGTGAGCGTCTGGAGGACGTCCGAGACAAACTGGGGCTGTCTTTGTGCTTCGCTGTGCTGTTAGGGAGTCCAGCCTCTGAGCTCAGCCTGCCCAAAGTGTTCACCAACCGCCTCAAGGTCAGAGCTCAGGGAGAAAAACAAATGTGTTTTTAAAGTTTTTAAAGTCTACAATAAGTTTGAATGTTAACATTTACAAATACAAGGAAATAATTGGGTTTCTAATGTGCTTATGTATTTTGTTCTATAGGCATGGAGACGGTGTGAAAATGAAGACTGGACCCCAAAAACCTATGAGGATCTTGAGGGACTCCCTTGTATTGTTATTCTAACAGGCAAGGACCCACTTGGAGAAACATTCCCCAGGTAGCTACATTTATTTTAACTGAAAATGAAAAAGGTGTTTGATGAAACTTTATTGGTCTGATCCTGTAACGTTTTTTATTTATTTATTTTTTCTTGAAAAAATAAATAAATAAATAAAATAAATATATATATATATATATATAATATATATATATATATATATATATATATATATATATATATATATATATATATATATATATATATATATATATATATAGTCATATTAATTATGTTCCATTGTGTCTCCTTAGGTCCTTGAAATACTGTGATCTTCGCCTGATAGACTCAAGCTACCTGTCCCGTACAGCTTTGGAGCAGGAGGTGGGCCTGGCCTGTACCTATGTGTCCTCTAGAGTAGTGCGGGATCCTAAAAAAGCTATGACCTCTGGATTTGATGGAGAGAAAGGTCCCACTCACGACGGAGAAGAGCTGGAGCGACCACAGAGTAATGGCAGTGCAAATACAAGAGCGTCTGGTTAGTGATTTGTTAGTATTATAGAAAAGGTTTTGTTCATATGACGGTGATCCTAAAAACAGTTTAAATATTGGTGAATTATATAGTAGTTTGGGCCTTCAGTACAAATTGACTATTTAATTGTAATTATACAGCATATACACTGTGGACCCAGTCACTGAAAGTAATTTTGCAATATTTGTGGATTTTCTGGGGATATAGAGCATAGTTGCTTATCTAACCATTTTTACATTCATCTGAGATTTTCATAAAATAATTTACAACAGGAATATACTCTTTTCAAATTTGAATCTGAAAATACATATTTGAATCTTGTCTGTGCTACACTCAGGTTCTCTGGTGGAAAATGGAGTCAGTTCTTCAGATAACACAGACACTTTTCCGAAGGCCTCAACGTCTCACTGTGCCGTGGACTGTGGGCCTTCCGAAGTAAACACAATGGAGATGGGCTCTCAAACTGTGTTCAAACAAGAGTGCGATTCTCCCGGGAGCCATGTTCACTCCAAAGACTCCAAAACACCTCCATCCTTCTACTCGTCCTCCTCTACCTCTTCCTCTCCCTCCTCTTCTTCCACTCAAAGACCCAGCCAGTCGACCCAATGTGGACGCCCGAACAAACCCACTAGAGTGTTACCTCGTACCGTCATCATGTCCCGGGCTGCCTACAACCTGCTTTCGAGTGAGTCTGTTAGCCAACTCAGCTCCTTCTCTCTTCTGCCCCATGCGGATGTGACCTGGAGCAGCCCGCTAAGACCACTCATCACCCCCAATCTGCAGGGGGCAGAGCAGAGCATGTACTACAGACAGTGGACCACAGCCAGGCAGCATCATGCAGATCATGAAGCCCCCGCAGTGCCGCATCCAAGACGACTGCTGCTAAGCGGGCCACCACAGGTATTAGATAAATAATATTTATATTGGAAATGAAAAACTTTACAATTTAATTGATTAAACTAAACTATTTGGACACAATACTGAGAAAATACAATAATAAAAACAATTCTTAAAGGAGTACTAAGGCACATTTCTGGTTGAAGGTCCATCACCTGCCTGTCTCCATGGAGATGTTATTGCTTTGCTGGTTTGTTTCACAGTACAGCAAGCAATTGGCACCACCAAGCAAAGTTACAGGACAGATCTGTGGATAGGAGACATTGCTCACAGTAAATGTGTATTTTTTAATGCATTTTTTACACAAAAAAGTAATATAGTTTATTGCCATACTGTGTAACTTTCCAGGCAAAGCAATAAGATGGAGAGAAACTGGTGGTATAATAATTATAATAAGAGTAGAAGAAACAGAGGTGGTGTGTAGACATGCAGAGGAAAGATGATTAAGATGATTAATCTATCACCAGCAAATTTCTGCAATGCCTTTTTTAAATCCTTTCATTTTGTTACAGGTGGGTAAAACTGGTGCATACCTGCAGTTTCTCCGAATCCTATTTAAGATGCTTATCAGACTCTTGGAGGTGGACGTGTACGATGAGAATGAAGTTGAGGATGAAGAAGGTCAGTAGTGAAAGCAGTGAAAAATTTGTTGCAAAAATCAAGAATCAGATTAAAATAATAGTATTTTTTACAGAAATACCTGTTACAATTCCTGGGAACAGAATGTGGCCTGACATTGAAGATATTCGCAAACTGTCCTTTGATTCTTTTCCACATGACCCTAAGTTTAAGAAGGCTAGTCCTGTTTACTCAGAGAAGATGCCAAAGTGCTTAACAGGTTGGAAGAAATAAGTCCATCATTAAATACCTGTAATGATGGGTCAAGTGATTGTTTAGACATTTAAGCTGGCCAATAATTAACATTAAATTATATTTTTGAACAGATGCAAAACAAGATGGAGAGCTGCCAGTCGAAAGAAAGACCACATCAATTCGTTTGAGCCAGTTTGCAGCTCATAATGCATTTCATCATTGTGAGCAGTGCCACCACTACTGTGAAGCAAGCCCTTCCTCTCAGGTAAGAAACAAATAAAAAATAATATATATAAACAAAAACAAAAAGTGAAGGTTGCGTTGTAAAATATATACATAATTATATTTAATGCATTGTATACATGTATAAAGTAATATGGAAGTTTCAACATGACTGTTATAGTATATACTGTAATATTTGTTTATTTATTTATATTCTAAATTCTAATCCAACTTATATTTGTGATGAATGGCTTGAACCTCGTGTTTCTATGATGATAATAATGTTGGTCTGTGTTTTATGTGCAGTTGTCCGAGTGTATTTTCCACGCCTTCACCTTTAGCTCGTCCATGCTGGGAGAGGAGGTCCAGCTTCAGTTTGTCATTCCCAAATCCAAGGAGCAGCACTTTGTCTTCAGTCAGCAGGGCAGTCACCTGGAGAGCATGCGCCTGCCTCTCATCTCCAGCAAGGTAACAACAAATAAAGTAGCCTTATGTTTAGGAAAAAAACATGGGTACCTCATAGTTTTATGCTTTTATTTTTTTGACAAATATTAAAGATGTAATATGTAACTCTTCTAGTGGAGAGTTTGTCATCTTCTTGTCTCTATGGCATTGTTTTTGCTTTGCCTGGAATGATCAACAGTATGGGATTAAACTTCAGGTTACAGGTCAGTCAAGTTATGTCACTGGCAATAAAAACACGTTACAAGTCCTTGAACAAATGCAAGATAGACAAGGTTAATACCATACTGTGGAACATGCCAGGCAAAATAATACTATGTCCATTAATGGTGGTGTACCCATAATAATAGTGTTAACAGTGTATCTTGTAAGAGACAAAATGAATTTGATATTTTTGTGTTTGACTCAAGGACCTGGACCTGCTGAAAAGTCCCATATTTACCCCAACTACGGGACGTCAGGAGCACGGTCTTCTGAATCTTTTCCATGCGATGGAGGGCACCAACCATCTGCACATTCTGGTGGTGAAGCATTTTGAAATGGCCTTGTACCGAAAGTACTGGCCCAACCACATCCTGCTTGTCCTGCCCGCTATGTTCAACAACTCTGGAGTGGGTAAGTGACATCTATGCAGCACAAGACTAAATACTATAGTTTCCCACTCATGCACAAGTTCTACAATAGGTTAAAGTTCAAATGTGGTGACTTTTGCATGTATATAACAGACAAATAAGCAATGTGTGTTCACAAGTACCAGGGAGTTAGGCTTGTACTGTTTGTGTGTCTGAAATAAGAGTGTTGAACAAAAAAGCAAAGACATGCTAGAGAAAAGTCTGAAAAAATTACTTACTGCTTCACACAGTAATAAAATAAACTGTTGCTTCTGTTTTAGGTGCTGCACGTTTTATGATCAAAGAGCTGTCGTACCATAATCTGGAGCTGGAGAGGAATCGTCTGGAGGAGCAGGGTGTGAAGAGGCAGGACGTGTGGCCTTTCATCGTCATGATGGATGACTCGTGTGTGCTGTGGAACGCCCACCAGCCCGCTGACACCAGGTGAGCACAACATACACACATACTACTATTAAAAGATTTACTGTAGACATGTTCATGAACCTCTGTTATAGACAAGTTATTTTATTTCGCTTGTCATAATTTGTCTATTTTTTGCTGTGCCTTGTGTATTTTAGTGAAACACCAGAAGGAGGATCAGTTTTGACAAACCTGTCTCTGAAGTCGGTGCTGCAGCATATGGAGAACACCCCGAAAATCTCCCTGTACGCCCTGTGCGGGACCAGGAAGTGGAGCAGTTGTCTGTCCCTTCGAGCCCCCCTTAGCCCTTTCAGCCGCAGCCACCTCCACGATTTTGTGCTGCTCAATGTCGACCTGACACAGAACGTACAGTACGACCTTAACCGGTGAGTCTGTCTAATATTGCCTTCTTCTGTAACACTTTTGTCCTTTTAACACTAAATGTGTGTGTTTGTGTGTGTGCCTATAGGTACAGCTGTGAGGAGGTGGACTTTAATCTGAGAGTGAACAGCAGCGGGCTGCTGCTCTGTCGCTTCAACAACTTTAGCCTCATGAAGAAACACATTCCAGTTGGGGGGAACAAGGACTTCCTTGTCAAACCCAAACTTGTGGTAAATTATTGCTTGAATAGTTTTCTAATTAATAATTACAAATTTAAATAATTAAATAATTAATTGGTTATTATTATTTTCAAATGAGAATGAGATTCATTGTCTCTTCCTGTTCAGGAGATGGAAAACCCAGCCCTCATCAGCCCATCGCAGTACGTGTGTGCCCCTGACAGTGAGCAGACACTGCTGGACGCTCCGGCACAGTTCCTGTTGGAGAAATTCCTCCAGAGCTGCAGCCACAGACTGTTCCCCATGGCCATTCACAACAAGACCAACCCCGTCCTGTCCATTGACAGCTACCTGAACATCGGCCCCAAGGTATTCACTCGTCCAGGAATATTTTCTACAATCTTGATGTCAGATGCATAACCACAGATGGTTCTTAATACTATATTCTTGATTTTGTTATTTCTTAAGTAAATTACTGCTCCATGATTTTAATCTCACATTATGTTTTGCCTCAGATTTCTGTGTGTTACATCAACTCTCGTCCACACTCCACCAACCTGAACCATCAGGGCCTGATCTTCAGTGGGCTTCTGCTGTACCTCAGTGACTCCTTTGTTGTCTCTGGGCTTCTCAAGAAATTTCACTTCCTGAAAGGTGACCAAACAGTGCTTGTACTTTACTTTATAACTTTACTTGGCTGTAATATTTTAAGATAACAGCACTCGCTCTATAGTTCAGTGTTAATAATAAGATTTTTCATTGTACAGAATAATGAACCTTGTCACTTTGACAAGACAAGAACATTTAAGGATTTTCTTTTTCTATCCATAAATTTCAGAACAATGAAAAATTACATCAGTTATCATAACAATTAACAAAAAAATAACTTGTTTGAATAGAAAAAAGTCCTCAAAATATCACTTATAACCGGATGCTGAAAGCCATGTGTATTATTACATTATATTTTCAATTATTCCATTGTCTATTATCTCATCTGAAAATATAATATTCAGTTCATATTTTAGCTTGCTTGTTGTTGAATGCCTCCAGGTGCGACTCTGTGTGTGATCTGCCAGGACCGGAGCTCTCTGCGTCAGACCATTGTTCGACTGGAGCTGGAGGACGAGTGGCAATTCAGGCTCCGAGATGAGTTTCAAACGGCCAACTGCAGTGAGGACCGGCCCCTGTTCTTTTTAACAGGACGCCATGTTTGAATATTGGTACTAAGAATCGCCAATTTTCAGTCAAAGTTTCCAAAAAGACTGCAAGTGTTTCTATGCATGGACTGGCTAGCATGCATTGGCTGACTGTTGCAAGAAGCTGGACACAAGTATAGCTCTAATTATACAGACTCTCTCATGATAGAGCACCACTACAATTACAGCTTTGTTCCTGTATGTCATGCAAACAAAGCCTCTAAAATGATAATGTGACTATTGAAGATTGTATTGTTTGTACAGGGCTGTCCTGCACATGCATTTTTATCTCAGGGTTTTAAAATGACAAGAAAGGGAAGTTGTTAAAGGGATTGTTTCTTTATGATGTGTTATATTTTGCTGGTTTTAATTTAAGTTGATACCAAAGACATCCTCTGCTGCACCTTTTTCTTTTCACTATGCGATTTAATCTAAGCTTTTTAATATTAAGTGTATGTTTTATTTCAGTATTAGTATATAACCATGCATCATAATACATTCTTTGGCTTGTTTTATATGTTTCTCTTTTAATTCTTTTAATCTGCAGCATTGAAAGTTCAAAGTTCAAGCTTTACCCAATCAACCAACAGCAATCACTGCCAAATATATTGACAAAAGCAATCAAAATTTTGGGAAAAATGCCATCTTTGGTACTCTAATAAGTAGCAGGTCACTAAAATTTGTACTTGAAACAAGAATGTTTTTATATTTTCTGCACAGGGTTGTCCAAAGAAAATGCCTTGTTGGTAATACTGAAAATATTACCACTTAAGTCCCTAGTTTTCGGACCAACAAAAATGAAGAAACCATGTAACTGTGAGAAGAAAATATGATAAAAAACCAAAATGGAATAATTTCATTTTGAACTACTGTTTAAAAATGTTTACATTACTAATATATTGTATCACCCCTTTTACAATGAAGGGTCTCTAATGTTTTGTGTATTTTTCTTTGCCAATTTTAGTATTTGTGCAAGACAAGAAGAATCTACCTAGATGTGTGCTTACCGTAATGTCTGTAAACTTTCTTGATTACGTTTTGTATTGAAAAAGTCCATGTTGTATTCTTATTTATTGAACATTTTGGACTGATAATCATATTGTAATATTGGCATGTCGCTTAAGACAAGTGGCTGTGTCCCTTTTTGTTCAAAACCACTAACAAAGGTTTTGCACATGACCCAGAATGATTCCTTTTAGATGTGCTGAATGTCAATGGGGTGGGAAAAGTTAACTTGCACTATACAGGTCATCAGCAAAAAATATATTTCTCACAACAACAAAATAGCCCCCAATGTCTCATAAAAATGATGTCCATAAAATGTCTTATATATTAACACTTATGCAACTTGCTTTCACAATCTTGTCTAGACTACATTGCAGCTTAGTGGAAGCCTTGGTATCTGTGATCTACCTCATTCTGTCTTAGTGGTTGAATATCATGAACACATGATCTTAGGGCCATGCTTTTGTTGTTGAAATTTATGAATGTAATAAAACGACATGTCCATTTCCCGACACTGGATGCTGGTTTTGTTTTTGTTGTCAACAATGTGGTCATTTGTATTACACATGGATTACATTTAGTGAGGGATAATGTAGGCTGTGACTTTGAGGGGCAGATTATAGTCACTTGTGACTTTGCAGTTTTTCTGCAATTTCTAAGCAATATTATATCATCTGTGGATCAAGTTTAAAGTGAAGTTTAAATTTGCATTTTTTTTTAAACCTAACAATAAAATAATAAAGAAACAATAAACATGAAATAATATTCTAATATTTGGTTTAAGAGATGTTGCCATGATTTATGCAAAGAGTGAATTACATTTTCATATCAGTTTTGGAAAGCCATTCTTAATTTGGTGTACATTTTAGAAAATATGATGGATGGATAGACGCAAAGAAGCCCAGCCTAAAGTTGTCCTTTGCTGCCCCCTGCTGTTGGGGAAAGAGTGCGCAGCGCCAGGTGCGGCCAATCAGTCAATGAGCGCAGGTCAGTAGAAAAGCAGAGCTCGCTCCTCAGGAGGTCTGCTCTTTTCACTCCCAACCTGCACATTCAGTAAGTGGAAACTAATTCATGGTCGGTCTAGTAGCGTTTTCTTCCTTGTAACTCTGTTTGAACCTCTTGAGTTTCTTTTTGGTAATGGTTACTTTTGTGATTTCATGTCTGCCTATAACTTTACTGTACTCTAATGGCCTAGTTCAAACCGGGATGTGTGGATGGTTGTGGGTGATCTCAGGCTTTAATATACATGAGTTTGTGTTTTTCTTTGTGGGAAACTTAAAGGAATACATAAATATAAGTAGCCCTAATTGTTGTAGATATACAACCAACCATATATTGCCCACTATGTAGTGGGCCCCAGCTTAATGCAAGAGTTTATGTATTTTCTTTAATTGCTATGGTAACGGTCCTAATTTCATTCTGAAAACTCATGGGTAGTTTTACCCCCTTCATGTTTCTAAATTTTCCTATTTGCACTTGACATGGACTAGAATTTGCTTAACATTTTCCCCTTTTTTTTTTTTTTTTTTTTTTTTTTTTTTTTACTACAGAAAAAAGATGTCCGGTCGTGGAAAGAAAGTGGCTGCGCCCAGGGCTCGCAAACCGGTCACGTCAAAGTCTGTGCGAGCCGGGCTCACGTTCCCGGTGGGTCGTATCCACAGGGTGCTCCGAAAGGGGAATTACGCGGAGAGGATCGGAGAAGGCGCGGCTGTGTACCTGGCCGCTGTCCTGGAATACCTCTGCGCCGAAATCCTGGAGCTGTCAGGAAATGCGTGCCGAGACAACAAGAAGCACAGGATCGCCCCTCGCCACATCCTCCTGGCCGTAAGAAACGACGAGGAGCTCAACAAACTCCTGTCCGGAGTCACCGTCTCTGAAGGAGGAGTCATTCCAAATATTCAGGCCATTCTGCTCCCAAAGAAGACTAAAGCAGCGCCCAGCAGAGACGACACCATGGCCAAAGATGTACAGTCACAGGAGTT
Source organism: Boleophthalmus pectinirostris (assembly GCF_026225935.1). Taxonomy (NCBI): domain Eukaryota; kingdom Metazoa; phylum Chordata; class Actinopteri; order Gobiiformes; family Gobiidae; genus Boleophthalmus; species Boleophthalmus pectinirostris. Next base: position 20,495,621 of record NW_026571095.1, read on the forward strand.
TTAAAGGGCACTTTACTATGCACTTTTAATCTTTTGTAATAAAATCTTTTTAACTAAAGCTCACTACATGTTTGTAGAAAAGTTGCAGCGTTAAAATTTGTCACGGTAAAGGTGCCATATTAAAATGGCTTCCGCGTCATGTTAAGCGTACATGCATTAAATATAGTCCAAGTTAGGCTGCATAGTGATGAAAATGTAGCATACATTTTCAAGTCTTTGCCAAAGCAGAGACTGTTCCAAATCTCACCACTAGATGTCATATTGTACTCAATGATTGTATGGTAACCTGTAGGGCAAGCAGAGGTCAGTGCACCTTGACAAGAGTTTAGGCCCAACCATGAAGGTCTATCTCCTTAATACTGCTTGGCCTGGAATATTCAACATTGTATTAAATTTGACATTTTAATTGCTCAAAAAAATGGCCTTTAAGAACATATGTACGTTTTTCACTTCTCCTCAGCACTGATCTATAGATGCCATTAAGGAAACTGCTAAAATCAATACCATACTATGGGACACAGGGAAAACAACCTTTAATACAATAAGTGGCGGACCAACCAGAAAAGTTGTGGTACACCCTGAAATGCAAGCAATTCTTAAGCAAACATCAGTTGTGCTTTCCACCTGGTTAGATTATTTTGTCTATAGTTGATTGCTTAAAAAAACCCTGCAAAATAAGTGACAATGAGAAATCAACTAAAACCTCTTTATTAAATATAACACTTAACACTGATCTTGTTAATGTGTATATACAAAATCTTATGACTGCATGTTTGTTTTTCCTTTGATAACAAGTGCAGTGTGCCCATTTACAGACACATTCATTTATGTTGAATGTCATTGTTGTAAACAAGACACATGCTAAATCAGTTTAGCAGAACAATACTGTTTCTCAGTCTAAATGTTTATTATTCATTTAGACGTCATATTTTCAGATTTAGGAAAAGGGGATATGTAACTGTGAAAAGGAATTTTTGACCAGCTTTGTTGGAAAATTAATAATAAAATAATAAAAATCCTATTGACAGTCTGAATATGTTGATTTTATGGCTTGCAGTTTGGTCATACCAAGCCTTTATCATCTACAGTTATTGCAACCTTTGAATACCATAGTGGGAAAACAAAAGTCACCCTAGTTCACATGTGCTGGCAGGGAAAGACAGTTTTTATTTCACGTGGATAGGCCCAGTATTTACAGACATAATATGCAGATCAGAACATTTGCATTTTAAAAGTTTTACAACAATCTCCACCATAAAATTCTGACCTGTCCTCCAGCTCTATTTTAAACTTTTAAAAATTTACTCTTAAGAATGGAATTGTTTGGTCATCACATGACAGCCATTCTTCCCATGTCCTCATTGCCAACTCATTCATAGTTAGTTATTGGATCATTGTTGGCAAAAGTGATTCAGAAACAAGCATCTAGCAGAAAAGTTCAGAAGTTTAATGTGCCATATCTAAAGTAGTACTTTCCTTCCTACGACATCATATTTGTATGCCTTCATTCATGTTGTTAACCTGGCATCCTCAGACTTCACATACATAACTGATCACTGGCATTTTCACAAAGGAAACATCGTACAATAGAGTGCTACATCAATGAATTAGAATAAAATAGAAAAAGGCCATTCATTGTAGTTTTCCAATCCAAAGTGAAAGCTATATTGTTAAGAACTATTCCCAATATTTCATGCAAAGTACCACCTCAGACAATATTTGGCTTTCAAATGACTGTGGTTAAAGCCGATGCTAAAACAGGAATACTATAATCCAAACAGATCTAGGACTGAACTAGAACCAAAGCAGGACTAAACCAAGATTGAGATTTGTCCTTAGAGCAGGAAAATATTAGGACAGAGCCCATTTGAACCTGCAAAGAGCAAAACATCTGAGGCATTTGTATTGTTGTGGTTATGGCTTACCCAGTACTTGGGGAAAAACATATTAAATACCTTTTTTTAATATAAATTACTCTAGAACACTAAAAAGTCTACATCTACTGAATAAAATGAATTTCGCTTTTAGATTTCAACTACTTGAAATAAATTTAATTTAATTCTAACTGTTGATGTATGACTGCAAAAGATTTCTTCAGCATTTGGAAAATACTTTCATACATCAAACACATGAAGGAGTTAAACATGATTTATAAACAAAAACAGTGCAATTTCACATTCCCAAGTCATAAATTAATTTGTTACATTTAAAGACATTACATTTGGTGCATTTAAAAATGTGGAAAGGTGCAAACAATAAGACAAATGTTACTTAAATTAAACTACATAGGACAATAATGAACAAATGCATGAAGTGCATGAGGTACGATGGTTTTACAGTGCTTAAAAAAGTGCTCCTTTAATTGCACAAAATAGATTTGTACTAACCATTACAACTTTGGGCACAGATTCAGCTATACTTATTGAACTACTTTTTGGATAATGATTTGTCACAAAAAAGATCCAATTAAAAACATGGCAATGGGGGTTTTCTGTGTTTTTTATTTCATTTCTGTTATTGAGAGCACTGCAATGTGTGCCATTTTAATAAATACATAATCTTTGCTTAAGGGAAAAGAAAAATAGGACGGAATGATTGAGGAAAGTGGCAAAAGAAAGGTCAAAAGCAGTGGTGGTAGAAAGTCCAGTCAAAATACTGGAGGCCTTAGCAGAGATATTCTTTCAGCACAATGTGGTGATTAGATTGTGATGCATTATGGGATATGGTAAGGCGATATGAGAACAAGGTGGAATGAGGCTGAGGTGAAAGACAAGCAAAAAAAAACAGAACTCATAGAAATGCAATCTGACCTATAGAAATTGAATGTAAAAGTGTAAAAATAGGAATAAAACTAGAGGATGAGGTGATATCAGGAGAGGTCCTGGAGGCGGCTGCCCTGTTCGATGACTGCCTTGGCAAACTGTTTAAAAACTCGGTCCATGTAAGTGCTCTGCCGTGGCCACAGCCCCTCCAGGAATCCAATATGGCCACCGTGACAAGTGATGAGCATCGCCAGGTTTGGGTTCTGCTTCACTGCCTCCACCGGGATGGCTGCAGTAGAGGACATTGTATTTGTTACAAGCAAAATATTATAATACATATCTACTAGGGATGTAACAATATCCAAATCTCTTGGTACAATAATATCACAATATGCATATCACAGTACGATATTTATTGCGATATTTTGGAGAGGCTAATATAATTGTAGATAGGACACTTTTTTGCTTTTAAAATACCCTGACAAGATTTTGGTGTAAATTATTTCCGTCATATTCCCAAGAATTCAAGTAAAAACCATATTTCTTCATGTTGTCTTCTCTGAAATGAATCATGGGATATGTAGTTCGCGATGTTTATAAGCTGTTGCTGCTATAAAACAATGCATCATTTAAGCAAAGGAACTTGTAATTCGATATACTGTGACAGCCCACAATATTATTGTGAGACTTTTGATGATATTATATCACAATATTTCGGTTAATTTTACCTCCTTAATATCTACAACTACATTTACAGAGAAACCACCATATTGCTCAAAATTATTAAATTGATATTCCCTCAAAAATTAACATGAGAAGACCCCTTTCCCAGTCTTAAATGAACTTACGGGCAGTCAATCTGAAGTAGATAAATGTTGGATAAATCCTGTTTAATAGGGGAAACCCAGGCACAAGGAGAACATGCAAAATTGTGATTATACAGCTACAGCTATACAGTGATTATATGTCACTTAAGCTTTACTTTAAAAAAAAAATTCATTACATGATTTGATTACATTTCATTAAGTTAATCACATACTAGTGGAGAAATGATCTATTGGACAGCGTGAATGAAAATTAATAAGAGATTTCAGTGTTGTTTGGTCATGGTGTTGATAATTATGAATAATCATAAAATTTTGAGTTTCTTATTTGAACCGTCTAATGCTAACCTATATTTAATGTAATGTAGGACTTGCCATGACTGGGGGAGAAGACGTCATCAGCAGCATTGAGGCAAAGCAGTGGCACCTGCACTGACTTTAGCCTGTGGATCGGACTAGCATCTCGATAGTAATCGTCATTTGTGGGGTAACCGAACATTATGGACGTAAACCTCTCGTCAAATTCACGAATGGTCTTTGCCTGCAAAATAGATATTATTGTAATTGCACTTGTTTTTAGCTGTCCTTTAGTATACATTTTGCTAGTCTAAAAACAAGTCATACCTTCATTACGTGATCAATGTCGTAACACTTTTCAAGCACGGGTCTGTGTCTTGGGGGCAGATAAAAATAAAACTGTCATCATCAGCTGTCATGTAAAATGAGTTGTGTAAAATGAAGTCTATATAAATGCTGACAAGGCTGTGACAAAAATGAATGAGCGGTACAGCTAATACCCTAAAGGAATTCAGAAATAGAAGCACAAGTTTACAGAGGTCATGCTTTTAGGTGTGACTTCCCACACACTGGCTGTATAGGCCTATTATCTGTGTGTTCCATAGCGTTGGGAATTAAAACTGATGTTATCACAATTTTGTACGAAATATTTCACCTTTTGAATACTAATGTAATGTGCTAAAATGGCTTCTATAACAGAAATGTACTTTAACTGAAACCTATGAATAAAATGTACACTATTAACATTATATCAAAGAGTGAACATGAATTAAAAATTAGGCAAACCAGTCCAACCAGCCACAGGGCAATGCCAAAAATGCACATTAAAGAGCCCATATTACACTATTTTCTCATCTATGTTATAATGTTGTTTCCTCATCAAAAACATACCTTAAAAATATAAAATAATACTTAGTCTGTACTATACTATCTATACTGAACTAAAAGTTAAAGGTAGCTGTTAACTAAAAAAATACCATGTACATCACAAAACAGAGCATTTTGAGCTTTGGAGATGTAGAGAGCCTAATAATAAAAGGTTACTCAAACATGCGTGAATGAAACAAAACACAACAACGTAACAGCATTATAACTTGGCTTACACCTCACAAGAGTCAGTTTTGCGTAATGTAGGCCATTTAAGCACAAATTTAATCATTACCTGAAAAATAGTACTTCTTTAAGCTATACTGACAAACTAACAACACAAATTTTAGTTGCCAGCATGATGTTAAGCTTTGTGCATGTCTGTATGTATGTTGTAGCTGACCTGTGCACAGAGGCCTGTAGGCAGCTGGTGAGGTAGGAGTTGAAGAGGAATCGATCCAGAGGTTTTTCCAGAGAGGCAGTGCACTCAAACACATCCCAGCCCGCGGAGAAGACAACACCCCCTTTCAGACATGTTTCACGACCCTTACGACCAAGGTAGTTCGCCAGCATCATCCTAAAAGCAGAGAGAAATGGAGTGGGGGTGGGGGGGTATTTTACATCTGTTAATCCCTTAGTCGTCAAGGTAGGATCCATAGTAAAAGAAATTTAGCTAAAAACCAAGAGTAAATATAGTGTTTTGACTCTGGTAAATTAAAATTAAAAACCCACGTCTGAATGCTAAACTCATTCTGCTTTATGATTCATACAAGACAGTGTTCAAAAATAAAACACAAGTGCACTCCACTCCTGCAGTGCTTAGTTTGTTCCCTTGGACTATTTGCACAAAGAGGACGAGAAAACTGTTGGACAAGAACAGCTGGTTCCACTACTGGGTTCAATGTCTTAGAGTGTACAATTGATGCTATCTGCTAAATTATTAACAAATTAGAAGTTTTATTCAAATCACAACATAATGACTTCCTTTTTGGTTTTCTCTAAATACAGCCACTGATTTGCTACTTATGTGCCGCCTGGCACGGAGAAATGTAGCCTCGCGCTTAAGAGAGTGGAAGACTTAAATGGAAACCACTTCAGTAATAGTATATCATGTCAAATTTAAATATTATTCCCTCTAATGATTAGCTGTAAATTATAAATTGCTTACAAATAAGTAATGAAATATTTACTGTATCTCAATTGTAAGAAAAAACACAAAAGCTGAAAATGATAGACTGTAGAGCAGGCATGTCCAAACTATGGCCCGGGGGCCAAATGCGGCCCTCAGACGTCTAGGTAAATTGGCCCAAATTACCTTGCATTAATTAAAAAATATTTTTTTACTGCAAGTTTTTTGAAAATCTTCCTTGATAAAGCCAATATTGAATATTTAGTGTGTGGTTTTAAGGATCTTAGCATGAATAAATACCGATGGCTCATTCTAATGTGTTAAACCTGCACATATTTCAATTATTCACTGTACTGAGCATCAGTCTACGGCCCTCGATCAGCCCTCTGCTTTGTCTGTGTTTAGATATGTGGCCCTTGATGAAAAAAGTTTGGACACCCTTGCTGTAGAGTGTCTAGAATGTTCTCTTGAGGGTTCAAAACCTGTTAAACTTGTAACAAACCTCAACAGACATATTCTGAAATGCATGGAATTCTTAAGCAGCTGTTTTCCTTTCTTCTAGGTATGACCAAACTGCACACTGTATTCTGAATAGTAATGGAATTGTATAATAGAACTATGGAAAATTCTTGATACTTGATACCAATTTTGATACAGTGATAATAAAATACATGCTTTTAGACAACAGAATGTCATTTTCAACATAAAACATAGGGGTGCAATAATATTATAATAACTATTGATACTAGTTCCGACATACTAGTACATCAGACCATTCTAAAATTAGGAAACACTGTCCTATTTATGTGATTTTTTTTCTTTCATAATAGATACCACCTCAGTGCAGTACCAATTTTCAGTACTATGTTAGTGTAGATTATTATCTCTTAATCTTTTTTTGGCCCACACTAATTCTAAATCTTGATTTCCGCTGTTACAAGTTCCCTCGAATGGTTCATCTCTAATACAAGGTCATAGACTTGTGGTGTCTTGAAGAGCGTAATGTGTGTGAGGTATCTGATGTGATGATGGTGAAAGTCATATGGACGAGTGAGGCTTGATTACCCGCCCATGGACACTCCAGCCGCCATGAGAGGAGCAGCTGCGTAACTCTTCTGGATGTGTTCAATAACAGTCTCCAAGTCCTCTGTGTTAGCAGCGCAGTATGTCCTCGGTGTCTGACAGGAAAGACAAATACAAAACAGGTTAAAATTATAAATTTGTTAATAGATCAACTTATGGTAGCATTTGTATTCTTTATGTTTTTGAATCTTTTTTATACTGATTATTGTTTTAAGTTTGTGTTTTACAAATTTTTCACAAAAATTTCACAATAAGCAAAATAGCAGGAAATGTGCTTTCATTGTAAAACGTGCGATAGAAATAAATGGGATTGGATATTGACCAAATGACATGTACAATTACATCTACCTTTCCCAATAATAAAAAAAATAAAGTATTTAATGTTAACTGTGAAATATTCATGTATTTAGACTGTAATGAGCTGCAGCGCCTTTTATTAAATAATATTTTCTCCACAATGTAAACATGTAAAAATTTACAGGTTTTCAATGTGATATATTTTTAATAAGAAAGTTTACATTATACACCTTTAAAAATTGAATACTTTTTTTAAATAATTAGCAAGAGGATTAAGAATCTTAATTACACTATAGATGTATGGATTGTGCATGAAGCTGACTATGGGCGAATGCACAGCTAATAGTCTTTCTCTCTTTAAAGAAAATCAATACATTTGATTTTGCTGATGCTGTATTTAAAAGGCAACAGAAACAAGCCTTTTAGTTTGACATTACAACGAACATCATTGTAACATAATCCAAGATTTTTACAATAATGACTCAATTATACATCTGAATAAGTTAATCAGTGAACAGCAATTCAGAAAAAACAAGAAACTATGGTTACTTAAAAACATGAATGAAACAGTTCAAACCCCAGTCAAACTCAGGTGAAAACTTGAATTGAGCCAGGTTTAGGATAGATCTAAACAGGACTAACCATGCATTCAGGATTAAACCACAGCTATCCCTAACAAACATACATAAGACTAGGACTAAAGAAGAAGCATTTGAAAGCTAAGGACCATTAAGTCACTGAGACACTGAGAATGCACTGTAGTGAACAAAATAATAATTTAACATTTTGTTAAGACAAATTCTCAGCATTCTGCTCACTTCCTGCTTTTCAATGGCCTTCATTAAAATTCAAGCTTGTGAGCTCCACTATTCTCTGGAGGCTACACTGGGACATCTGCACACAGTTTATCTAATTAATCTACAGCACTGAAAAGACCTAATATTTAGACAATGTAAGCTTTCTATATAGCAGTCTGTTGTAAGTAATGCATTGCTTTGTACAGTGTATCTGGGGCACTAGCGTAAAGGGAGGTAGAGGGCATCCTTCACACTGCGGGTCATTTAGATGCACTGGCCTACTTAGACAACAGGCAGTTCACATTTAATAGCCATACAAAACCATTCAGAGCAATGCATAGAAAAACAGAATACACAAGCCATCATGTGATAAAGGGCCAATTAGGACTGCAACAACGAATCAGAATAATGTGACTAATTGACTAGTAAAATAATAATTGATTATTTTAATAATCATTAATTAGTCATCTGGACTCTATAATAACTCTAAAACACATGGCACATGTACATAACAAAACAACCCACAAATAAACAAAAAAACACAAAAAATTATCAATTGTTGCAGCACTAGTGCCAAGGTTGCTATGGTAAACATGTAGAATTCAAACCCAGCAACATTAGAGTTGTGCGTCCTTATTTTCAATGGTTGAACTTAGACAAAGATGGAAACAGTTCACACAGACCAGCCTTTGAGTAAGATATTCAAAGGACTTATGAGTTAAGGCACTGTACTGCACTGTCACGGAGCAGCACAGTGTAAAAGATGGAAGACAGAATCTTAGAATGATGAGAAAATGAGAATGAACACAAATTTTAATTTGAGTTTATTTCAAAGTGAGTATTGGTCCAAGGATAAGAAGATTGCCATGTAGATTGAAAAAACAAAAACAAAACAAGAATCTTTAAACCACTCTTACTCTAAATAAAATAAACTAAATATCTTCTAAAATATAATTTCCACATTTTATGCATAATAAACTTTATTTATCTGATTACTTGGGCAATCAGTTAAAGCTTGGGAACTCTTATACAGGTGTACATTTCTTTATTCCTAGAGTGTACAGAGTATAAATTGTGGAAGCAGCAATTACAAAATTTGATTGCAGCTGTCTGCATCTATTCATCCAAGCAATTTATTGATCACAAACTTCACTTGTCTGAAATGTTGCAAGATTATGTATCTGCTGTCTGTCAAAGCATGAACCTACACACTTTATGCATGTGAATACGAGCGATGTGCCAGCAGGCTTGTGAAAGCTTAGAACTACCTCCTCTCATACTTTAATTTTAAAACTCCTTCTATACATAGGTTTCAGAATGATGAAAAATTGGGACCACCAATTTAAAACAAAATATTATCTTTTATTTATTTAGTTAATGAGACAGGGACAGCGCACAATTTTTACATTAACCTTAACAGGAGAAATGCATTGTACCAGGCTGTAGCACCAGTGCTAATTTCCACCTGTAGGTTCATTGATTGATTGTATTTAACTGACCTTAGCTATCAGCTGTTCTTCCTGAAGACCTATGTAGCATGTTTTGGGTTGATGGGGGAATCCATCCAAACACGGGGAGAAACATGCAAACTCCACCCAGGGATCAAACCAGGAACCTTCTTGTTGTGAGGCACCACGTCGCTAATATAAAAAAGTCATCAAAAACTGTACGGTCTATAGGTGGGACTTGGCAGAGGTCCATGTTATGTAGAGTGATTTTAGTTTTAACTTTGTGATTTTAGTTTAAATTTTTCTTTCTTTTTTGGTGTATTTCAATACAGCATTCTTCGATTCATGACATAGCTTCTAAGTCTGTCTGAATCTTTTGCAAGTACAGTGATACAGTTTAGGATATCTCTGTGACATCTCAGAAGAAAGCGGGGGGTGCTTTTGTTGGCTAAATATACCAGAGAGTGACCGAGTGCAAGGGAACAGATTAGGCCAGGTGTCAGAACAGCATGTGCTCCACAAGGTCATATTCCTTTGGTTCGGCATTAAAATACTGGATCTGCCTGAAACTTAATCCCCGCTGGGTAACAACAGAGTCTGGCCCTGGGTCTGACCCAAACACGTGCGCTGGTATGAACACATTAATACAGTGCACTAATATGGGTCTTATGAGGGAACATGACACTCTTCATTTGAGTCATTTATTTGACTAGTTTGGAATTTTTTAATTTATAGGTCTGGATTTTTAAATTTGTTTCATGGTATTTCTGGGAGCATTCACACTTGCCCTGATTGGTTTCAATTTATTTCTGTCAAAATTATCTGTCTTTAAACTTCTTGAAATATTGCAACCTGTCATACTGACAAGACAAAAACAATAAACAAATACTAGTACTCAAAAAGAATTAACATTCTGAATGCAGGCGATTTTAAGTTTTGTAGTTGGAGTTTGATGGTGAATCCATAAAAAAAAAAAGTTCTTACCAGCAGAGTCTCTCCACACACGCCTCTGTTGTTGAATACCACACATCTGAAACACAATTAAACAATGGTTTTGACTAAAACTAAGCCTCCAAGAAATGCGTTACTGTTTTTACAGTTTCTTCATTTGAAGATTGTGCTCTTTGATATTTATAATAAAAATACAGAAAGCAGATCCCTTGCCTGGGAATGCATTTTTTATACAAATTGATATCTGTCTGGTCCCAAAAACTCCCACTGCGTCTCATGCCCGACAAAACATGATTGTGCAGTCAGGTTTGTCTTTTTTCAGTGATGCATATGATAAATATCTCACTTCAGTTTAACAGAGTTTAGGGCTACAGTCATTGATCCTGCAGAAATCTACAATGTTTTATGGTCCCCTGTGATGTTTTTCCTATGCATGTCCCTGATTTGCTAATTCATCTGTCAATCACACCTATTTGAAAACTGGGAGAGTCACTGGTGACCAGACTCACACCTCCGTAAACTATTGAAGAAGTGTATATTGTGGATCCCAGGCAAACTGTCCCCATCTGCTGGAGCGATGTCATCCTCTGAATGCAACCAAATACATAACATACTACATAACTGTTACACTTTTATATATCTCCATTACCACCCACACCCATATACAGGCACATTCTCCCCAGTCATCTCTGATCTGCAGTGTAACTAAGCAAACTGTCCCAGCCGAGTAAGCACAAGGGGGGTTGAGGGGGCAGTGGAGGGGTACTGCTTTGCACACATTGCAGCATCAACTGGAAGCTGGTATGGTCTAAGCTGCAAAGCCTGTACCAGGATAAGCTCTAATTCATTAAGCTACACACACAGACAGACACTAGCAAGCAGGGGTGAGGGGTAGCAAGATGGAAGATGCTGTTTGGCTGTTTTTTAATTTATTTATTTATTTATTTTTTTTTTACAAAATCTGTGTGATAGAATGAGTGCGAAGAGTGAAGGGATGGCCTGTTGGAGAAAAGAGAAACTGTGGAGAAAGTGCTTTTGTCTGCAAATGTGTGTGCTTTGTTTGGCTCTTTACTAAAGCAGCCCCTGACATAGAGCTTAGATGTCCACTTTATAATGCAGTTCACCTCAACTGATCCCAAACCAGAACAACAATCCAGCTAATTGTTTTTTTGTAATATATAGTCTTACAATTTGTCTTTCAATATGCAAGTGCAATGTGTAATAGGATGCTAAGAGCTGCATGCACCAAATAGTGTTTCTGACCTAAGCTTTTTATCTATAGGGTCAAGTAGATTTAAGGGGATTTTCAATGGATATAAATGCAGCACTTGCTCTGCTGTGTCTGTGGTCCAAATGTTTAAAAATAAATTTTGGTGGCATATTAAGATTTTATTGGGATGAGATCAAATAATTGTATTGTTTATTTTTCTTGAAAAATGTTAAGACCAGGGACTTATCAGCAAAGGATCAAATTGTGTGTGAACCCAGAAAGCTGCCTTTTTAAAAAATCAAGCAGAATTTAAAGGGGTATTGCACTTTTGAACAATATTTGCATCTTTATAAATCATCATGATGCTGTTTTTATTTTCTAAATTGCTTGATGTTTTTAGCATTGCACTTACTATATTATAAGGGCCTGAACCATAGACTGTATGAAGAAGAGGACTATGGGAGTGTGACGTTTGGCTCCAGTCAAATGAAGCTCACAATGCTAGTGGTTATAGGGCTGAATTTGGAGCCAAGCTCCATATTAGGAATAGAAATTTATTTACAGACAAAATAGCGAAATAAAAACACCAGGATGTAGTTCGGAGGCGGAAACACCCCCACGAACACTTCCTGTTTGGAGTGCATCGGTTAGCAGGTTAGCTATGTCCATTTATATATACAGTCTTTGGCGTGAACCTGATCATATTTGACAGTATTGTAGAGCAGGAAACTGAAGCATTATATTATGTAGTGTTTTAGGGCTCTTTATATAGAGGCCTGAGTCTGGGGGTATGCACCTGTATCCGAGCTCGCGGCTCTGCTGGACCATGTGCAGGATGTAGGACTCTCGGCTGGTGCCCGTGAGGCCAGGCAGGAGCAGGACAGTGGGTCGACAGGACGGGTTGGGGTGCGAGGAGCTGTCGTCATTGTCAAACCAATCCAATGAGATCTGTCCTCCATCTGCTGCTTTAATAAGCTCACTGCAGAGACAGGAAGACATGCAACACACAGGTCAAGAGCAGGCCATTACCTCTCTGTCATATAACCATGTAATTTAGATCAGCATCATATACAGAAATAAAGCTAAAACATCAAAGCTAGTAACTCCTTGAAAATGAAAAACTGATGCAAAATACAATGTTTGTTAATAGATTACATGAATTAAGGCAATACATTTAGGTTACGACAGCTACATAATACACAGTCAATTTACTTTAAATGTCCACAGGTTATTGTTAAAATAAAGTATACATTATATTAAAGATGTTTTTCTCATTGAATGCCATTGAATTGACTGCAGTGCAGTCTCTTGATATTGAGTTAAGGTTTCCATCAGGGCTTCTTAACTAGAATATAAGCAGATATTCTGTTTTTAAACTAATGCTAGAATTGGTATTCATCCATAGATAATTTAGTTCGAACACGGCTGGAGCAAGTTGACAGAGTAACGGACCAGTTATAGTTACTGATGACATACTAGCAATAAACAAATTAGTTATTTTTGATGACACATTCTGTAAATAATAAGTATTTCATTCTTATTTTCTGGCACTTCTGTGTCATTGCCAGTGGGGGAGTTAGCTTCACTGTGAGTCCAGTTCTCTTTGACATTCTCTAGCATCCGTTTTTATCTGAGTGCTTAGCAACAAGCCCAAACAGATAAGAAGCACAATGCACTAGAGGATTGTAACAGGCAATTGGTTTTTTTGGCTGCATCCTTTGCTTTTGGCAGATGAGGTCATTCAGTCCCACTGCTGCTGCTGCTGCATTACAAACCCACACATGCCCACACTATAAGAGTAGAGACAAGTAGGACTGCTTCCCGCCTGAAATTACAGAACCAAAGTGAAATATACACCTGGGGTTAAAGTCGACAAAGGCCTGTCCCAAATGACTAGGCTCAAGGTGGACAGGGGAGCGGCGGTAATCCTCCGCTCGGACAATGACATGAGTGGAATTACACCTGGACTGCCCGCTACAACAAATAGGACAGTTTTCACACAGCTCGTCCTTGTGTCAACCTTGGGTAACTTCATTACAGGGGGGAGGTCCAGTGTTCCTGCAGGAAATGTGATAATAACTTTATAAAATGTGACCATCACTCTTTCCATATTGTGAGATAGATGCTGCCCCTGTGCATTATGGGAATATGTGTCCCCTTGACTGAGGAGACAGGAGATAAATGTACTTGAGAGGGACAAATAATGATACTAATATGACACAACTCATGTTAAAGTGCCATAATATAAGTGGATATTATGTATATATTTTAACTGGAACTTAGTCAATAGATACAACACGATTATAAACCAACCAGCGAGTTACAGTATGCACCAGGTAATAAATGGCAATACATAATTATGACTGTAGCTTGCAGCATCAGAATTGTCATTATCATAATTATGTATCATTATAAATATAAATAGCAGCTCTCTCCTGGTTTTGTAATATCAGTATACTGTATACTGAGTACACAAGCTCTGCAATGGAAATCAATCAGGGTTGTCAAGACTATACAAAAGATCCAGTTAAGACTATACAATAGATCCCTTTATATTTTCCTTTTAAGTGCTGACTAAGCAAAGATTTCACTAAGATTTCACTACAGTTGTGAAAGAATTAAGAAACATGCAGCGGTACTTAGCGAACACACACTTTTTCTTGATGTTAAATCCCCTTTGTCACGTGTCCTGACCTACTCTATTTCAATATTATAATTCAAATAGTGGAATGCAATATTTACAGTTACAATCTCTACAAGAAATAGTACAACTTATAAACTTACTTTCTATAGACAACTCCAGGTTTGGCTGTAACGAACGGTCTTAACAAGGTCTGAATTCGGCTCTCCCAGCACCAGAACGTCGGGTAGTAGGTCTCAGACACAACAGGACAATGATCCCTCAAGAATTGGTAGAACTTTTTACCCCCTGAGATGAGCTGCGGCTTCTGTAAAATACAAAGAGCTTGTAGATTACATTACATTCCACTCCAGTCTGGCATATAGTGATGATGTAGCATATTACTTTACTCACACTAGCACGCTATATCTTTTATTCATAGTTAACACATTATAATGGATGATTTATTGGGTCACACTTAAATGCTGTTATAATGCTGAGAAAGAAATAGAGCAGCCAGGTATAGCTGACAAATAAGATCATTACTATGTCTGACTTATAGACCACTGTCATTCAGGATGAAAAAATAGAGGCTTAACAACACATGTGCAGTTATAGACCTTGACCCCGCTACGGGGTAATGACACGTGCAAGTTTGGAACTGGACTTTTATGACCCGACAATTACACGTTTATACAAAAGGGCAAAGTTTCAATTCAGTAACATCACGCCGATTGATTAGGTAAATGGTCACTTTATTTTTAGTTACATGTTGCGATAGGGGTGGAATAAATCTGATTATGATATTTTGAGATTTCTTATCTATAAACAGCCATAGTACTAGTCCAAGCATAATAACACTGTAATAACAGTGCCTTTAGCGAAGGATGTCCAGTGTTGTATTGCATAAGACACCGGTATGTAATGCTAGCTTAGCCAATGCCGATAAGTGACCATATTCGAGCAAATGACCTTAAGGCACTACGATTACTTCAGGGAAAATACGCAAAAACGCCCGCGTGCATCTACCTATTTAGTAGATTTTAGCATTTAATTTACTGTAAAAATGTCTCTTTCAAGCGTGGCATCATCAGACATGTGCAGATGAGCGTTAGCACCGGTGTAGACCGATGCAACCTCACCATCAGTACAGTGACTGCACCATTGTATCACCGCTCAATAACAGCGGGAACAGCATTTCTCTCTATAATGTAACCTATAACAACTATCAAATCTGCGCAAACTTTTACTAAAACTGTTAAAATACGACAATACGCAGGCATTTACCTTTGCTACTGATAGTAAATAGTAGCAGGTGTACGCAGCACTAAACCCCAGCACCAGGGAGAATCCTATACCGGAGTCGAAGAGTCCAACTTTCACTTGATTCTCCACATAATGTGACAGGTCCCGAGTCAAAATGTTGAAATTGAACTCCGGCGAGATCATTGCAATGTCCCTGTTTCCCTCCGCTCAGAAGGACAGGCAGCTCGATGGGTCTCTGCAGTGCGAGACTGAAATGAAGGAGACAGTCAAGGGGAGCAGCCGCGGAGAGCAAAGGAAGAGGAGGCTGAGCGCAGCGCGGACACACGGTGGCGCTGTTTCACCACACATACACACATACACATAGGCCTCTAGTAGAACGACGAGAGGGCGCCGCTTTGTGGTAACACATGCGATGCACGGCGACAGGACAGACAGGTAATCTGATTAAAATGGTCCACTATTATCTAAAATAGAGGGAGCTTAACATAAGCGTATTTATTTTACTAGGCTCGGCTGCTGATTGGAATCAAGATTGTATTGTGTTGAAGGCGGCAAGCAGACAGGTGACATAGTATATGTTTTTGTACAGTCCGTGGTGACTAGGATACTTTTTAGGCCTATGTCAGTGTTTTTCAAACGTCTGTTTCAGTTGGGGCAGACTTTGTTGGAAGAACAAACAAACAAACAAACAAAAAAAAAAACCAACCAAACAAACAAAACAAAAAAAAAAAAAAAAAAAAAAAAAAAAACACAACAAAACAAAACAAAAAAAAAACCCCAAAACAGCGTCACACCTACTTTTTAAAAAAATCTGATCTTTAATGTGGTGCATAATGTGGCCAATAATGTCCATGTCACTATCTGGCCCTTTACATTTCGTGAGTCGTAATTATTTTTGCTTTCTTTTTTGATGCTGAAGGACAACTCATAATGGTATATTATTCAGTTAGATTCATGTATGAAATATTAACTCAAATTCAATATTTTTTCAAGGCACAGCTGGAAATACCTCAAGGCATAGTGTTCCGCCTAGTCAAACGTGAACAGTAGACCAGTCAGTTATATTTAGGCTACTACTGAGGCTCTGATGTAATTTAGGTACAATAGGTACAACAGAGAAACAATACAGAGAATTTGAGAATTCAAAAAGTTATCCCTCTTTATCCCAGTAGGTGGAGTTAAGGAAAATGATAAGCACTTTTCTCCAGAGCCTAACAGCAAGGGTAGGGTACTGTGTATGTGCGAAGACTCAGATGACAAAGAAACTGAAGAAAATCTCTGCACAGCCAAAGGAGAGAAAAATCAAGGAAAAAAAAGAACAAACCAGCAAAAAACATCTGATTCAGGAACCACCACGATAAGAAGGAAGAACACCATTGGGCTGGAGTTGGCTAGAAGGAACCATGAAAACACAGGGCGGACCACTTGAGATCTGAAAATTATTGGATATCTGAGTCAAAACATCGGTTCAGTCTATATCATGGTTGGACATATACATTTATGTAATAAGACTATTTACTGGTCATAGTGGGCCCAGAGAGTCTCATGATGTTTGAACTTGTATCTATTGAATGCTATTCTGTAGTTACATGAGAGATAAAAACAGTTACATAACACATTTGGATCAGTTTTGTTCTAGTTTATTTTTGTTTAAAGGAATAAATTCTGTTTTCAGTCTCAGCACTTGTATCAGTTGGTATTGGGTATTGGCTGATACTTAACGCTAATATCAAAATCAGTATTGGAAATGAAAACGCTGTGTCAATGAGTCCCTAATGTGTGCATATTGAGTTATTTAAGTATGTTAAATAATTAAAATGTATATTTTGTATGTGTTTATTTACATTTAATAATGAAAAATGAAAATACTTTTTTCACATATGCAAAGATGCAGATGATTTGTAATATTTATCAATTACACAACAGCCATTGTGTGTGTCTTGACTCACAAATTTTTTTTAACATTACATTGTAATGTAATAATTCACATGTTATATCAGAAAAGGCTTTTTAGCCCATGTGTTTAGCCTATGTTAACCAGAGGCATAACCCTAATTATTTTATGGCAGCTTCCCTAGAGGCACTTTCCCAGGAGACACTATAACAGTTTTAGCTCACCAACAGGTGATTACTTTTACCTAATTTAATTAAACTATTGTTATTCTATTTATTTATGTATTTATTTATTTTTGATGGCCATACAAATAACTTGCTGCATCTGTATTTATTTACTTTTTTCTTTGCACATTATAACATAATAATGTAAAACATATTTATGTATTTATTGTTGAGGTTTAAAGTGAGGAAAATACATCAATATATGGCCACTGTAAGTATACTAACTGTATTTCTGTTATACCTCAATTTTGATATCACTTGCTGATGCTCAAAGTTTTCCAATTTGTGAGATCACAAACACTGAACTTGTGTATCAGTTGTCTGTGTAGGACCAGAGTTAACTGCGGTTAAACTGACTTAAAATGTGGTTAACATATTGTGAGTTGGTCAAAGCTTTAAACACTTTAAAGTTTTGGTCCATGGTTTTGATCAGGTGTTGATGCGCTTGCAGTGGGCCTGGGCCTGCAGGGCGCATGCGCAGTGGAGAGGTTCGTGCTGTTTTGCTCTGCCGCTCGTCTTCGGGCTTTGGGGCTTTGTCGTTCAGCTCTGGAGCTAGTTGTTGCTTCTGGGTCTGACGATTATTTACAACAATGGCGACGCGTTTATCCTGAGCTAGCTCCAGAAAACCACCCCTGGGTAACATACGGACAACCGGGTGGACTTAACTCAATCTCAACAAGCAACAACTGCATCCGGAAGATTTTTTTATTTCAGCAAAAGAGGTGCATCTGCTAACTGTGCTGTAGTTAGCTAACACATCGACTCGCTAGCCTGCTGCTAAGTTGAAGAGGAGAAGAGCATACTACCGAGTTGACTCCTCACAAAATATGGAAATTGTGCTTCGTACTTAGGTTTTTCCTTCACTGCGAGCCGCGGAGACGCACTAGCAGCGTGATCGTGGACTCACTTTTAGAGACTCCCACAGCCGTGTAGGTAGCGGACCAGGCTACTTTGCTAACAGGCTAATCCAGTGGATTGTTTGATTTCTCTGTGGACTTGAGTCTGTACAAGTGTTCAAGGCGCAACAGTAGCTGGCTAGCACGCAACTCTAGCCTGCTGAATTTCTGTGGCATTGCGATACACTTTCGTAAATGACCACGGGTAGGAACAACCGAGCGATGATGGAAGGAGTTGGAGCCAGAGTGGTGCGTGGACCTGACTGGAAGTGGGGCAAACAGGACGGAGGAGAGGGGCATGTGGGCACCGTGAGGAGCTTTGAGAGTCCCGAGGAGGTGGTCGTGGTTTGGGACAACGGAACAGCTGCTAACTACCGCTGCTCTGGAGCGTACGACGTGAGGATACTGGACAGTGCTCCTACAGGTAACATGCTCACCTGATGCGCCATCTCTTGGACAAGTTCCTTTGGATGCAAAGAAGTAGCTAGCAAATAAGTGCACGTGTTACTCAGTTATTTACATGAATACACTTACTGTTTTGCTTAGTGTTAAAGATTTAGATGATGAAGATGAATGGTCTGTTTTAATGTTTACTATTTTATCATGATGGCAATAAAGGACAACAATTTTCAGTACTGCTTCCCTTTATCAGTGGCATTAATTGGGATAATGGTTTTTCAATTTCTTTCAAATTCGGTGTAATTTAGACATGCAGTGCATCATGAACAATGCCTAAAAGTTTTAATGCAAGCTATTGACTTAATTTTGTCTTTGATGTCAACAGATATTTTTAAAAGGAATTTCTTTCAGTGCTATCACACAGTAAAATCTGACTTGACTAAACTTACATAACTCCACTCCCTTTGTAGGTATCAAGCATGACGGAACTATGTGTGACACCTGCCGTCAACAGCCCATCATTGGTATTCGCTGGAAATGTGCCGAATGCACCAATTACGACCTCTGCACTACATGTTACCATGGAGACAAGCATCACCTTCGACATCGCTTCTACAGGATCACCACCCCGGGCAGTGAGAGGTACGCCTGTACATTAGCTTTAGATTTCACTTGGGTACCAGTTTAACAAGTCCATGTTGATTTGGTTTTATTTCTGTGATAAATTTGGCAGCCGTATTTTGTGAGCCTCAGATTGAACGTATCTCTCGCAGCCAGCCTCAGTTGCCAAGCAACACTTCGGCCTTGTTACAGTCTGTGTTGTTTAGGATCTGTCACAAAACTGACCATCAAAACCATTTTGAAATTGTTCCCAGAGATAATTTCTTTTGTATAAATTAGTATTGTTTTATCCTGTCTAATCCTCTCATCACAGACAGTGCACATCTCAGCCTTACCAGGGAGTCATTTAATGTGACATTTTTTGTGTGTGTCACAACAAAGTTTGTAATTATAGATTTTACCTTATTATGTTCAGAAGGGTATTTTCCCATGCATGCCATGTCAAAATTCAGACCTAAAAATGTCCTGTAAATGGTTGTAAAAATCCTAAATCTCTCTTGACCTAGAGTCTGGTGTTCCCTTGGTTATGATGCTGATGATATTTGAAAGTCTGATTGAGCACACCCCAGACTAGTGACTGAACACATGGCCTAACAGCTGGCAGCCTTTTCATCTGACTATGACTTTATTTCCCTCGGAGACAGACGTGCATACAGAACAATGGGTGTTGATGGTCTCCAGTGCACACCGCCCTGACACTGTGGTGAAGAGCTTTGTTACACCACATTAAAGTCTTTTACTAAATGCTGAGGGGGTGTGGTTTGAACCATAAGTGTTGGCGTTAGCTAGACTGACACTGTTCAGCTGGTACACATCAAAGCACAATGTTCTTAAGAAGTTATAGGTGAAGTTATGGCCTTGCAAAGGTTAATGCTGCTTTTTTATGTGTTTTACATTAACGGCTTTTTAACATGTGAATTTTATGGTTTTCTCACCTCAACTGAAATGTGATTGGCAACTTTGTGTTAATTCCTTCCTAAATTCTTGTTGCATGCATGACAACATATATGTTTGGAGTCTGGGCTACTTTTACAAAATGAAAATGATAAAGAGTTACTTTTGTTACTTTTATTAACAGTGGCAAGACACTGAGTCAATATAACAGTGATCGCAATACGGTACCCTTAGATGCTTATTAAACGTAAACCATTATCCTTTCAGTAGTGCACTTTTTGGCACCTTAAGTCTGTGTTTAACTATGTAATATGTATATGTATTTAAGTTATTCACTATAAAGTCCAAAAGTCCTAAATACTTTGAGGAGCTACATAAAGGGATGGAGAGCTACAGGTACAGGAATCCCTGAGTTAGAGCTAGTGGTCCAAAAAGTCTTAAACATTTTATTACAAGTATTATGCCTTGATTCAAGTTGATTATGCAACACTTAAATTGGATTTAAATTAAAATCCACTGCAGTTTTTATAGCCGACTATATTTCAAAATGTCATGCTGCTACACTGTATTTTAATTTTACTTACCAGACACACAAACTACAAAGTGCAGGCCCCAAACCCAAATTATCTGCTCTGAAACAGTCTATCTCATTTTGTGGCTGGTCAGTTGAGTGTACACCATAATTACAGAACTGTAGGTCTGTGGGAAGGAAGTCACTTAACTTCACACACTTGTTTAGTCTGCCCTAAAATTGAATGAGGAAAAATAAGTGTTGTGATTAGTGCTTTGCTTATTGTTATTGCAAGTAATACAACTTCACTTTCTATAATACTCTTGTATTAGACCCAGGTAATTGATTCAGTTTTAATCAAGACCAAGATTCAGCCATATGATAGGGTTTTTTGTTTAATTTATGGGTATACCACAAATCCTCTGTCCAGAGGACAATTTAGAACAGAATTTAGAGCAGAATTTAGGCTTAAGAGGAATAACCCTTAATAAATTTCTGCGTTAAATGTCACTGAATAACAGCTATGCTCATTAAATCAATATTATTTCATAAAAAAAATAAAAAATTATGATATTTCATACCATATCGCATGTCGTAATTGTATTGTTAATAACATTTATTCTGAGATGAGACAAGAGATGGGGTTCCCAATAACGAGACCACACAAGATTTTGAAATAATTGAAAAAAATACTTAGACCAATTCATAATTTTTGTCACATGATTTTTATTTATTTTAATTTTAAGTTTGTTTTGTTGTGACTGCATTTTTGTTTGATGATTGTAGTTGACACATTTTTTGGACATGACTAAACTAAGTAATTTTCATCATATGCCTAAATGCCTTTTGTGCTTTAAACACATATTTACTAACCTATTTACTAACACCTCCCCACATGCATCACTACTGAGTACAATCTGTCTAATACACATCACTGCTTGGACAGAGGAGCGCTTCTCTGTCCTTCTTTCTTACTTTAAACTAAGTTATAGATGAAGAAGGCCTAAATATCTCTTTGTGGATCCTTTTCGGTAACAGTACTGCAGTGTGGAAAACAGTACATGTCCTGGTGATTTAAACGTACATATATTAGATTTTTATTTAGTGATTTTTAAAAATACAATCTTTAGCAGTGATGATCTGCGTCAATATTGGTCCGATCACACTGAAATAAAAACTGGAGCAGAGTTTGAAGTGTTCTGTCAGAATATATAGGTGCAAGTCAACTTTCCAGAGCTGAACGAGGTGTAACCCTTTCATGGCCATGTCACATGTAAAGACGGAGAGAATGTCACGAGATTGGTATTCCCATGTGCGCACAGTCTTGTGGCAAATTAATCTTGAGATCTAGTCCCATTCCTAATATATTCCTGTCTTGACAGAGTGCTTTTGGAGTCACGGCGAAAGTCCAAGAAAATCACAGCCAGAGGGATCTTCGCTGGAGGCCGTGTGGTGAGAGGAGTGGACTGGCAGTGGGAAGATCAGGATGGGGGCAACGGGAGGAGAGGAAAGGTACGGCCATTCACGATATTACACAATACTTACTACATTACACACAGTCAGTACATGCTAAATGTGAGTGACACAGTTTGATTACAGTCAGAGTAATTGTATTTTATTTGCTAGGTAATTAAATTAACAACCTTTTAACTATATAGTTCTACAGTTCTCCTTCCATGCAATTATCATTACTCTTGATTACCAAAATACTTAATAACAAATCTTGTTCTGAAACGTTTTATATATGTATTTGGTTTACTTTTATGAACATCAGTGTTCTCTCATCATTAGTTTACTCAGACTTGGTTTGTTTGAGTGAGCCTCTTTTGTCCTACATTTAAGCACTCAGTGCTTGGTAAGAATTCTTGTTTTCACCTGCCACCTATCTCTGCCCCACTGCACAAAAAAATCTGGCTATGGATAAAACATGTCATGTAAGTTTCAACAGTAAAAACAAGTATGAAGAGGTAATGGGGCCTCAGTTCTGCAGTTTTGAACAGGAAGTCAGCGGACCTGTTTTTATTATTATCCTTATGTATATAAATGTAAACACATAATATTGTTTTAATAAGTGTAAATTAAACAGCTAGATAAATCAATTTTAATTACATTTTGTGACTTATTTTACTATATCTTTCTATATGTTTTCTTTAATGCTGACACTGCAGTTTATCCATGTTTTAAATTAATCTCTTGGGGTAATACATCTCTGAGGTTGCTTAGCGCTGCTTATTTAGATTAACACAAGATCAGTGTCATAAAGAGGTTTTATTTTGACTCAGGTCCAGACCCCTGAGTATTCAATTTAAGAGTCCCCCTAGGCAATTTAAGACTTCATATTGCTCTGTTATTTAATGGCATATCTCATTACTGTTTTATGATGCTGTAAGCAATATGTGCTGCAGAAAAACATTGAGTGTCCTGTAGCTTGAATATACTGCGTGAATAGTGTGAATATTGCCTCCTCAGGCCCATTAATCAATTACCTCTGGAAGGGACCTGGAATATAATTTAATGATTTGGTTTCGTTGTTTACTTAAGGCAAAGCTTTTAATTAAACATTTCATTTACTTTACTGTGGATCATCCCTTGACAATCTTTTCCAGTATTGTGGCAATGGCTTTTAAAGAAGTGCTCAGAATTTCATTTCAATTAAATATTAATTGACTGTGTATTTTTGTTTTAATAGTCTGTTTTTATAACAGTTAGCCTCAGGTAGAATTCAGCTTTGACAGTCACTAGTTATTTATTTTGTAGTATTTTTACTCTTATTCATTTTATTACTATTCATTTTGTGTTATGCTACTTTTAGGACCATTTATGGCTTTTAAAACTGTTTTAATCTCACAATTTATACCCAGGGTGGTGTACTGACAGACAAAATTATATTATTTTCCCTAATTGTCATACATTACAATAGACTAACATAATTTGTTATTTAAACGTTACACGAGGCAGTCCATATCATTAATCTACTTTTCCTGTTTCAAGTGCTCTTAATAGAAAATTGATAGAGATATTGATGCAAGGAAGCTCCCCGAATTCATCAAAAAGCTAACATTGATCATCCTCTAGGCTGCCCTACACAATAATTAGTTTCTAAAATGGCTTCATCTGAATCTTTTGCAGAATCCACTTTATACACAGACATGTGTGGATAAATGTAAAATACTTTTACACCAAGTTTGCTCTGACTGAACTTGTTTTTGTTGCTAGGCTTGCTTGAACAAATAAACCTGGTTAGGTGCCTTTAATTATTATTCTTTGAAGATTTTCACATATTTTCCCTATAACAAACCAAAACCACAATAGCTTTAGCATTGACTTGAAAATTTCAGTGCAGCAGGAACTTAAACTAAATCTAATTACATCTCTCATAATGAACACTTAAATTAAATTTCATCACAGTAATTCCCATTTCTAATATTTCACAGCACTTTGGGAATCCAACAAAGAGTCGTGTAGCAGCAGACACTATTGTGTATAGATTTTCCTTTAAGCCTGCCAGGTACTTCTGTATTCCTTTGTTACTATTACAATAGGGGACTATGTGAGTCGGAGACAGTTACAAATAAAGTGAAATTTTAAACCTGGGAGTGTACATTTCCTATTGTCAAGAGGTCCAACTTGTTTTCTTCCTATCTTTGGCGTTGTCACTCAAACGTTAAGCTTGATAGACTGTAGAAAAGATTATCTTATGAAATTAGATTAACCATTGTATTTCTTTTTGTTGGTTCCAATATAAACACCTGCAGCAACGTAGTAGATTTCTCATCCACCTTGTATCGTATCCTTTATTCAATTTGCTGTCTTTATTGGCACAGGACAAAAACAAATCAATTAGCTAACACTCTGTTCTTCTTCTCCTCTTTCTTTGCAGGTGACTGAGATCCAGGATTGGAGTGCAGCCAGTCCCCACAGCGCAGCCTATGTGCTCTGGGACAATGGTGCCAAAAACCTGTACCGGGTTGGCTTCGAGGGAATGGTGAGTCCAGTGTAACCATTGTAATTGTACACACACACACTCTTCTTGGTGGTTCAAAATAGATCTTATGAGCTGATACAATAACCAATATTTGTTGATATTGATATCAAATCTTTAAGATCCATAGCAGGGATCCAAAATCCATGTTGAATTCACAAATTACCTTGGCAAAATGTATTTATCTGTTGCATAGTTGTGTACACATACAGCCATATCTTTAGCCACAAAAACACAAATCTTATTCACTGAAAACAAACTGAATGCAACATGGACACACACAGAATAGGCCATTGCTGCAAAAATATCGGTGCCAAATATCGGCTAAATCTTAAATCAACATCAGACTGATATCTGGGGGACTGATATTTGGGGAACTGCTTCCTGGAGGTTGCTTTTGTGTGTCTTGTTTTTCATTTGCCTCTGGTCTATTGTCTGGACCAGGCAGGCTGCATGGTAGGGCACAGTTGTCCGGGGCAGCTGGAAGAGGAAGACATCTGCATGATAAAGGCCAAAGCTGTCCCTTCTGGTAGTTTTGGGGAAGGAGCGTTCACACGGAGGTCAAACTTGTGCAGAGGGGGTCTGCTCTGGGCGCCACTACACACGCGTCTCAAATAATAAAAAGCAATCTGATTGGTTGAGCCTGACCTAGCCCTTGAATGAAAGAGTCCAATTGGGTTTCTAGATTGCGTAACAGATTTGGCTTTTGTAATTGTAATGAATTAAATGATATTCAGACAGACAGATATGGCATATGCTCATGGGTGAAGTAAATAAATTAAACTCCTTACTCCAAGTGGTGGTTGGGATTTACATTATAACTTCATATTTGTTATTTTTGTAACATTTTGTGTTATATTTTATTCAATTAATATTTATTCAAAAACACAAATACAGAGATCATCTAGTATTTAATGTTTTGTCTTAGATTAGCAGCAGCACAGGGTGTGATACAGATACACAAAATCTGTTGTACCACACTGACAATATGGTTGCTATAAATTACAATTCCTAGACTAAAATTAGTTAAATATCAAATCAACAAGACTGTAAAATTAGATGTTAAAATAATGTAATTCAGCAAAGGTAAACATTTTACATAGAACTGGTGACTGTATCATCAGTAACAAATATGCTGGATAGACTATATCTGCAACCTGACCTGTAAATTCAACAATATAAAATTCTCCCGTTGACCCCTATTTTATTAAAGCGATCTTCTGAATACACTCCTTCTTAGTGTACAAAATTATATTGTAGTATATAGTTGTGTGTTTTATTGGATTTCCTGGTAATAGTCTTGGTTTGTTGGGACTTGCTATGCTCCTTCAGTGCAGAGGAATGCACGCTCTGCTTTAGTATCATCTTTGCCCTCTAACTTCACCGCGCCTCTGCGTCTGAGTCATCACAAATGATACGAAGCACTCCACTATTTCATTGTCCTGTCATACCCTTGGGCCATACCGGTATGATATTGTTGCCCATCCATGCGGTAACATCAATACTGCCATCATATCTGTATAAGTTTATTATGCAGGATTAAGCCTCACTTTAATTTAATTTCTGTGTTATGCTATTTTCTTACAGTCCGATCTTAAGTGTGTCCAGGATGCTAAAGGAGGCTCTTTCTACAGAGATCATTGCCCTGTTTTAGGTGAGTAAATAAGTGTTATTTGTATGCCATCCATATTGCACCAATTCTCACCTATGTGTGCTGGTGCAGTGAATTCAAGGGCATTAGGGGAACCTCACTTGTAGTTAGTTGACTTTGGGCACTAGATGGCAGCACTATACAGTCCCTTGTCCTGTAAAAGTTTGATCTTGGCATAGGTCAAATGCTGGAGGCTCCACACATTTGCTTTTCTTGTAGAAACCCTAACCCCAAGTTATGTTGAATGTCACATCAAGAAATGGTTATATACTGTAGACGTAATCATATGTTTAACTTTTAGAAGACATATATTTTAACCCTATTCTGTCTGACCTATTGGATTGTGTTATCAAAACTAAATACTTGCACAAGAATCATCAATTATACAAAAAAAAAATATATATATATATATATATATATATATATATATATATATATATATATATTATATTATATATTATTATCATCGTGGTATCAAAATTGATATCAAGTATTGAGCCTTTTCCTGAGTAAACCCTAAATTGTATATCGTCTTTAACGCCGCTATAGGTGAACAAAATGGCAACAGAAATCCAGGTGGTCTTCAGATTGGGGACCTTGTCAACATAGACTTGGACCTAGAGATTGTCCAGTCTCTTCAGCATGGTCACGGAGGCTGGACTGACGGCATGTTCGAGACCCTCACCACCACTGGTACTGTGTGCGGCATCGACGAGGACCATGACATCGTGGTGCAGTATCCCAGTGGTAACAGGTATATGAGAGAGAGCAGTAATGTCCCTATCACTTCAGTGCCTTTTAATTGTATTGGCTTGGAATTAAATGCATGATTGAATAGTTGCTCTGTTACATAGTTAATTCTAATAAGGTCTTTTAAAGCATCTTATTTTAAGTAATTGAATGGTTTAAGCAATGCAGTTTTTCCAATTCTTGTAAAAAACACAATGATGTATTCTTGCGACTCTAGATAAAATTTGCTATTAATATATAATAATATATTGCGTTTTCTATACTGTAAATTTTGTCAGTTACAATTCCTCATGAAGTTTGTTTCAATTGAGCTGCTGTCTGATCCCATCACTGGTACTTGTTTTAGATGGACATTCAATCCCGCAGTTCTGACAAAGGCCAACGTGGTGCGGAGTGGAGAGGTGGCAGCGGGGGCAGAGGGGGGCAGCTCACAGTTCATGGTGGGAGACCTGGTCCAGATCTGCTACGACATTGACCGCATCAAGCTTCTACAGAGAGGGCATGGAGAGTGGGCTGAGGCCATGCTACCTGTAAGAATACACAACTATTATTCTTATTAAAATACAAATTTAAACTAGATCAGCACTGCATTGTTTCTTTTCTAATCCTTTTATACAGTCCCAGTCTGTAGTTTCCAATTGTTCTGAGCTCACTGCAGCGGCAGCCCCAGATTCTGTACAGAAATATTGCTCTTATTGACATGATTCATCAAATCATTTTATGGCTCTTGCTCTGAGACTTCAATTCCTCACCTATTATGAAGTTTATCCGTAGCTGCCCAGCGCGCCTTGGGTTATGTAACGACGGTCTCCTCCAATATGCCACTTGTCCCTGCCAAAGCGGCCCCCCTCAGCAGCTAATGAGCCTTAAAACCCTGAGATGGGCTGTAGCTTTGATCACTAACCAAAGCTGCCGGCCGCCCGCTGCTGCTGGTGCTGCTGCAGTCTGTGTTATTGATGGCACCGTCAGGACAGTCCCGCTCCCGTCTGAACAGCCCTGTGTCATGTCGCTGTAATCACCATGATGTCATTCCGATTGGAAAGCATTTTCCACCGCATTCTTCATCTGTCCACTAGAAAATGATTGAGAAGATGTATTCCCGGCTCAATGTTTTAATGTTATTGCATTCTTTTAGATTCAAAATTGTATTATCATGAGTTATTAAATACTGTCTGACGGATGTTTGTGAAACTTCTTCGATTCAGAGATTTCAAGTTTCATATGTCAAATATTAGCTAGAGACAGTATATTTATGTATTTGTCATACAGTTAAATAGTTCCTGAAGACCACAGCAAAAACTTGTTATAACTTAACTAATAAAAAAAAACTGATACTTCTTCATTGAAAATGTAATTCTACTAAAATAACATTATACAATGTATTTTCTGTTCTTATGATCGTGATGAGCAGTGTAGCATAGTGTTTACCTGTAAATGTGCCATATGCTAATTCCGACATGTATATTTTCATGGTACTTATCCCTTTGTCCCTGTTTATCAACAGACCCTGGGCAAAGTTGGGCGCGTACAACAAATCTACTCTGACAGTGATTTAAAGGTCGAAGTTTGTGGAACCTCGTGGACGTACAATCCTGCCGCTGTCACCAAGATTGCTCCCTCCGGCTCTGCTGTCAGCAACGCCTCTGGAGGTACACGCACATCAACATGCAACACAGACAAGGGCTGTGCTACTACATTTGCCATGTCTTCTTCTACTTGTTTTTTTGACAACTACACACGTTCATTTTGTTTGTTATCTCTTTGGTTAGAGCGCTTGTCCCAGCTGTTGAAAAAGCTGTTTGAGACACAGGAATCTGGGGACATCAACGAGGAGCTGGTAAAGGCAGCGGCTAACGGAGATTTGGCCAAAGTGGAGGATATCCTGAAGAGACCTGACGTGGATGTAAGTGAATCTAAATGATTGCATTGTCCGGAAACAAAGTAACTCAATAGGGAAGATATGAGTTTCAAACCCTTAGACTTGTTGGCGTACTCTGACAGTATTGAGGTGGTCTCTGGGGAATACCCTCCCACCCCTGCATTTCTCTCCTTCAGAATAGCACTAGTCCTAGACCAGAGGATGCACAGAGAGCAATGCAGCACAAACCTCACTCTGAACTCAGGTTCAAATCTGCAGCCCACACCAGTGCAGGTCTGACTCCAGCTCCTCTGAACACCAGTGTAGCACTTCGGCTAAAGGACATGTCTCAGATGAGAAGTGACCATTACGTCAAGTCTGCACTAAAAACCTGTCGTCACTGAGCGTTGGGAGGGAGCGTGTGCGTGTCATTGGTGAGAGCTGGCCAGCTGCCCCACTGCCTTTCAGTGGAATTATTTGCTTAAAGCTGAGCACATTGAGCTAGACCAAGTGATCCGCTTGCCAGGACAAGAGATGTCTCGAGACTCCCAAAGGACTCCACATTAATATTCATGCTCTTGAGTTTTTGCAGTGCTGCAGTTGGTGATGAAACATGCGCACATAGCCATGCATACAAATCCACACATACAAATCTCCATTATTGTACAGGGCTAATTCAGTAGAGTGTAGGTCTAAATAAAAGCTTTGGCCATGACGTCACGTTTACTTGTAATGTGAACGTTTCATGTTTTTTAGGTAAATGGGCAGTGTGCTGGACACACGGCCATGCAGGCAGCCAGTCAGAATGGTCATGTGGATGTGTTGAAGCTTCTGCTCAAACACAATGTGGACCTGGAGGCTGAGGTGGGTGAAGTTACACAAATCTACTTACACTTTGTAAATGCATTGTATGTGTCAGTGGGTGTAAATAAAACAGTTAGAGATCCAACAGTCAGTTAATCTCCTGTAATGTCATTGACTCAGGACAAAGACGGGGACCGAGCAGTGCACCACGCAGCCTTTGGTGATGAGGGCTCTGTCATTGAGGTGCTGCAAAGGGGCGGAGCTGATCTGAATGCAAGAAATAAGCGTAGACAAACTCCTTTACATATAGCCGTCAACAAGGGTCATCTACAGGTGGTCAAAACACTGCTGGACTTTGGCTGCCATCCAAGTCTACAGGTACTTAATGATACAGTTTCTTTGCCCCCAACAGTTGTATCATGAATGAATAAGTTTGCTTTTACCTATATGGGTTTAATGAATCTGACTATATTTCACACCTGTAGGACTCTGAAGGGGACACGCCTTTACATGATGCTATCAGTAAAAAGAGAGATGACATGTTGTCTGTACTGCTCGAGGCCGGCGCAGACGTCACTATCACAAACAACAATGGTTTCAACGCTCTGCATCATGCCGCCCTAAGAGGAAACCCCAGGTATGACCCTCTTCTACAAACTATCTGCTTCACTTGTGTCCTTTAAAATCTGCTCTATTTCTACAAAGCTGACAGCTGATTTGTTTTGGCTGAATTTTACATATGAAATGTGCTTTATTATAAATTTTTCCCAGGCTCATAGAGTGTAATAAATCTTGTGCTAAAGTCCGTTTGGGGATGTCTTTTAATTTTGACGTTGATTGAGGTAGAATAAGGCGTGTAGAGTAACTGCACCTCCTCAGCAGATGGTTTGGACTTAAAATGATGTGGGACTACCTTTGAGGCCCTGAAAGCATCTGTTTTATGTTATTTTCTATATTAGCACGGTTAATAGCCCTTGAAGTTCATTTGTCGCTTCTCTTTATTGTTATGCCTGTCTGTCGCTGAGTCGCGATCGGTGGCTGGCCCCGAGCGGTTAGCCTCCTCAGTCAGTGGTGCTCCTTGTCCTTGGCTAAAGCTATTTCTGGAAGCAGCAGGTTCTTCTAGATACTCGTTGGCTGTTTTGTGTCGTCTCTCATCTGTAAGCGTAGAGAGAGGCCTGTCTGTATCAAGTTGATCATTCGGGGTTGTGTTCACTTGACGGATGCTGACACTACAGGGGCAGGTTTTTATAGACTGGAGTCATTTTGAGAAAACTTAGCAGCTGCTTCCTGTGACTAGCAATTGGAATGTGCTACTATGTATGTATGCATATCTATGTGGCTCTAGTAATGTCTCTCTCCTTCACTTGTATTTGAGTTGTTGGCGCAGGGAATTGTTGTTGCATCACTAAAATGTTATCTTTTTTTCTCAATCCTGATTTCAGTGTTACAATGATAATTAAAACCCTAGAATAGATAGAATAAAATTTCATCTTTAACAGAATTAGTTCAGTCTCTTTAATATTACCATGTAATCTTATACAAGTTGGTAAAACCATCCTAAAAAAAATCTTAGTTATTTTTTTTGTAATATTTATACTTGAATAAATGAGTATATAGTTTAATACCAGATACTATTTTAAGTAGGTGGGTTTTATTTATTTGTTTATTGCAAAAATGTATACCTATAATTGGGTGAAGCTGTCCATGGGCTAGAACATGCCTGTAAATGTCTTGGTTAAGGTTCAAGCATCATACATAAAGTGAACAGAGTGTAAAATTAAACTCTAAAATGCTGTGATATCACCTTGTACCCTTGAATGGAAAATTATACTGCAAGATTCTTTTTAAACCACACCAACTATTATTCAGATCTTGACAATTTTCTTATGATACATAATCTACTCGTCAATCTAATTATGCATATCGTGTATATTATCTTGTAGCTGATATATTGCCCTCCTCTACTATCATGAAGCCCTTGTGTGTATTAGCGTATATTTGTGGCTGCAGAAATGTCACCCTCCTTCACTAGCATTCGTTTTGTTGGCGCTGGGACAAATGGGATTGAGGTCAAAGTGCCGCGGACCACCTGCCACGCGCCTGGCCAAACCCGCGCTCCACCTCTGGCACTCCACACAATAGATTATTTAAAGCTACTGACGTATTCCTTTTGTGATGTACTCCTCAAACTTTAGGGTTATGATTATTGTGGGAAGAAATATCACGATTTATCCGTTATTCAGAATAGCGATACACCCATCCATTTTTTTTCAATTCCGACACTGGTAGTATCTGCTGATACTTGACATTACCCTATTAACTAACAGTGTAGGGCTGGAAAATGGCACTTGTTACCTAAAACTTATTACACAAGAGAGTCAGCTGTTATTTATCCACATTACTACTGAGTAGCTTCGTATGAATAAAAGTAAAAATATTATTATTATATTACATTCTATGAGAAAATTAGCCTGTAAATAGTCTTATTACGTCCAATTAAAGCCCCAACCATAATACTTACTGAACCAATACCCAATCCAGCAAATTTTTAAAGTGTCAGTGCCAATATTCTATACCAGTATTGGTATCTGTGCTTCCCCTATTCAGAATTATTACGACAGAATACACGTTTATGATACATTTCTTTCATTCTCATGTTCTCATGTTAAATAGACAATTTTGACCAGCTTTATGAAATTAAACTTTAAAGATGGACAGTTTAGATTGAATTTAAATCAGAATTTTAGTGCTACTTTTTTCTTTCTAAAATTACTTACTTTTTAGTATTTTAAATTAATTATATGACCTGTATAATCATGAGTATTGCTTAATCTAACAATGTTTACATCCCTACTCCACTCTGTATTTCATTTAGGATGTTTTGCTTTCTGCTTTTCCCTCTGGCAGGCTTTCTCGAGTCAATGATCCCTAAAATTCTATAATTAAATGTAATTATATAGGCATAGTTCTATCTGATAATAGTCATGTGGAGAATGTTTTGCAATTACACCAATATACGAGTTAAAACCTAAATGATTCTCCCACTGCACCCATTGGCCAGCTGGTCAGCACTTTCAGCTTCTGTAATCTTTAGTGACAAAAAGTGACACAGCTTCTGTTAGATTGTTCAATGCAAAGCTCTTTAACCGTAATGGATAATTGTTAGTAAAAATCACATGTAAGTGGAATTAAAACAGGATTACTTGTGTGATGATAATGCAAGTGAAATGCCCCTTTGCAAACTAAACAAAATGTAAACGAGTAGTCTGCTAAGAGACCCATCGACTGGCCTGGGCAGAAAGTGCTGGGGTCGGCTGTTTTGTGAATCAGAGGTCCTGTCGTGTTTTGTGTGCGCCGGTCCACTCTGCGTCCCTCCTCGCCTTCACAGAAACCAAGATATATGTCGCCTTCGCCAGTCTGCCCATTTACTTTTATTTCACGCTCGGGCTGCCGCAATATCAGCAAGACGGTGCACAAGTCCTAAAGCCCCGGAAAATCTCTCCCCAGGTCTGAGTCCAGTACCTGGTCTGGTCTGTTTTTAGTGCTGAACAAGTCGTGCCAATTGAAGTGCAATAAAGGAGGTCTTATTGTCGAGTCATATTTCCAGAAACATGGCACTGATGATGGCTGTCTTGGAGAAAAAAAAAAAAAACTGTTGAAGAGCAAATCAAATAGATGAGCAAGGGTGGTGTATAGACTCCTTTTTATAGATGCCATTTTTAGTGCTTTTCACCACAAAAAAAGTGTTTTGTTTTAAGTCATTAAACCCATAGATAGGATAGCAAATCACTACAATAAATGCTTTGTCTTTTAAAATGGTAATTATTGTGTGTGTTTAGAACAACCTCTCATGTATACTTGTTATACATAAATTATGATATTTGACCACTAGAGCTGAAGTAAGGCTGTGCATTTAATCAAATTTTAGATTTAGATTTAGTCATTTCTAATGATCAGTTCGGGTCTTTTTAATCGAGATGTTAACAGCCAATCTTCTGTCAGT
Source organism: Boleophthalmus pectinirostris (assembly GCF_026225935.1). Lineage (NCBI taxonomy): Eukaryota > Metazoa > Chordata > Actinopteri > Gobiiformes > Gobiidae > Boleophthalmus > Boleophthalmus pectinirostris. Next base: position 20,529,659 of record NW_026571095.1, read on the forward strand.
AAAAGTATGCTGTTTGGAGCAGCATTCAGACTATTTCTGTGTTAATTGGCAATGATTAAAAGTCTGTATTGTTTATGTTCAGCATTTTAATTTGTTTACAACAAAATAAGAATCTAAATCGCGATTGTTCAATGGGGAGAAAAATCATCCCCCAGGCCTAAACAATAGAGCAAAAAAATTTGGATGTACTAAATTTTTCACGCCAAACATGAGTCATAAACGGTTAAGTAATTAATGTAAATTACCTCTAGTTGTTAGTTTTATTGTGCTGCTTCTGTGGATAACAAATATGCTAAATAATCACAGTGCAATGTTTAAAAAAATCCCCCTATAATTTCTTATTAGTGCCTCAGCAATTCTACCTTTTTAAATGCCTACAATTTAGTTTGATATTGACTCCAGAACATGAGGTGCTCCCCAGTGCCGGTGTTTAAATGTGCATTACGTGCTCTGCTGTTGTAACCGAGTGGGTGGGTCTCCCTGAGGTGCAGACGATTTAGGAAGATACAGAGGAGAAACTATTGGTGACAGATGATTCTTTCAGCTTTAGTTCCCAAACGGTGAGGAAAAATCAACTCTACCGACCGCACGGGAAACACTGTGTTAGATTATATTTCATTTTGTTCATTACTCACACGCTGCTGAACAAGGTGCAAGCGTGTTTCCTCATAAATTAGACCCTACAGTTGTTAACTTTTACAATTGCGAGTAATTTGCTCTGAAAAAGGTTATCTCGGACATCCGGTGAGCGGGTGTTCTTCTTTGTGTGTTTACCGCAGCCCTGGGCCCGTGAGGGGGTGCCTGCCTGCCTTGCGTCTTTCTCTCTTTCCCTGGGGCGGTGAGAAGCCGGTAGCTGTTACAATACTGTAAACAATACGATTAATAGCCCGTGACTCATAAACAGACTCCAAACAAGCCGTGCCAGTGCGGGCCCATACCCTTTTACGTGTCACCTCCTTGGAATATTTGCCCTCCTTCCCTCTCTTGTATATTGCCCTGCTTTCATTTAATACAAGCACCACAATATTACAACAGCACAGTTCAAAGCACTTATGGTAATAACGCTACACCTCCCTGCAGTGCTTTGAAATTTGCTATATCTCTATACGCCCAACGTAATGCTTCATCCTGTCACAACAAATAGGCCACTCGTAACATTTTGCACTGATTTAAATACCTAACATATACGGTACGTTCACATAGTCTTCCAGTACATTTTGACATTTCAGACAAATTTTTAGATTCAAAGATAATTATAACAAGAGCAACTATCATGTTAAAAATTATCTGAATGAGAGGGCCCGGTTGCACTGACAAGTCGGCCAAATTAGCAGCCCAGTTGATGTGTAGAACAGGGCGGTCGACTACGCTGTGTGTGAGAAAACTTTAAATGGTCTTTTAGCTGAAAATTATGATGGTATAACTGCAAGTACTTTAGGCTTGTTATGGTTGGGTGATATTGTCAAAATAAATTTATATTTTTTTAAATTATATACTGCAGACTACAATATTCATGGCAATCCATCCGTCTATGCTCTTTGTTTACATATCACAAAAAAGTGAGTAAACTGTAAAATTAAACAACAGTGCAAAAATATCACTTTATACCTTTTATTTGAAAGATTATGCAGCAAATTTATGTACAGCAGTCTTTATATATATATATATATATATATATATATATATATATATATATATATATATATTTTCAATATTGACTATACACTCAATATTCTAATTATATTTGATATATCTACCTCCTCTTCCTATGCTTTGTGCATAGAGTTACTGTCCTCTACAATGCCTGGCTCTTGTCTCCCCTCTCTCATCCAACATCCCAGCAGGAAACCAAGTTGTACTCAGACCAAGGCGCTTCAGTGTATATTTAAGCCTGTTGTACTCTCTCAAAACAACTGTATTTAGTGTCTTTTTATTCCCCAAACTGTAATTGTCATATTTTGTGTTTAGATTTCTTTACAAAAGTTAGCCTTCCCCTGCTGAGTATCATTAGATGTTTCTTTTTGCTTGCTTTTGCCTATTCCCACCCACAGTGTAATTGACTGTTAGCTTCCAGTGACAGTGAGTTTAAAAGGTGTCGTATAAAGACAGCTGTGTGTTCTGGCAGCGACATGTGAGTCTCTGAAATAGTCTCCCCCCTGCTATTTTTGAAACAGCAAAAGACGCTGTGGTCAGAATATTAATCTCTAGAGGCACACAACACTCAGGCAGGACACAGCACAAGTGAAAGTTTCAGTTACCATCGTCTTTTATTGAGAGGAAACAGGACATTGAACACGGGAATCACTCAAAGGTACAGGCCACTGGCTTTGACCTTCTTCAAATAATAGCAGATATTCCAATAAAAGGCATCTCCTGTAGTCATCAAAGCATAGCTACAGCTGGTTGAAGGGGACCAAATCCATTCAAGAGGTGATTTGGTTCCATTTTACCAGCTTTAGCAAAGCATTGTGGGAATCACTGTGGCAGAGACAGAGCAAAGAGCTGTTTAAATGGAGGTACACAGTTGCACTGCCTCACTGCAGAAGACAAAGTATCATTTAAAGACATTAACGCCAGAGATGTATCTTGTTAGGTCATGTTCAGGTGTTGAGGCCTGGAGAACACTTCATTCATTCAGATATTACCTGTGTGAGTCTAAGCTGTTTGGCTCACTGCAACATTCACCAACAGCATACAGGTACATTCGATCAGCCTTACCCAACTTTTCCCTTTGCTGCCTTGCAGGCAGACGATTTATCCTCCTTGCTATCTTTTTAAGTTTTATGTTGCCCCCTCCCAGAGAGTGAGAAAAATTGTTCCCTGAGAAAAGGATAATAATAATCTGTGGCAGTGCACTTGAGTCAAATGTCCCGAAGTCATGAAGCAATTACAGGCTGTGACAGATGGGCGCTGCTGTAAGCTTTGCACCGCTCCGGTCACTGAGAGGGCCAATAGACAAATGTAGAGGCACGTCCACAGACGCCTTTCTGCAGCTCCACTCGGGGCTGTCAGGTCCCAACATTCATTTAAGTCACTCATTTAGGGCCGACTCACTGATTTGTACTGAGTGCAGTCTTTGAACAGGGGGCTGTAGGCAGGATACTTCAAGTGTCTGCAATAGTACACTCTGTTCTATTAAAAGACTTCTCTGCAAATAATTATTATATTTCTCATTTGAAACATAACACAAATCTATGATGGTTATTAATTCTTTCTACCACTGCTTAGCTGGTTCCTGTGAGTGGCCAGCAACAGCTGAGGGATCTACAGCATGTGGACGGGATGGAGGTTAACATAAGGCCAGCTTGATATGGCACACCAGAGGCACATCTATTTGTAACATAGCCACACAAACAGGCCAGTCCTTCAGAGTCAGGTGGCCAGGCGGCTCACCTCGTCTAAGAGCCATAACAGGGCAAAAGCAGGGGCCGACAGCAGCCACTGAGTATTTGATAATGTCAGCATCTGCTGCGTTTGTCACTCAGACAGCAGGTCAGTGCTATTGAGGGCCAGGGAGGAACTGCCATGCACTGCTCTTAAGACTTGACAGGGAGAGAGAGCGGGGCGTATAGTGCTGAACAAATGGAGGAGTGGGGAGTTTTATTTTGGCTTTAGTAACAACTGGGAAAGGGAATAAATAAACTTGCAGTAACATCAGAGTGTAAGATGTATTACACAGTATTAAAAGCGTGTGGACTATGAGAAAAAAAAAATACAGATTTGTACTACAATAAAAAAAAAGCATCACTTTTAAAACATAGGTTATGTTACTTTAAGATTACCTTTCAGTCAACCAAGAAAGAAATAGCTTTATTAACATTAAAAAGGAAGGCCTAATTTAAAAGTTGCGACAATTTGCTTTTTAATTTACATTTTAACCACTTTACCTTCCATTGTTATTCAGCTAATCAGATCAACGTGCAAACCTATTCAGTTGTTACGCATTTATTATATTTAATTGTGCACCTACGTTCTTTAAATGGCATATGAAATATAATACAATCTCATGCGTTGTAAGTTTTATCTCTCCTATTTTAAATGAGCAAAAAGATTAGATGTGGTTTTGTGTTGTTTCTGCTTAGGTAGTATTTATGGATGCAGCCCCTATACCTGGCATATCAATCAGCTCACAATGAATCATCTTGTATTTCATTATAACAAGGCGGTTGTACTCCACTTGCTACACCGCGGCAGTAATGTGATTGCGGGCCTAACGCTTCGAAATTTAGGAAAATGAATTGAATCTGATCAAGTGGCAGCCAGTACTTTGGGTTCAGTGTTTTAGTTTAACGAAGTTTTATTGTCTACGCCACACTTGCTTTCGTATTGTTCATTTGTAATAAAATCTTGAATAGCTAATCATTGAGAGTTATTATTTGCTTGCCCTGGCAGTCAATTTGTTTTATCCTTGTTGGCTTTCTTAATCTTTTTAAATCACAGCTTTAAATCAATCTTGTAGCAATGTATTGGTGACAGACTAGAGTAGTTAAACTTGCATGTGGGCCTTGAACCAGTTGCTCAGAATAATTTAAAATGCTATATATATATAGCATGGCTCTCCCCAGCTTCTCCCTCACCTTGTTTCTCTGTGTATTTTCAGTGGCCTTTATTTGTCCCAAACAGTCTACAATTGGAATCAGCTGACAGGCCAGAGCCGACCCTGATCCTGCATTGTCACTTTTTTGATGGTCTAATCTGACTGCCGTACAGCCCAGCAAAGCATTTGGCAAGCATAGCAAACGTGAACAATGAGAACAGGAATCGGGGAGGGGGGTTTTGGGGCATTGGGGTTGTTGCGAGGCGGGGGGTGCGCATAAGGGCAACAGCAGAAAGGGAGGGCACTGGTACTTAAATACATGAGATTGTTAAACACACGCGCCATATGATACTGCAGGATGAAACCAATTTGTGGTAGCAACAGCAAATGCACCCTCAGCAATTATTTCCTGCTCCTTGAAACACATTTATTATTAAAAAACACGGCAACATTACGAGATAGACCCTCTTCACCTGGCTTATTTCCCCCAGCCAAGTGGGAGCAATGGAAAAGATTAGAGTTTACTTGTCTAAAGCAGCAAGGCGCATGTAGCTTAGTTGCAGTTGACAGTTATGCAGTAAAATTTGCCAACATTTTAAAACATGCATTAATGTAACGGTATCGTATAAAGGGCCACGACTTGCCCCAAGGCCTCACTCTCGGCCACACACTGTATTACACTCTCACACTCGCACACTGGTTGGAATGAATTGATTCTTTTTTAGATAATTACATAATTGTCTAATGAGTTGTTAAAATGTAATAGATGAGAGATCTATTGGTGGTGTGAGGCAGTAGAAGGAGGAATGCTAGGCTCCCTACAGCGGTTATTGCTGCAGTGAGACTGCCCAGAGACAGTATAGCTAACATGAGCTGTACCACATGCACACATCCTCTCTCACTTTCACTCTATTCGGTTTGTTCTCTTTACCCCTTAATCAAGTATTAGCAGTTTTCAAAACAAGAGCCGCATCCCTAAACAGTGCGGCGCAATCGGACACCTTTAGACGAGGACTTGGCCTCAGAGGAATACATACTTCTTTACATTCCATAGCTGTCATATGTTCATATGGGTACATAAAGAAGTATGTGCACCAAGGAGGCAGTCGCATGTATGAATGTGCTCACCTTTTGTCAAGGTCAGGAAGTTGGAAGCAGAACATTTTTCCTCACGGTTTCTCTCCCAAGTATGGTAGTCTGCACTGTAGTCTGCAGCGTAAGGTGACTTTGAGTGTAAATTCAGTTCAACACTCAGGGCTTTCCTTCACTTGCCATGTAAGGCTGGAAGCCAGTCCCCCCGCCCCTGATCACACAGGAGTGTGCAGTCCATACCATAGCAGACTGTCCCAGTGACCCCACTGTCCTCCACAAACACAGAAATAATGTTTCCTTCAAAGCGGGCTGGCAAGGTGGTCTTTTCTTTCTCCAGGAAAATTGTTAAAAATAACAGGCTTGAAAAAAAAGAGTTTTGTCCGTGTTGTGAGAAGCAGCTTTACAGAGAACCTTGCAGTAGCGGGCAGGCGCTGGCTGTGTCCCGGGTGCATAGACCTCCTGTCCCTCTCATGCCTCTGCTCCTCTGTGCTCCTTCACACCTCACGCTAACATTTGTACCCCTCTGTCCCAAGCCCTCTGGTGTCTGCGCTGTCCCCAGTGGCTAACTGGTGCGCTTGCTGATGTTTGAAAACCAGGGTGATCCAAGTGGAACAGGAAGCTATTGTGAGCAGGATTTAGGCTTTAGGCGCAGAGGCAGGCCATAGGTCACATGAAGGCGCTAATGCCCACTCAGCACTTGTGGATTGGTCCTGGTGTTACCCCCACCCACCGGTAACTCTCATTATGGCCCTGTCTCCATGTTGGGTCCACTGTGAGCTCACTGTGTAGTTTGATCCTCCTCTATTTAGTTTTAGCTCTCCTGCCTATGATGCATTTAAAACAGCTGTTTTAATGCAAATGGAGAGATTAAAATCAATAACCATTTACATGTTGGTGAGAATTGTCCAGTAAGTCTCTAATGAATCTTTACTCCAGACTAACACATTCCACAAGTCTGAACTGACTAGCTATGCTAAGCTAGCAGCAGGCCAAATGCTTTCTGGGTAATCGATATGAAATAATGGACTTGTGTGATGAAGAAATGAACATATGGGCGAAGTGGGACAGTATTTTTGCTTTGCCATTGAAATGAGTTGAGGATATATCGGAGGTGACAACACAGAGATGGGCTTGGGCAGGTGGATGAGCTGCTTCTAAAGATGTGACGTCCTGTTTAGGAAATGTCACAGGCGCCCGAGGAGAGTGAGGGGTGAAATTCCTTCCGACAGACAGCAGAGCGCATGGCACATGGCGCTCTGGGGTGGCCTATGTGTTTGTGCTGCAGTACGCTGTGCCCTGCCTCGTCCCTCTGTCAGTCTAATAGAAGAAAGTGTGTCACTAGCCTCCATGCTGTGGTCCTGACTGACACACATCCTAGTCTGAGCTAACCAGTGCTGTCCCCTCCAGGCCCTCGCCCCCCACTGCTCTGCTAATACACCTCTTCCAGCTGTGTCTGCTCAATCCGCTTTACCCCTGTCCACAACCTCTGACCTGTCCACTGTCCAATATTCTACTGCTTCGTCATCCGCCTGGTCACAGCATCCCGTACACAGGCTCTAGTCTTCCTTAAAAAGTGCATCCTTAAACTTACCTCCGGTCAAAAAAAGAAAGGCACTGACCTCCTTCTCTCTGGTTAACTTAAAGTGGTTTTATGGGACCACAATGAAGAGTCAAAAAAGACTGAGCAAAGAGTGTTAAATCCCTGGAGCTGGGGACAAGGCGCTGGATGTCAGAAGTCAGATGCAGCGGTGGTGTCTGTGAGGGAATGTCTCTCCACACCAGTGCAGCTCTGAGTTAACGAGTCCGTCATTACACAGCGGCAGGGCTGCAACCATGAAGCCTAATGAGCCAAAGAGCCGTGCTGCTGCAGCATGTCCGGCCAGTGCCAGGAACACAAGAGCGCAGGAGAGAGAGTAAGAGTAAGACAGGAAGGAGGGAGAGGGAAGATGAGAGCGATGGAGTGGAGTACAAAAAACGGCTAAAATCCATGTGGACCACAGCAACTCCCAGCTGCCCCTCTCCTCCCGCATCCTCTTCACACTTTTTACCTTCTCCTGCTCTTCTACGACAGGCGCACAGAGACAAAAGGTGTGCTCTGGTTAAGTTTTGTCCCACTGCTGCTGCCACTGCTGCAGAACAGTACATTCCCCTTTGCGACTCTCAGACAAAACCATGCGGTTAATAACTGATCACATCCGAGGAAGAGACAGGACAAGAGAGAAGAGGAGACGGCGTGGACCAATCACAGGGTAAACTCCGTCCAAAAGCCAAGGAACAGCATATATTACCTGTCAGATCAGTTTCTAATAGCAGCCGCTCCTCCTCTCATTCCCATAGCCATAATGACCTAGCGAGCGCTCCAGCTGCTGCAGCCATCGTGTGTGTGCGCCGGGTGCACGCCTGACTCGCTGAATCAGCTCCTATGATCGGGGGGAGGAGGGAGGGGGAGAGCACAGTCGGGAGGAGGGGGAGAGAGAAAAGTGGGCATGCACGCATTCCCACGCATCCCACATCACTAGGAGCAGTCGTACCTCCAGTAGGAGAGGAGGCTGGCATAAAGGAGTGCCGTTTTAAAAAGGGGAAAGAGGGAGAGAGAGTGAAGGAGGGGTAAAAAAAACTCTGCAGCACTGCTCTTCATCATGTGCGCTCAGGATGAGAGCCGGAGGATGCCCCGGTCACTAGAGACAGTGTAACAACCAGCCTCCTCCACCCCGTCGGCACGCAGCACTGCCCCAGAGCTTAGCCTGCTCCTAAAACGCTTTTATTATTCAGAAGAACTTTTGAAGAGGCAGTTTACAGAATGTCTGAGAACAATTGTGATAGCGGTAGCTATACCGCTGCAGTGCAGGACAGCTGCACTTTAATAGTCCCTTGTGAACAAATGCAAATGCAATTGCCATTGTCACAGACTTGAGACAAGATGTGATACCTTCTACTTGAGGAAAGTTTCTTTCATCTCATTTATTCATTAATAGCTTCTTTTCTTGTACATGGGTCTACAAGAGGTTTTTGCCTACTCTTAAATGAAATGTGCTATTTCTAATGCATAACGTTACTATAATTTTACTGTGACATGAAATTGCCTTAAGTGTGCTGTTAAATCATTTGGACTGACCGGTTACTCCTGCAAAACGGGGAAGATGCTAGTGGAATTTAAAGGGCACAGAGAACATGAGGGACACACTGGCAGCAAATTAGGACCAAGAGGCCAACTATCCCGCGGCTTCATTCCTCACAGTGTGGAGCGCTAAGCTAAACGGTTAGCACTTTGTGGGAAGCCAAGCATTTGAAACACACCATGGCTCTGTTGCCGGGCTGCTCCTGTGTCTTGTCTCACTACCTCCCTGACCATATTTAGTCAAGCAGTGCAAAAAATAGTTCCCACTCCTCTCCACTTCTGTGCTCTCCTGACTTCACCCCCCTCGTCCGCACTTCCCCCAAAGCAACTGTTGGCCACCGGCTCCGGGAAGACTCCCCTATGGCTCACTGCCTATTGATTCCACTGGTCTGCAAGGAGAGCGCTGCATTCGGCCAGCTAGCCCCTGCTACTATCATTTGCAGCTCTATTTTTAGTAGCTCCAAATAAAGTGGTCTCTCCTGCTCCCACTTCTATACTCTGACCCCCCCCCCCCCTTTCTGTTTTACATCCTTCAGCACCACTGCCTCTGATATCACCATGTCCTTTCCACCACCTCAGTCTGTAGCATTTTTTAAAATAGACTGCGACCACGCTGTTAATGTTGGGCGCTCTTGTCTGCTCACCTTTATACTTTGAATAACAACTGTTTAAAGCCATGAGGGAGAAGGTGAATCCATAATGCGGGGAAGGTTGGGAATGCATTTGACAGCAGGACACATTATTATGTCTTTAACTTTTATTTATTTACCCCACATTCTGCGATGCACAGATGCAAGTGGCAGGCTCACCTCACGGCACTGTAAAGTTTTTTTTTTTGGTTGCCTTCCTCCCCATCCTGAGTACTCATTAATTTTCCAAGTGTCTTTTTCAAGCTTTCCCGAGGCGCGGCCACTGAAGAATCTGTTTAATTAGTTGGTCTCATCACGGGGCACATCTATACTGTACAGAAGCAATGTCCTCTGTGCCCTCCTCTCTTTTTCATTCCCTCTGCCGCCGCGGTAACAGCATAAGTCCTCCTACCAACCTCACCTGAATTTTAACTTCACAATCATGGAGACAATGTATTTTTACACAGCACTCCACTCCCCTTAGCCATGTTGCAAAGTACACATTTACGAGGCATGGCTAGCACTTCTGCCGAGCTTGGTTTGATAAGCCTTTTAACGTGCAGAGTCATTTCTTTTCTCCCTCACTTAAAGATTTATTAATTTTCTTGCGGGAGATAATGTATTTAAGTGTGCCCTTTTAATTAATGTGTTGCCGCCACAATTTATAGCTTTTCAATTACATTATCTTTATGGCTATTACAAGAATTCACCGTTTGGTATGTAAAATAGATAGTCGCTAATGTGGCTACTCAAACTTGACCCGACTGGACCAATCAGAGCCTTTACAAATGGCAGGATTGAGCGCGTCTACCTGTTAATATCAGAGCATAAGGAAAATCTGTGGTTACTGTTATGACTGCAGAGTAGGACTGCAAGATGTATCACAATCAAATCAAAATCTCATTTGGGAAGGACTGACTTATTCAGCTGACATAATTTCCTTTGCATACAAGAAATTATCTTCTCCTATTTGATATTAAAACTGCTAACCCTGTAGTTCAGACCACAACAAACTTGTTTTGAAAGGCATGGGACTCTTATATTAGCTTAGGAGTTCAGATTTCAGTCTCCTGGATGTGTTTTAAAATGTGAACAGAATCCTATCAAAACACTGAATCAAATGTAATCTCAATCCTTGTCAGACCACTTGATCTTCATTTTGTTAAGGAATTTATCAATAACTAAATGTATGACAAGTTTAAAGTTTGGCAACAATGTTTTTAGTTTTTACTCTGAAAGAATATCCCCACTGTGAAAACCACGATGGAATAACATGACTTGACAGGTGAAACAAGTAACGCTTTTTGCTTCTTCTGTCTGTGTTCTGCAAGTCAACTTTTCCTCAGAATTGAATTTGAAATTTGCTAGCAGTCTTTGATTGACTCTGTCAAGGAAAGAAACATGATCCATTTCCAAAGCTGCTGCTCTTTAGGGGTTTTCTTGGTGCAGTGGTCAATATTTATTGAAAGGAACAGGTGGTGTAAAGTTTTGTTTTATAGCCGCAGTTTTAACCAACAAATGTGGAAAAAAGTAAACATTTCTGTGTCTACATACGATTAACAAAACCTCAAGGATGCCACAAGATCAAATTTTAGTTTTTATAAAATTATGAGATTAAAGATCAGAATGTATAATTATTCACAATTATGGACGCATTTACACTGTTTAATACATTTTTATCCCTCTAGTATATGACTGACATTAGGAAATCAAACTTTCTAAATGATAAAATAAAGTTTATGTGACATGAACAGCAAGATGAAAACATATTTAGGTGTACTTTTTGGAAATGACAATTTCAATTGAACTTACTTTTGCTACTAAAATTCTCACAGTTATTTTTAGTAATTAGTTCTTACTCTTAAATTGTGACCTGAATAATGATAATGACCTGACATGGCTAGATGAGACTGCCACTTGCCGTATCTGCACCTAATGGCCTGTACAGTGACTCTTTTATTGATAATACCTTGTGTTTTTGTGGATCCCCTCTGTGGGTCTCCTCCCAGCCTGTCCCAAGTGGACCAGCCCACCAGTTTAATCTCAATTACTCCACGACATTCCATCTGCCCCCGAAACTCCGCAGCACGGCTCACATCCTCGGCTTGTGATGAATAGCATACGGTCCAATGTTTAGCTGAGCAGTTAATCGATCAATAAGAATAGGGTCTACTAATGGATGCGCTTTGTTTCACTGGGTGTAGCAAGGGGCGGTTCGTGCCCGTCCCCAACCTCACTTAAAATGTATCTCCATTCATACGGCACAAATACAGAAAGACTTTTAAATTGCAGCGACAAGTGGGCTCACCAAAACGCCATGACTCACCAGTGTTTGAAGTCCTCATTGATCCTGTGGTGTTAGGTGAACGGCTGTAAAATCAGGTTAAATGCTTCATCAGCCTAAATGTATTTTTTAAAAACAATTAAGAGCTTTTTTGCCCTAACTAGCCCAGTAACCCAAAGCAACACCCATGACCAATTAATTTTTGTTTGTCAAAGAAAATCAGCTTATTGATGTTTTGCTTTCCTGGAATATTCCATTGTAGCATTAATCGTCACACTCTTCAAGTTCATGGCGCCACAAAGCTGAGTTACAAGTACATCTGTAAAGGACATTTTAGGTTTTAAAAACATGTGTAATCAAAAAAAAATACAAGATGGTTACGTTTTATGTGGCACTGTGGAACATTCCAACTTTTATGGGCCTTGGGTTGGTTTATTCCACATTATTGGCCAGTTTGTATTTTTATATGTGCTTTATGAATGAAATTATTCTTCTAATATGGCTTGAATAAGACAGTTTTGCTCGAGACTCATTGATTTGGGACTTGGATAATTATTTATTGACCGCCTTTCATTTTTACACTTTGTTTTGACAGAGGCCAAATCAATAGTTTTTCTTGTATGAATACATTTTGAGTTTTACTGCTAACACATTTTCATAACACTCAGATTGAGAAGAAATTATGAAGTTTATGACCTTTTCATTAAAAAAAACAAAGTGTTTAATCTTTTTAAAAATGTCTACAATGTGATTTGGCAATTTTTATACCATCATTGGCAGACAGCCTGGTAGTTTGTGTATCACATATTTTATAATTTAATAGATATTTTCCTTGTTTAGCCTCCAGTGTGTCAAGAGTTTTCCTCGAGCGACTGTCCTACTTGGTTGCCCTCCTGGCTCGCCCTAATTCTTCTTTCTGTGCAGTTGCCCACCAGACGTCTTCTTGGGGATTACTGTATCTTCTAATGAGTCCAATGCATTTTGAACCTCTCTTCTATCCACTGGCCCATCTCTCTCCCCCTCCCTCTATCTCCCTTTCTCTCTCTCTCTTTTTCTCTCTCTCTCCTGCTGCATTTTCCTCACCCAAGCCACCCGCTTTCCCCCTCCCCTGGCCACGGCGCTTTTACACAGTGCATCATTTGAAGAGGCGAGGCTGTTGAGCGCTCGGAGGAATAAAAGTGATTTATGAATGGGAGGGAGGGCCTACCTGGCGCTGCTGCTGAGGGGAAGCCTGTGGCGGTGGGACGCTCTGATCCTGCAGCCTATTGTTCCCTTCAGCCACACTGCAGGGGAACTACTGTGATCCGTTTGGCACAGCGTTTCCCGTTAAAACTGCAAAAACACCCATGTACTACAGGGGTGCATGTCATTACAAAGGTCTTATATATTAGCTGGCTTTAGTTATACTTCATGGTCATTTTTCCACATATCACATGGTCATCTTTGTGTTGACGAGCCTTGGGCATTGGTGCATTAGTGAAGCTGTGTAATTATATGATAGTGTCTGATGCTAGAAGCCTGGGAGATGAACTAGCTCTGTGATTCATTTTAAGATATAGCACATACATATCAACAGGGATAACCTCCATGTTCCTACTACACAGTGCAAGTTTTCGGCATTGGATTTGACAGCAAATATTATGCTGTGTAGTTATACAATAATTGCAGATCTGCTTTGCTTTGTCAGATATCACATCCACTTGTTCAAATAGACTTAGCATTATGCCACTTAAAGTTAATTGAGAAATTATTCTCTGAGATGCAGTCTATTTAATATTCAGCCGGCATAGGTAGCAGGCTGCAGGAGCATGCACTCTGACTTAATTGAAAAGTGTCCCAAACTTTGAGCCCTCCCAGTGTCCGCCTCTTTGAGCTGAGGCCAGTCCAACAGATCAGCCAGAGGACACGCTGGTACAAGCCCCAATCCCCTGGTGACCAATCACAGCGTCCGCTCGCCTTCCTAGGGCTGGGCCAGTCGTGGCTCTGAGCCAATAGATGTGCTCAGCCATGCTGTAATGCTGTGTCTGTCCTGTGGCATACTGAAACAGCTATAGCACATGGAGAGAAGGAGGGAGAGAGGAAGGGAGGATGGATGGATAGAGGGGAAAAGAAAGAGAATGAGGGATTGAGCAGAAGAGAGAGGGAGGGGGTACTCCCTTACTGTAGGAATCAAGGACATAAAGAGCTTTTGGGAAAGTGACTATAGCATGCTAAAGAGCGCTGCATTGAGATGCACACAGCTCTGATGGTATGTTTGTGCCCAGTGCCAAACCTAGAAAGAGCAGGATTTATCTGTGGCACTTTAAGTGCCTCTGTGATGCAGGTAGTAAATATGACAGAGCAAGCTGATATACTTCTACAACACAGCTGTCAGGCATCTTTAATATTTTCTATCGCCATTTAAAAGCAAATGTAGTTTATCTATTTGCTTGATGTATTGGAATAAGTAATGTAATGACTTCACACATTTTATTGTGCTTTAACATCTGGCGGCTGTGAGCAAACTGCATATTTCTTAGCCGGCTGAATGAATAAAATGTCCTACAATATGACAAAACATTATACACCTTTGAAAATGGTATAACTACACAGTAGTTACAGTTATTACCCCAATCAAGGTGTACTGTCTGGGCTTTTTAAATACCATAAAAGGCAAAAGTTTAACAAAAAGCTTCTATAGTTAAATACATATTTTTGATACACTCTTTATCATTACAGTTAAATGACATGTCTAATGTCATATCTAATGTCTGTCCGTTAGTGTTCGTGACCCTAACCCACTCGCAGGGACACACTGAGGCCGAGGTTCACATTTAAACCAGACTTGGCTGTTGAATAATTCAGACCATGTTACCTTGGTAACCCGTGCGGACACTGAAGTCAATAGCTCCATGTAAATGCACTATGACAGGTCAGAGAGGATAAGAATTTCTGTTTGCCGGCGTCTTTTGGTGTGTTTGTGCATGCCTCCGAGTGGCTGCTCTGGTCCCAACATGTGGAGAATACTTATCCAAATTCCCTTTGACTTTGACAGCAAATGTGTTGCATTGAAGCGTACAGCAGCCTGACTCCACTATCAGTGCAGTGGTGGCTCTTTGTGGAGTGTGTTCACGTTTGCAGCAGATTGTATTGGCTCCTTTAATGCACTGATACAGGCCTCATGCCCAGCCATTAACACGTTGGCTGTTAGACATTTTGTGTGCGGCTCTCGGGCATGTGGCCTGTTGTCTCAGTGCTTAGGGAAAGCAGGGGCTGATACAAGGCCCTTTGATCCCCATTATTTCCCGCTGCAAACAATGGATTTTAATTAGCAAAATGCTCGTTCAGCTATGGCTTCCTCCACTCCATGTGTGTTGGGCAGCGGAGGAAGTCGGGCTTATGAGCCGAATATGTCAGTTTGTTTGTGCCATTTCAGATCTGTTCTGACAATTACAGTTGCATAGACAGTCTTCACATTGTCTTTCTATTAAATGTACATAGTATGGCATTAGAATTGATAACAATCAAACTGTGAATGTAATGTGAATGGTTGCAATTGGCAAATAGTTGATAGATTGAAATAGGATTGGGATATATGGTTTTCAGTTATTTTCTTCTTTTTCTTCTTTTTTCTTAAAAAAAACCCCACATTCAATATAAATGTTTTGAACATTAACTACTTTTATTCAGTGACATTTTGAAGCCGAAGCCCATTTAAAATGATTCAGTCTTGATTAAAATGTGCTGAAAAATACTTTGATCTGAATCACACTATTTAGGGCTACATTACAACTCTAATCACTATGCTTGTCAGAAACATTGTAATTAGATATTTGTCCAAAACGATTCAGCCCTGATTCAGAGAGGGAACGCCAGGGTGAGGAGGGGCGGAGAGGTGCGAGAGGGGCCATGGAGCTGGAGCTGATTTAATGTTCTGGATTTTCCGTGAGACTGTAGATCACGGAGCCTCCAGACCGCGTGCCCGAGCGGTGACAAGGAGGCAGCTGCTGAGTGGCTGTCGATCGAAGGACCTTCACAGCAGCAGAATCTTCAGCACTCGGCAAAAACCTTCAGTCAATCCCCCCCCTCTATTTACCGCTCTGCACCGCCGTCAGGAAGACACAGGCCGTTCATTTGAAGGGGTTTGTTTCAAATCACCACCAAGAAGGGAGAGTTTCAGTGAAATGCCACACACTAATAACACGCAACCCTGGCCTGTGCAGTAACATCTTATAACTCTTCAATACTGCATTATTTGATTTATCATCTTATCTTACTTTTGCCACCAACTTTTTGGTGTAGGGCTTGGTTGTGATTTAATCTGTGACACGTTTGTGATTCAGTGTTAATGCAGCTCTATGCTAGACCTTTCCTTCCCACTTCTCAGCCTCTGTAAGGCTCTCAGTGAGTGCCAGTTGGATTGAACCAATCACATTGATCTATGAACTTTCAGAAGAAGCAGATTACTTTATTTACCTCTTAAAGGGAATAGAAAAATACAAACTTTGCATGAATTGTGATAAAATCTAAATCGTGATCTGGCTCTGTGCAAGTCATAATGTACGTTTTTTTTTTTGCTATATCGTCCACCCTTTAATATTGCTTTTATTGTATATTCTTGCAAATTGTGTAAGTATTATACTAGCTGCCACCCTTTTGAAACCAAATATTATTTCTGTACACAATTTCATCAGAATTGCTAAACACTTCTACTTCCACATTTTGTTTTAACATTTAACCTCTGTAGAAAAGGGCTGACTTCGTATTGACATAAATAATTCAATACATAAATAAAGAATAAAGTAGTTAAAGTAGATATTTCTTGTTGCTAGTTTAATAGACTATACTTAATGCTCTGTTAAGAATTATTATTTTTTTACTGTAAAGTTCCTGAATATATGAGCCAGTATTGTGGTGAGTTTTGTGGCCTCAGTATCTCTGTGCTGAGCAGCAGGGGGGTCACCTATGATTTTCTTCGCTCGGTCTACAGCTTGTTTGAAGTGCAATGACTGTAATAACACGAGACAAAGACCAGGGGCTTCCATGCTATGATCCAAAAGTGTGTCTTTCAACTCTTTTATCTTCGTCTGATTCAGGGAATGTTTTTATCCTTTAGCACTGGATACATTTAGATTTACCATTTGAAGCTACTGCCATATTATTCATTAGTGTTGTCATCTCTGGCTTTTAAAAAGATCAAGCTGTCCCGGTAGAGGTGGAAGATATTTCCAGAAAAATATATTGGTCTTGATTGCAATTCATAAAACTGTTGATTTGGAGATATGCCAAATTAGAATATAAAGTATATTGCTTATAAAAACTGTTTTAAAAAGCAGCAAAATAAACCCATTAAAAATAAATAACAGATGTGTACAAGTGTAATCTTCCAAATAAGGGTATGAACAGAAACTTTTTGTGCAATCCCTAAATTTCAGCCAAGACATTTACTGGTACATTTCAGCACACTTCTGATTGATTTTATTATCAGGATAATCCAAAAAAAGCATATCAATATCACCCGCCCCCTTATCTCTTTTGGACAAGGAGCTCAATAATTTACTAACTAGCCACTCCTTCACAAATTAGAACACAAAAAATACATTGCTGAAAATGTTTTGAAGTGTACACCTCTAAAACAAATGATTTCATTTGATTTCACTCATACTATTATATAATGCACATTTATGAATTACCTACTATAGCGGGTCTAAAATACCTGAAAAGTACTTGAACAGTGCCTGTAATTGTCTTGTGTAACTGTCCAAATTAAATAGTTTATTACTCCATGCGATATTATGCGATCATTTACCCAGAATATAAATTTTACAAACCATTCTCATCTCAAATTAGATTGAATTTGGATTGCGGCGTATCCAAGGTCATGTGTATAGCTGAGTAATTACATGGTTGTTTTATTGACAGTGATGCTTCGGCAATTGTTCAACGTGAGTCACCATTTCGGAGTAATATCTTCTGCAAACTGCCTGTCCTTGGCGTCTTATTTATGTCGTCTTTTGTTTTTCACTTTTTTTTGTTTGAGTGATGTATATATTATGACTTTTATTGCTTATGTAGAAATGAGAGAGAGGTTTTTCAAGGTGCAGAGGCGAATAAAGTGCAAAGAGTAGCATGGGAAAATAATTGGGTCATCTCAAACCAATGGGACATTAACGCGCCATTGGGCTCCTCCGACTGTCTTCCCTGCCTCTTCCTACTTACATTGCAATGAATCAGGACACCCCATAATACCAGGTGAATCAAGGCTAATTAAAGCTAAGCCTTTATAGGTCCCTGTCTACATTTGTGAACAGACAGCCAGCAGCACCCGAGATGTTTGAAAATGCGCCACCTGTCTTCTAAACAACCTTCAAGGCAGCGGCAGTAGCTATAGCGATAACCAAAAACATCATAGGAACGCGCCCATGTCCCGTCTTCTCTTCCCCCTTCCTAGCTTTATGCAAATAGTCCTTAATAAAAGCAGGCTCACTCAGGGGCCGCAGGTAGAGGCAGCCGGGCCCGGGAAGGTCACATTGTAGGGGAAATTATTCTCTTCACGCTATGGTAATGGAAGCTTTTTTATTAGGGAGCAGAGCCAGTAAGGTTCTTGTCCTCGGCTCGGAGCTGCACCTCTGGCACTGATGCTACCTGTGTTTATTTACTCTGTCCACCGCAGGAAGGCCACTCTCTGCAAGAGGGCACTGGCCAAGTGGAGAAATTGTGTTTAGAAAAAAGATGTGTACTATTTTGAGTTTCCCATGTTGTGTTTAGAGCCAATTTTATATCCACTTTAAGCAAGATTTAGGGGCTTTTATTTGCACAGCTTTTCATTTAGCACCTAAAAACTAATTTGATTATAGCTGCAACAGTCAATCAACTAATTGTTTCTAGTTGACTCAAAAACATAATCATAGTTGTATTTGATCATCGTAATAATTATTTGGACTATACAGACTCCATACGACATACGCATACGAAACTGCCACTGTCTTTATCACAAAGACAGTGGCATTATTAAATAATGAAATGCCAAAAATATTTGTTTTGAATCTTATTCTCATCAATAATACTTTATTTGTATTTAGAAACATTCACTCAAAACATGGGGTTTATGTAGTTGATACTGCATTTGAAAAGTCTCAACGTACCATAGAAAAAAATAATTTGACCAGTCGGGTAATCAAAAATGACTCTGACTCATATTGTTGCAGCTCTCTTGAGAATTTGATTTGTATGTTGAATGTTGAATGTTGTTGTAATAATCTTCATGGATCTATATGTATAAAACACAATACTTTGTATTGTTTTAGTTAGACCCCAACCCAAGCCTGTTTGGAAGAGCATCCAAGTGACAAAATCCTAATGCAAATCCTAATCCTAAATCATTTACGAAGCAAGATAATTTGACTTGGAAAGAAATTTGAAGAAGTATTGGGTAACTGTGTTTAATTTTTGGTGCTTTTTCAGTGCTTTACAAATTTATGTTCAGTTTTAGAGTAAATGGGGAAAGTCTATTGTGTTTGCTATGGTCTTCTAATGATGAACACTGCAATTTCTGTCATTTAGTTTCTGATGCAGGTGACAGGTTTGTGCGGCCAATGAGATGTGCCATTTCCATGCCTGTGTTAATACTGGAGCATATGCCAAACACGTCTCCACCATCAGACTAACCATATGTTTGTGCACAGCCATTAATCTGGTGCTAGATGTTGACTGTTGCTGCGCTGTCCTGTCCAAACCTAACTTCCATCTCTAGCTTTCACATTCTCTTTCCTCTAAAAGCCAATGGCCACCTCACAGATGGCTGTCAGGGAGGCAGAAGGGCCGTGTCTGTTGACCTCCGCGCTCACGTTTAGTTCACACTTTTACACGCGTCGACAAAGGCACCCCAGTAGCTCCAGGCTTCAGGCAGCGTCCGCTCAATGACAAATAGCAACCGCAGACAACGGGCCGCAGTGAGCTCTCTGGAGGCTCCAGAGCTCTCACAGGATGACCCAGTTCCACCATGCGCACTTCTCCTCTCACCAGTATCTCCTCCTCTCACCCACTTCCTCCTCTGCATCCTCCTCCTCCTCTCACCCACTGCCTCCTCTGCGTCCTCCTCTCACCCTCCTCCTCTTATCCTCCTCCTCTCATCTGTTTCCTCTCAGCCTCTCAGCTCTGGCTCCTCTCAGCAGCTTCTGCACAGTGTGGTTCTGAGTGGTTAGTTTAACAAGTAACAAGCACACATTAAATACCTGTCTAAGTTGTAGTGGGCTTGATGTGAATGCTTCTTCAGTTAAACAGTCTCTGGATAGTCTTTACCGATACACCTCTCTTCTCTTCCTTATTGTGTCCTTCACAATAACGCTGTTATGTCTTATTTTAGCCTCAGTAGTTGCCAACACCACTTACCCACAACAATAAAAACACCACAGTTGATCTTTTCGAGCAATTGGCTTAACTGCAATGCAGCTGTGCTACTATGGGGCATTAATATTAATGTCTCTACCCATTTTGCCCAGCGTGGCTGGAAACCTGTCAGTCTTTTTTCTGGAAAGACTCCATGGTCCAGCTAAAACCTGCCCAGAATGTCACTGTTGCATTCAGGCACGAGGGGGCGCCAATCCACACCTGCTCTGATTGGCTGGCGGCCCTACGTATAGACCATATTTCCATCCAATCCCACGTGTGTAAATGTGTATATATAGAATAGATGTAGGACCTGAAACTGCAAGAACAAAGCACATTGGTAGTTTTTTGTGTTGTAATTTGTTCTAGTAATTTTGCTCGACAGAGTGTCAAGTTTCACCCCTAGTTTTATGCCTTTGCCTTAAGCAACACTCTCCTGTGTTTTTGTGTTGAATAATTAGCTTGTTTAGTGTCAAGTCTCCTCTTTTTACCCGGTGGGAGCTTCACAGATGAGATTACGCAAAAGGCCCCATGAGATTTTTAATCCACTGTATCCAAGCAAATAGTTGAGTGTAACAAGAGCTACACAGTGTGAATGTTAGATTAGGGCGAGTGGGCGCGGCTGCTATCGCGGTTAAGCACTGCTCCTCTGCATTAAGTGTTGAAGATGGCTGCAAGCGATGCAGGTGTGTGCGTGAGGAGCAGAGGCTGGATCAGTGTGCTGCGCTGTTCATCACTGCAGTAGAGTGGAGGCTGCTGATGCCTGCCCCCTGCCTCTCTCTCGCTGGCCTTTTTCTGCCTCTCTCCAGAGCCTCTGCTGATCATGCTCACTTTCATTACTCGTGAAGGAGCCAGACGAGCTGTAGGTTGAGCAAAAACCCACAGGGAAGCAGCTACACTGATTACCCTCCACCTCAAAGCCTGACACTTGTGTTCATTTGCATTTCTCTTCTTTCACTGTCTTAATAGTTAACACTGTGCGTTCAATGCGTCCTTTATGGCCACTCACAGTCCAATGAAGACCGCACTAGTCCAGACCATTTTGAATCTACTTTTGTGGACGGAAACACTCCAGCGCTTGAGTAGCAGCATTTCAGCCTTGTTTCAATCGGAGCAAGCGCTTCATGTCGCAGTTCAAAGATACGCCATGCATAAGTGCTCAGGGTTAATCAAGGTCAATACTGCTCTCCACTGTGCTGGGCTTTTATGCGTTTGAAGGGTACATTGTGTATTTCAGTTTAATTTAATACAATCTTAATTTGAGGATGGTAAACTAATATCATTGGTATTATTTGCTACTGGATAAAACAGGCTTTGACTATGAGTGTATACTTTTCTCAAGATCATTGATTGTCTCTAAAAATGCATTGAAATAGAAAAAAAATATATGAACCATGAAATTAAACGAAAATACCTTAGAAGTAGACAACGAAAAAATACTATGTTTGGGCTAAACCTGCTCAGCTCTGAAAATATAGTTAAATTGTCCCATGTCCCAATGCACAGATGCATTTGCAGAAATTGCTGCACCACCTTGTTGTTGCACATGCCCTTCATACGACCTTCTTTGGAGCAATACGGATACACTCAGACCACTTAAATTCAGGAGCTCTTTAAACCATATCTGCTTCCTCTTTTGAGACTCCAAGACCGCTACTTTATCTCAGACTAAACTTGAGTGAATGATTGTAAATGTTGTATAATTACAGTTTTGCCTCAGTAAGTTAAGCACTCCTTACATCATCATGGGAGATGGCAGGGCACAGTTTCTCTAGAATAACATCAGTATTTCTCAAAGTCTGATGTAAATAAAAGTATGTTTAGGAACGCAGCGCCTCCCTAAGTTGATTTAGTATTCTCGTCCCCATGTGTGAAAATGGGATCTGCTCTGCTGTAAAAAGAGAAAGGTGTACTGGAATATGCAGTGCATATCAGCCCAGACCTGTGATGTGTTAGCGTACAACAGCTTGTCTGGCTGCAGGCGATCACATACTGCACGAGATGTTTACTCACAGATTAAATTTGGCAGACAATTTTTGACATGGGTTTATCAAATAGCTTGACCCTTCTTCACACTGGCCTGTCTCTCCTTGTGCTCTCTACAGTGCGATGCGGGTGCTGCTGTCCAAACTGCCCAGGCCGTGGATCGTGGATGAGAAGAAGGACGATGGATACACGGCTCTGCACCTGGCTGCTCTCAACAACCACGTGGAGGTGGCGGAGCTGCTGGTGCACCAGGTACCTTCAAACATACAGGGCTAATTTTAACACATGTTTAATCACGAGCCTGACAACACAAATGCCATTATTCATGCACTGTGAGATACCCTTCATTATGTGGCCCAACATTGCTGCATCAGCTCCGCTTGCCCTCCTGGATCTTCCTGACTACACACCATTAAGACAAGCTCCTACTGCAGTCCCAGCAGCCAGCGAGCTGTGGACCAGTTGAACTGACTAGAGCTGCTCTTTTTTATTGAATCCATACGGTTCACACGGCCTCCAGGGGCTCTGCTTTACTGCTGCTGGCCCTCACATCTCCTCCTGCCGTCATAGGTGTGCTCTCTTTTCCCATTTGAAATTGCAGTTTTTTTGTCCCTCAGGACTGAACCATACTGGAGTTTATGACAAAAGTCACCTGACCAAGCAGGAAGCAGGTTAATTAGGATATGGTGCATTGCTCCAACACATGAGCATTCCTTTTGGAGGGGTGTGTTAGGACCAGGCCCTGCAATGGACTAGTTCACACTGATGGCTCAGCTTTCTATTCAGAAACTGCACCACACACAAGGTGCACTGCAGATCTGCTGCCAGCGCACCAGTCCGTCAGTTTTATTACTTTGGGATTTCACACACTGCCTGATCACAATGCTTATCTCCCCCTCACATCTCCTCAGCCGAGGTGTTTGCAATTGGAAATGACAATCACATGCAACACTGTTAGCAGGGTGCGTTTAAAGATGCGACTTTGTTAGTCTGGATAAAAAAAAGGTATACTTGCACAGAATCTTTACAGTTTAAATGTTTTTCTTAAATATTGAAAAATAAATTCAATAAAATGTATTTATTTATTTTTTCTAAATAGATTTTTTTGTGTGTTTCCTCTTCTCAGGGAAATGCCAGCCTGGACATCCAGAACGTAAACCAACAGACAGCCTTACATCTGGCAGTAGAGCGCCAACACACACAGATTGTTCGGGTAAGATGAGCCTTTTAATTTCATGAATTTATTAAAACTACAAGAAATTTAATTCAATAATAATATTTTCCTGTTTAATACTAATCAAAAATGTATTGCCACATCAAAATAGTTTTTGCCAGTCTTTTATTTTAGTCTGCACAAATTTTAAAATGCACCTGTTTTGATTCCACAAATATTCCACACTGAGCTTAATATTTCACTTGTAAAAAGCTGATGAACAAATGCTGTGTCTGTAGCTGTAGTGAGGAATTAAGACTGCCACGTTGCCCTCTTGTGGGCTCAAGAATAAATGCACCTCATAATTGGCACACTGGAGCTGTTCACTGTGGACCAGCACTTGACATTTGTCTCGTGACATTAAATTAAATAGTTTTATGGAGTATAAAGTTGTAGAACAGTTATCCATCAAGTGTCTCTTCTTCATGTATTGTTTTTGCAGCTGCTTGTGCGAGCGGAGGCTAAACTTGACGTTCAGGACAAGGACGGAGACACGCCCCTCCATGAAGCACTGCGTCACCACACACTGTCCCAACTGCGACAACTTCAAGACATGCAGGACGTCAGCAAAGTGGAGCCCTGGGAACCATCCAAGAACACTGTACTTATGCATCATTTATACAACGCACTATTAACACCACATAACAGCAAATTGGGCCAGGAGTTAGCGGCCAATAGCTACGAAACACTACTATTTAGGATTTTACTGGAATATATGTGCACATTTAAATAACATATACTGTGCATTTGTCACTTCATGAAATTTAACATAGGTTAACAGAAAGAATATTTATTGACAGATTTGGGGTACTAATCTTTACTTGTGTTTGTGGACATTGTATAAAACATGTATTCCTATTTACTGTGCATGGCATAAACATATATATTTTTAAATGTGCCCAAAATAATTAGAGGATAACTTTTTAACCACTATACTGCAGGATTATTTTAATTTTTTGTCTTTTATTTTTGCAGCTAGTAATAAATTCAGTTATTTATTATAGAGGAGGTAATAGGTAATAATTTACAAACAGCAATAGGAATTTATTTTCCACCACTAGTTATCCATTATTGTTTCTTACCCAGTATTTTATTATTTAATACATTATTTATTTCCTTGTCAATATACATTTCTCATTACAGATCCTAAAAGGTAGAACTCTTTGTCTCACTATAATACATGCCCTCTCTTCTTAACATGTCCATAAAAATGCTGTTAAATCGCAGTCAGCTTTGAGTTCAGCTGCTCCTTAGTCCCCTGTCGTCTGCATCAGTGGTCACCCTGTATCTGCGAGGCCCATCACAGTGACAGTTACCTGACACTAACACTGAGCACTCAACCAGGCCTAAGCCTTTTCATAACCGCTCTGAATGAATACATCTTCGGGGCCAATGGGATCCTGTCAAACCCTGCAGCATTCACGCTAACAACACATCACTTCTAGTTGATCTGCCATCTACTGCATGATTCGTATAACTGTCTTTTTACTTCTCCGTATCCTGTCTAGTTCCCTATTGCAGTAGTGTAGCAGACTAGACAGCGGGTCTAATTGAGATACGTGTAGCTGGGTCACTCTCCCATAGCCCACTCTCTCCCTGCAGAAATGAGAATTGAATTAGCCGGCCCGGTGGCTCCATCAGACGAGATGTAAAAGCTACTGGTAGAAGACAATCAGACAAGGGAAGCCCAAATTGCTAGACCAAGGGAGAGGCTTTGAATCAGGCCAGACAAGTGCGAGCGTCCAAGGTGGTACAGTTAATAGGGTTGGGCTTGGTGGGCATCACAGTATTGCACTGCCATTTGAAAGCACCTCCTTGATTGCCTGCGACCTCTTCTTTAATAGGATAATCAGAAATCCCATCTGGACTACACCAAAAGCCCACAAAAGACCCATGTAGTATTGTTGTGGGAAATGGAGGCAAGAATTACAGTTATGTGCACAAGTTAAAGTGAGGTGTAAAGAATGCTGTTAACTAAAATTGGCGAGTATAGTGTAATGTAATTTTTTTTGTGTTGTAGATTAAGATTATTATTTACAACCAGTATTTGGCAGCAGAGATGCCAACTTAATGACAGTATTGGATCACTAGATGTACAATTGTGATATTAATGATGCAAAAGAAACAGCATTTACCCCAGAGCTAGAAGTGTCTTATTCTGGGAAGGGCTGCAGCGATTAATCAGAGTAATTGAGATTTGTGACTAACTGACTATGAAAATAATAGTTTTAATATACAAAATACATTTTTAACAAAGATGGCGTGAAACATTTGTGATTTTCATCAATAATACATACTGTTTGGTTAACATTTTTACTCATTTTAGCTGGGTAATTTTTTATTTTTTTTTAATCTCAATTAGCATAAATAGTACAGTAGAATAATGAACAGTTTGACTAGTGGTCTAATCAAAAGAATAATCACTGACTAGTCTGGGATCTCCAATGAAATAAAAGGGTAACTCTTATTTCTTTTCTTTATTTTTGTTATACTTTCTATTCTTGATGTTCTTGTTTTTCTTCATGCCATTTTGTATACACCTCTATTTACAATACCCCATCCTTTGTTCCTAGCCGTTCCCATAAAGCTGTCTTAGAGTTTTGCACAGTATTGTATTTTGTAGCGGGTTCACCTTGAAAACATCCCCAAACTGATGTCCCTCTCTGCGCTGTGTGTCTTGTCCCGTGCAGTTAATCATGGGCTTGGGGACCCAGGGGGCGGAGAAGAAGAGCGCGGCATCCATCGCCTGTTTCCTGGCAGCCAACGGAGCAGACCTGACCATTCGTAACAAAAAGGGCCAGTCCCCTCTAGACCTCTGTCCAGATCCAAGCCTCTGCAAAGCTCTGGCCAAATGCCACAAGGAGAAGAGCAGGTGAGGAGTGCGCTGTAGTCGTGGTGATGGTTAAGTGGTCCAAATGTAATATATATGAAATGACTTGTCCACAGGAAGCTGCCAAGGTTAAAAAAAGTAGTTCTATTAATGGAAAGGTATTTGTTATTGTTCATATAAGGAGAAATATTGAAACCAAAATCTATGAAATACTGCTGATAAAATAAAAATGTAATTGGACATTTAAATTAAAGTAATATATTTATATAAAATGGCCGAAACAGTTTAAGACTATAATAATGATCTTTTTTGTCTTCAGATTTTGCAACTATAATATATTAATTTAATATTTCTTACCACAGTTCTTTTGTTAACTTTAAAATTAATGTTTTCTATTTAAGAACATTATCTCCACTGGTACACTCGACTGTCCTCTTAAGCAGTTTAGTAATCAAACTGCATATTCATATTGGTGAGGCATAAATCACATCTGATATTTAAATGTTACTCATTCTTCTGATACTGCATTTCAGCTAAACATGCTTTAAATGTATAAAAAAGTATGGATATTTACAGTTACACTAACAAAACATAAAAAACAACAAAGATGGCACAGGTTGGGAATAGCATCAGTTGTATTGATTTCCTTTACTTTGCTCAAATGGACCATCCACCCCTTTACCTTTTAAGTGTTATTTTAAACTCTTCCTGTCTCTCCCTCTCTCCCCCTCCTCCTCCCTGTGTGCAGCAGTCAGGTGGGCACACGCAGCCCCTCTCTAAACAGTAATATGGAGAGTCTGGAGGAGTGCATGGTGTGTTCGGACATGAAGAGAGACACTCTGTTTGGGCCGTGCGGACACATTGCCACCTGCTCCCTCTGCTCCCCGCGGGTCAAGAAGTGTCTCATCTGTAAAGAGCAGGTCCAGTCCAGAACCAAGGTACCACCACATGTGCTTTGGAAAGCCATCGATCTTGCTTTATTGTTCCACAGGGCGATATTTGATACATTTACCTGCTTAAAACATGAATGTGAGTCACATGACAGGCGGTGATGTCTGAGACATACACATACATAGAAATGATACTGTAACCTGCAAATTACTGTAAGAGCCAATAAATGCATATTATATAAACTCCAGAAAAGCAAACATGCAGAAAGGGACATTATGGGCTGTTCAAGTGCTTCTGAAATTACTGAACAATATAATTTCAATAGTGTATTTTTGCAGTGTGTTGAAACTTAAGTTTTTTTGTGCAGCCATCTTTTCTCCATGGAGACTCAAACTCAAACAAATACCTGCCTATATTTGAATAAATGAAACATAACATTATGCCATACTGTGGAACTTTCCGTCCTGTCTTAACATTTTCATGAGACAAGCAGGAAATGGATCTCCACCAGAAAAGTTATAGCACCTTTAGGTATACCTTTAAGTTCCTGGATCTAAAATACCTGCTCTTGCTACATTGTAAAAGCAGGAAGAAGTAAGGAAGTTTTTTAGTCTATCCAACTTGATTTGTCTGAAATATGATGATTACACAAACTGCTCCTCAGGCTATATAGAGAAATGTATTGTTCCTTTGCTATAAGTACCTCGACACATGCCATAAGAGCTTCGTATTGTTACAAATGGATCCAGTTCACTACACATATTATTTAAGTAAGTTGGTAAAAAATAAAAGTTTGCGTCTAAACAAAGGAGAGATTAATGAGGCAGGGGAAAGCATGCTGTGTTTTATCTTGGTAACACGGCAGACCAATAAACCTCTATTACAGCCACACTTCTGCTAAGAGGAAAGTGGAATCTGTAAACTAGTAAATAATGACATAGTAAATGCACAAGACACCCACTGATATAAATGAGCAGTTCATTTTACCAGCTTAAACGCGGTCTTGTCGTCATCTTTATGGAAATGGACAGTTGCGATTACTATATATCTGTATTCTGTATTATTAACTGCAAAGATGTAGTTTAATTCAAAAGAAGTATAGTTTATATAGTAGAATTCCAAATTGTATGGCCATGTTTGTTAATAAAAGACACCAATATTGAATAAATGCACATATATTGTGTTGGAAATTACATTCTATAGCTTAAAAAGGAGCATTTTCAGTCATTATGGTGATGAAATTACTATTGACTATCAAACCCTTTCATTATTATCAAATTTGAATTTAAGCTATTGACAGCACTACAGTTAAGTAGGGACACAGTAGAAAGATATATCCTGAAGTGTACTATGCATTTTCAGTATACATTTTCTACATACCTGTGGCTCTTACACCAGCTTGTTTCTCATTTGTTTACATTAAATTCTCTTTGCAGATCGAGGAGTGTGTGGTCTGCTCTGACAAAAAGGCAGCAGTGTTGTTCCAGCCCTGTGGTCACATGTGCGCTTGTGAGAGTGAGTGCATTTTCAGATGTTTTTTATATGATTTGATATGAGAATGTTTTATATCGCCATGTATTATTCATGGATTTTAGTCGCATTCTTTTTCATTTTGAAGACAACACCAAAAATATAGTCCTTCAAAGTCTGAACTCTGCTCCAAACCACAAACTATTACTGACAGAGATGGCTGTAGACCTCTCAGCTAAAATGGCCCAACCATACCATTGACCATTTTAAGAAACTGCGTCGTAATCAAATCAAAATTTCTTTTGGAGAGGTTGTAACCAGTATATTGCAATGGATGGAATAATTTACATAGTATAAGTAAAAAAATATTGCTACTTAACTTGCTTACTCTGTATTTTAGACCAATACCGACATGTTCTGAAATATATTCAATTTTTCTATTAGTTAAGCAGTTCAGATATCAAACTTTTTTGTAATTGTTAAAGTCCCTGGGCATGTTTTAAAATGTGCACTTTGAACAGAATCCTATTGATAAAATATACATTTAATCACATTGCTCGTTTTTGCTCAATTCTCATATTTTACCAAACTTGTTCCGCACTTTTATTTATGTCCACTTCCTTTAACCCATTATCCCTTGCTCTGTGCTCCGTCAGACTGTGCCAGCCTCATGAAGAAGTGCGTACAGTGCCGGGCTGTGGTGGAACGCCGCACTCCCTTCGTATTGTGCTGTGGAGGGAAAGGTATGGAGGATGATGCCGCTCATGATGATGATGATGATGATGATGATGATGATGATGATGATGATGATGATGACCTTAGTGAGTGAATCTTCCACACGTTTTTGCTTTAATTTACTTTTGCTTTCACCTTTTCTGCCATCTTTTCCTTTGTACCTGCATTTTACTGTCTTGCTTTGCACATTGCATTGTTTATTCTATTGTTTGCCTTGTAACATGGCAAGTTTCTACAAAGTTGAAACTTGTTTGCAGCTAGATTTTGCATGCTTCATTTGGACTAATCATTTCTCAAACGCTAGAAGCCATTTTGAGATGACTTTGCCACCCATGTTGAATATTACAATGTCATACTCTTACACATGTATGTTTTATTCATTACAGCTCCTCCTTTGAATTAACATAACACAATTGCACAGATTTAATTACACGGACCATCCTATAGATATATAATAAAGCCAAAGCACAGCGTCACAGTGGTTATCAAAGGTTCAGAGCATAGACAAAAACATTACTGATTACATTTGAGTATTTATAAGAGTTTTATTTAATTTTATGTGTCCATAACATCTGTGAGTGAGTGAGTGAGCTCATGCACTATATTGATTTTACAGTGAATCTTAATATTTTATTTTTTTTTACATTTCATTTGTGGAATAAATGTGTTTAGCTTTACCAGGCTGCACAATATTTTCAAAAATAATTAATTTGATGAATACACATGCATCTATTCCCTTTTCTCTTAATCTTTGGTTTGTTAGTTAGTTTGTCAGGTATTTGATTAGCGATTTGCCTGCAGAATTATAATAATGCTTTATTATTTTTGACAACACAAAGTAAGTATAGGGACCTGAAAATTATTTGGCATCTAAACAGATTTCTTAATATTTAACAGTTCTGTCTACTTAAACGAAAGTTTTCCAAACCAGTGGCTAGTTGAGCTCAGTAGACAGAAAACCTCATTATCCTTCTAAAGTGATCATAGAAGCCACTAGGGGTCAGTGTTAGAACAAATGATTGCTTGCCAAAAGGTCAGGAAACGGGTAAAGTTATGGTTTGGGGTTTGGAAAATGTTTTGGATTATAGTAAAATAATTAGCAGAAACTTTAAAAAACAAATTTGTCACCTTGTAGCTTTTTCTTCCACAATGAAATAAATGTTAAACAGTTAAAACAGTTTTAAGACCGTTTATAGCAAAAGACAAGACTCTGTGCATCAATTAATTAACTAAAACGGGGTGTGACACTGACAAAAGCTCTCAAAATAACTTTGTATACAGAGAAATACTGTAAATAGCATATTCCTGAGTGAACAGGAAGATTTAACTGCCCAGTCACTCCCAAAACTCCAGCTAACTCACTACATTAATCCTATCTGCCATGGTCCATATAAATCCTTATAATCTTTATAAAATCAACTACTAAATGATTTGGTCCACTAAGACACCATCTGTCAGTTAATCGACTAAACCACTTAAGAACTAAAAAATTGTACTTGCTAGTTTTGATATTGTGCAGCCCACCTTTATTTTAAGTTCTCCTTTTATGTTCCATTGCAGTACAAGGCACAGACTAAACACACTTAACTGTCATGCGGGGGCAGCATCTATGGCATTTCTAAGTGACATTAACATTTAACCCAAACCTGCTCATTTGATAACAGTCTTATACTTCTCTTGTCTCTGCGTAGTCTCCCTTGCCTCTATCCCTTAACACTGCTTCACTTTGATACTAAATTCTCCCCTTCTGTCCCTGATCCTCCCTCTTGAGGCTTCTGGGAGTAGCTTTAGGCCAAATGTTGAGTGAGGATAACTCCTTCTGTAACAATGTGACTGGTTATTCTCAGCAGGGAGCTCTAACAGTATGGCAGGGGGGTCCCAGGATCTTCTCCAGCCCAACAATCTGGCTCTAAGTTGGTGTAAGTATCCTCCATGAACAAGTTACCCTCCCTCTTGATACCAGAGCTCCCCGCAGCCCAGGCCCAAACCCGTAATACTAAAATGATAATTGTCCCATAGTATTGCACGCACACATTTAGGATAATATAAAATATGTTGCATCTAAATCAACGTTTTTGAATTACTTTTAAATTAAATCCCAAGTTATTTTTTGCTTTTACACCATTATAAGCATATGTACTTTGATAAATGTGCATGGCAGTTTATAATGTACGCTTACTATTGTTTCTGCTACAGCTATGTCTGTCCAGTACAATGAAATTCAGGCCTTGTTTTCTTAATTTGTTTAAAAAATCATTAGGCAGTGTGTATATTTTGCTTATATTAATGGAGATGAGGTTTTCCCTTTTCTTTAGTTTTATTTTGATTGATTCATGCATGTTTGAGTAATCCAGTTTTGAGTAATCCAGTATTTTATTGCATTTGAGTTTGAGTGCATAATTTTGTATAATACAATGAACCAAACAAAGTTAGTTTATTAACTTAACTTAAGGAGTAAATTGGGTCCATACCAGCTGAGAGCCACTATTGTAATTCTGTGGGCTGAATTTTATTGTACATTTTTATTGGGCTATAAAGTGTTAAATGAGCACTGTTTCTGACTTGGTCACTGTGTGTTGTCTTCAGCGAGTGGAAACATCCCAGCCCTGCAGAGGGACAAAGACAACACTAACGTCAACGCAGATGTTCAGAAGCTCCAACAGCAGCTGCAGGACATCAAAGAACAGGTAAACGTTATATTCACATTCTCTTTTTAAAGGTGCAGTATGGAACATTTCCTGTGGGGTTTGGTCACTTTAGTTTTGTCTGTGGAGGTGTTTTGCCTAGAAAGTTTCAAAAGCCCTTTACAAACAGCGCACCTGGGTTAGAGCCCTGCACTCAAGTCCCGCAGGAGGCGCAAAACAGTGTGGCGCAGGACACATTTTGAAAGCTCATTGCGGGGGTGCGGGCAGGAGCGGGGGAGTGAGTGGGTGGAGTGGGATGATAAACTGCAGTCCCACAAACGAAATATTAGTGTAAAGTAAAATATACAAATGATTTATGTATGCCTATTATACATAATTTATGCTGGATTTTTTATTTGGCATCAATAAAAACATTTTAAGCAGCCGAACTTTGCGAATGTTGTCTAATCTCACATTTTAGACAATTCCTTTCCGCTTCTCCTCGGTTAATAGAGTTTAAGAAAGCATCTTGCGGGACTTGCGGTCAGGAGCAGGACAAAATATCGCAGATGTGGGCATATTCTTGATGGGAGCGGGCGGGAGCAGGACAGAAAATTCTGTCCTGCGCAGACCTCTACTCTGGGTGTCTTCAGTATTTTGCATTTTGGCATTCGAAAGGTAAAACAACAGCATGTGGTGGAGATTTCAAAATTAGTTGGCTAGCTAGCTAACGGCTTCATCCCTTCTTTTGTCTCCTTTCTGCAGACCATGTGCCCGGTGTGTTTGGACAGGCTCAAAAACATGATCTTTATGTGTGGCCACGGCACCTGCCAGCTGTGTGGAGACCGCATGAGCGAGTGTCCCATCTGCCGCAAGGCCATCGAGCGCCGCATCCTTCTCTACTGAATCCCGCCCACCACAGACTCCGCCCACCTGAGACCCCTGTCCACCTGTGACCCCAGAGACCCCTGTCCACGAGAACTGAGCACACCCAAAAACTTGTACACCAGCCAGACCTAACGCTTGACCATTGTCTGCACCTCTATCTCAAGATCTCCATGGTCTTATTTTCACTGCTCTTAAAAAGTGACTGATGGATTCCTGTTACAAATCTACAAATGGACTTTTATCATGGATTACCAGTTCAATTTTGTGTTTTAACTGTGCTGGTCTATAGACTTGAACATGTCAGAAGTGTAACGCTGGAGAGGTCGACGTACCTTTTTCCTTATGCATTTGTTGCAGTGAAGCCAACTGCAGTTTAAAATGGTATTTTTAAATCCAGCTGAAAATGTATTCTTGTCTGACTTGACAACAGTGTGGCCGTATTACCATTCTTGTTAAATAATTTACATTGTCTGGCTTGGTATTGAGACTGTAAACCTCAAGCATGACATTACAACCACCAAGTGTCAGACTGACTGAAAAATATACCATAAAATAACAGTTATATCACTATTCTTTGGAGGTTTAAAACACTTTTTTGGGGGGCATTTTTCATTTATAAATATAATCAGTACTCAAAATTTCCAAGACAACAATATTTAAATGATCATTTCTAACTATGATCATATAAGAAAGGTCCAGCTCTGTCCTATAAATGTTTTCAGTATCAGTACATTTGATTTAAGTTGTAGTATTAATTTACTATGTTGTTGTTCTTTTTTTAAAATATGTATTTATATTTTGACGACCTTAATATAACCTCGTCATTGGGATGATCAAAAACATGTAAGATACATCAAAATATAAGAGATAAGAGATATAAGAGAAGCTATTTTTTCTTCACCTGTCCCTCAGTGGTCGTAATGTTATGCTTGATCTTAAAACCGCTTGGTCAGTAAATAAATCTGTTTTTGCTGACTTCCACTCGTGATAACACACACTAGCCTACAGCCACTTGCACCACGCCTTGTACTTTGTTTACCGAGCCGTACCAGCCACCATCGACCGCCATGTTGCAACAGCTCCTTGGACTTCACTCCACCAATGCTCAATACAAATCACCCAACCACTGTTGTAAAACCACATTATGCAAACACTACATTGAGAAGTACCTCGTCTACTTTACTGTTTCAGACTTTGTGGTATTGTCCTGCAAAAAGAGTGTACAATTTGATCGCTAATTCACCACGATGACTTCAGTGCCATCCGCTTCCAAAAAATGTTAAAATAGCTTGTATGGAGATAACATATTTCATCACGTATTATTATTTAATTCTTTAAATCAAACTTTATTGAGCTAGAGAGTACAATCTATTAGTAAACAAAGACAGAGGTATAGTATAAATTATTTCTTATCGCTGCCCAAAAATAGGATTTATAGATTCACTGCCTTCCTAAAACTGTATGTAGCCTCAAATTTTACATCCTGCTTTGATAAAGTGTATGTTTTGTTTGTAATTTTATGATGATTTGTTTTTGCTTTTCTATTGTGTTGCAATAGCTTCCTAGCAATCATCGGTAGAAACTTTTTACTAAAAAAATACTGTAGGTCTTATTTGTGAAATGAAAAGATTTTGTTAAGGTATTATGTTATCTTCTGCTTGTTTTGGGAGGAAAGCTAATGATTTTTAAAGACTTGCCTTACCTCTTTTAAAATGGGTGTCACCCATGTGGAGACTAGAGTGATATTATGACTGCTAACATTTTTTTCTCTTATGGACTGAAAGAAAGTGTTTTATTGATAACACATAAGCTAGAAGCACTAATTGGCTTTAAGTAGTGTTGTCCTGTTATGGTTGTTAAAAAGAAAGCCTATTTTGTACTTTATTTTCGAAACTTGTAATTTTGTCCTGTCGCAAATGTATTCATAGTATTTTCTTTGGCATGAATGTGGACATATGCAGTACAACAGTCAGATCTGTATGGCTCAAAAGTGCTTTTAAAACAAGCATATGGCAAAAATAAAGCTATAAATGAACCATGCAAATCAAAGAACTGCTATTTTTCTAACTCTTTCAGATTGTTAATTAGCCTGGTGCTTGTTTGGTTTTTCCAGTGGAGTTGAGATGTAGTTAGCCGCGTATAAGCAGAAAATTAGCATCTTGTTTCTTTTCCCCTGCTGGGCGGCGGCTGCCTCTCAGTGGGGACAGAGAGCAGAGGAGGGACTGTAATGTAATTGAAAATGCGAACACCTAGTAATGAGTCAGCACCAGAGTGAGAGGGCGCTATGCTAATCACCAGAAGAGGCTATAGGGGAGAGAAAATAGGAGAGAGAAAGTCGGGGATTCTGCAGATGCTCTTGGCTCAGAATGTTAACATATTTTGTACATTGAGATTTACATTTACTTTTTTTTTTTAAGTTTTACAATGGTTATTCATAAACTTGTTTTAATTTAGAAATTTTACTTTGTTTTTCTGTTGATGTTTTGACTTGAATTGATGAATTATTTTTCTTTATTTACAGTAATTTGGTTATTTTGGCAGGAATATTTTTGTATGTTTGTGTTGAGAGTCTGGATACTGGATTTATTACACACACAGTATGTGATCACCTATAGCAATGGTTCCCAATATTTTTGTTTATCTCCTCTGAGTATCGTCTAAGCGTCTATTTAGTCCCATGCAGAATACACCAAATACAGTCACAAACAGTATGACAAAGCCAGTATAACATCAGTTGAACCCTCCCAGCCCTCATCCCTCCTCTTGAGTCGCCCTGCTCTCTGAAAGCCTGTGTATAAGGTTTGGGTTGTAGAGCTGCTCCTGGCTGATAAAGTGATGTATTCTCTCCAGTGAGCAGCGTGACAGCGGGACATCTCCACAGCACCACCGAATTATAACCAAGGGCCATTTGTGTTCAAGCTCATTGACTAGTCCATTCATAACGTGGACTTGGATCTTAGGGCTGGTCTCGCTCGTCCATCATGTTGTCAGCTCTTTCCTTCTCTCTCTCTCTCCCTCCCTCTCTCTTTGTCGGTGAACAGAGGAGGAGAGACTGACACCTTTTATACCCTCTGAGGTCTAAGGAAATGGCATCACAACACTGCTGTAAAATACACAATGCTTTGTCTTTTTATGCTCAACAAAACAGCCCATGTTTACCTGTCAGATACAGCTGCAATCACCCAAGAAGTTCATTGAGTTTACTTTGTCACTGAATACTTAGAACAAAAGTATTTCTGTTTATGTGTTTTGCACCTCCACCACCAACAATTCTTAAAATAAAATAAAATAAAATAAAGAATAGGGCTGGGTATCACGATCACGATACGATTTCAATGCTGTGAATTTTCATTTCAATACAATTCGATACAATATATTTCACATCAGTTCAGTGTAAAAAAGACTAAATGATGGCTCTAATATTAAAAGTCCACTACGTCCACTAAGTTTGTGGAAAGTGAATGTGAAAAACACCTATTTTACTCAAAACTGTGAAAATGTCTACACAAATTAATCTAGTAAAAATATACCTAAAAATACTCTTGACAAAATATCGACACAGCAGCCCACGATACCGATATTGTATCAGCACATTAAATTATATGATATATC